>NC_141005.1:30022592-30390092 GCF_052327205.1 Somniosus microcephalus | reverse complement strand
TATACTTCCAGCTATCTTTTCCGACCTGTCTCCCTCTCCCAGTTTCTTTTATTCCCAGCGTTCCTAGAAGTTTAATGATCCCAAACGTAGCTTAAGCCTTCCTCCTCTGTCCCTACTCCCATTTAAACAGTTAAGCAGTGAAGACTTTTTTCTGCACTGACCATATTACCTCTGCTCCTTATGTCAAGTTCCCGATAATGGGGCTCTACCCTCCATATCCAAGACAAGATACACACTTCATAGAATATTCTGGCCTTAAATTTTTTTGGGGTTTCCTGCTATGACTCCAGCTGGACACTGGATAATCCATTGGAAGGCAACAAAGATCTGATTGTGCTGGGTCTTTGCCCTTTCTGGGGTTTTCCAGCCTGCCTTGTAAGGGCGGAACCTCTGCCCATCCTTTGCGCATCAAGTGCCATCAGGGCGGGGCTCTCTGTACCAGACCCTCCTGCTTCCCTGGCTCATTCAGGACCCCGGGTGAAACTGGAGGCTGATAGCCCTTACCTCACTTAACATACTGGCATAAGTGGACCCCGTTCGAGGAGAGGGGGCTCCGAGCCAGGGAAGCAGCCTGGAGCCCCTGAAGAACGGACCAATTTAAAATAAAAATCTTGACCAGTCCCCCTTACACGAGGGGCTTAAGGGGACAAGCTGGCATCTGGGAGGGGAGGGGAGGGAGCCTGAGCAATGAGGAGGGACGGTGACCTGTTTTCCAATTGTGTTGCGAATCAGTGCATCCGCCGGGTCTGCAGCCCAGCGGCCCACAGGTTTCTGAGACCCACCATCTGCAACAATAACAAAAACAACAACTTGCATTTATATAGCGCCTTTAATGTAGTAAAACGTCCCAAGGTGCTTCACAGGAGCGTTACCAACAATATTTGGCACCAAGCCACATAAGGAGATATTAAAGCAGGAAAAGGTAGGTTTTAAGGAGCGTCTTAAAGGAGGAAAGAGAGGTCGCGAGGTGGAGAGGTTTAGGCAGGGAATTCCAGAGTTTAGGGCCTAGGCAACAGAAGGCACAGCCACCAATGGTTGAGCGATTAAAATCGGGGATACTCAAAAGGGCAGAATTAGAGGAGCACAGATATCTCGGGGGGTTGTGGGGCTGGAGGAGATTACAGAGATAGGGAGGGGCGAGGCTATGGAGGGATTTGAAAACAAGGATGAGAATTTCAAAATCGAGGCGTTGCTTAACTGGGAGCCAGTGTAGGTCAGCGAGCACAGGGGAGATGGGCGAACGGGACTTGGCGTGACTTAGGACACAGGCAGCAGAGTTTTGAATGAGCTCAAGTTTACCGACGGTAGAACGGCCAGCCAGGGGAGCGTTAGAATAGTCAAGTCTCGAGGTAACAAAGGCATGGATGGAGGTTTCAGCAGTGGATGAGCTGAGGCAGGGACGGAGATGGGCGATGTTACGGAGGTGGAAATAGGCGGTCTTGGTGATGGCATGGATATGTGTTCGGAAGCTCATCTCTGGGAGGAAAATACATGCAGGAAAATCTATTTAGTAAAGCTTTGCTTGTTGGTAAAAGCATGTGATGCAGTGTTGGAAACCACACTGAAATGCATTGTTACATCCACGTATGATCTTCTCAAATAAAAACAGAAAATGCTGGAGATACTCAGCAAGTCAGGCAGCATCTGTGAAGAGAGAAACAGAATGCTGCCTGTCCTGCTGAGTATCTCCAGCATTTTCTGTTTTTATTTCAGATTTCCAGCATCTGCAGTATTTTCTTTTTGTATGATCTTCTCAATGCTGCTTGTCGCATTTGGGGTCCTTCTCCCTTGTGCCCAGACCTCAAGCTTTTGCTGAAAAGCTCTCACGAAAACAGTTACCCCTTTACGACAACCAAAAAGCAAAAGAGGAACAGCTGTAATTTAACCCCCAACACTGGGAAATAAAGTTTTAAATAAATAAAAATAATTTTCTAAGAAGCCTGTCCTTCCTGCATCCTCACTGGTTGAGGGGAATCCAGATCGCAAGCATGAACAGCAGGAGAGGGAGAGGCCTACTGGGCACTGTGTCCTTACCCAATAGCATCTCAGTCTGTCAATAAGCAGGAATGTCAGTCAGAACGCTGGTGCAGGTTCATGGTTGAAAGTTGGAAATCAGCAGAATATGAAGCGAGACTAAAACAAAGTGGTAAATCTAGGCACGGCCATTACAGGTACTCATTTTGAGAGATTTCCCCATAAATAGCTGAGCCATGCAGGCCAGAGAAATCCCAGATTTGACTCCTGGCCTATGCCAAATTGGCTGATCTCGGCCCCCTTTTCCCTCAGCTTGGGGGAGGGAAGATCAGTGAGGATTCCCGCTCCTGCGCATTAGCCTGCACGTGTTAATGCTGGGCGGAGGCTGGATCAGGCTCAGCTGTCTTTTCCCCAAGATCAGATAGCCTGCCGCCACTCACTGTCTCAGCTCACACAGGAAGAATTCTCATGTAAACAACGTGTGATGGGTGACCAGCGACTGAGCAACTGTACCCCAGTACGAGCCAGCACCTTCTGGACTGAATTAAAAGTGGGAAGAAAATTGGGCAAAAAAGCCCTTGACGGTTTTGCTCAGTAACTCCTCCAAGCCAGTTCGTCTGATGGAAGCATTGGCGTTCATTGCTTAAGCAAAATATCCTCTCCCATCCAAAACCAACAGAAAAACAGAAATGAACAAAAGATGTTTGTGTTAGTCACGATTCCTTCAATGGTTTGTTCTTTGAGAGGAGGGCTGATAGTGAGATTGTGTTTGTGCGGCATCATGGTAACTACAGCCTGCATTCATGTAGCACCTTTAAAGTAGCAAAATGTCCCGAGGGTATAGAGGGGACACTGAGTAGTCGGGCCAGAATGAAAGCATGGTCTACATTCCTAGAGCTGGATAGTTCGGGGAGGTGAATCAAAGCATGGTCTTTCCAACAGAGGTGGCAAGTTACAGGAGGTGAATGAAGAAATTGTCTATTCCACTAGAACTCCGTGCTCTCAATAAATTCTGTTGGTCTGGGGCAAGTTGGGAAGAGAACAAAAACAAGAGATGAGGAGGGAGATAGGTGTGGCTGATGTTTGGACAGGCCCAGCCTTTCAACTCCTGGTGATCCTATGGAAATTGGGACTGGGTGTTTGAAGACGCAGAAAAAGAAGTAATGAAAACAAGTTCAGAAAAAACACACTGCTGCTCACGGTGTGGTCTCCTCTACATTGTCAGGAACAAATGCAGACTGAGTGATTGCTTTGCTGAGCAGCTCTGTTCTGCCCACAGGGAGGTTCCACTTCAACTCCCCCTCCCCAGTCCACTTTAACCTTTCTATCTTTATTTCAACCAAGCTCATCAGGAACAGTATCTCATCCTTCCCCGAAGGTCTCTGTTCTGAGCACTGACTCTAGCAACTTCAGACCTTTGTTGCCTCCCCTCCATTGTCTTGCCTATTTCTCCCATTCAACTTCCATTCCGTTCAACTCCATTTTGGACGTTGTTTTTGTGTTAATCATTCCCATAACTTTGCAGTGAGTAACTTACATTACAACAGTGACTACACTTCAAAAGTACTTCATTGGCTGTAAAGCGCTTTGGGACATCCTGAGGTCGTGAAAGGCACTATATAAATGCACGCCTTTCTTTCTTTCCATACCTTTTTGTTCTTTTAATGCTTTTTTACGACCTTACTGCGATGAACTTTGTTTTATCATCCACCAGGTTTCACTTTTTCTAGCTTTTTCTATGCAAGCCATTAAACCCATTAACTGAAACAAAAACAAAATACTGAGGATGCTGGAAATCTGAAATAAAAACAGAAAATTCTGGAAAACACACAGAGTTAATGGCCGGAATTTTCCGGGGTGGTAGCGGGCGTGATTGGAGGCAGGTCGGGTGGGAAATCTGTTACTTTTGGGAGCGGGTCGGGAACCTGCTGTCATCCCGCTCCCACGCGCCTTTCCCCCAGGCGAGTCTGTCATCGCTGACCCGACTCGACCGGCAGAGGCGGGCGACCCAATTTAAATTATTAGTAGCTAGTTGTCAGACCCTTAAGAGTGATTTTAACCTTACTGTTTAAATTTAACTGGGTGGCCATGGGAAACACGTTGATCTGGAACCGTGTCTGTCAACCTGAGGCAGGAGTTCAGTGGCCATTGCTCCAGCTGATTAATTGACAGCATGAAATCACTTTACTCAGCAGAAGCTATTTCTCACTGCATTCCCAGCACAGATTCTGCAGGCTGCAGTCTTTCCAGTAAAGTCTCCATCCAGTGTCACCTCATTGGAAGAACCTCTCTCACCATTGACAGATTGCATCTGTCATCTCTACTTCACCTGCCATCCATTCCATCAGCATGGATGCCATTTATGCTGTCACACCTTGGTCCTCAGGATCTGACCAGCAGCACCAGGTATATCAGCAGCACCAACAACACCAACTTTCTGCGCAATCACCTGATGCTGCACAGGACAGAGGACATCAGCACCCGACCACATTGCTGCCCAGGAGGCCAGGGATGGCCAGATTTACTTCACTTGATGCTGTACACCCTGGCTGCCACATGATGCACCAGGTTGGCACCACCCCACAGCAACACCATAAAGCATCCCTGCAATGGCCAAGCCATTCCTTTCACACTCACCACCATTGCTGGAGGTGCCATTATGTCTCACCATTCACCGCATTTCAATAAGCCACTTACAAAGGTGCACACAAATCTGTCCAGGACCGAAAACTGTTGAAAATAAAGATTTTTATGTTTGAAAGCACGTTAACGGAAACTTTCCATAAACATTGGATAAAACACCCAAGTGGCTACCCATGTGATTCAACTTGTGTGTCATCTTTCTCTTCCGCATGCTTCTACCAGGTACTAGCCCTGTGGCTTCAGCAGAGGTAGAGGCAGCCTGCTCACTTCCCTGCTGCCAAGGTGCTGGAGAGCACCTTGTTGCACATCAGTGGGGCCATGAGGACCCACGTCTACACTGACATCCCTCCTAGACGAAAGGTCATCGACCTGAAACGTTAACTCTGTTTCTCTCTCCACGGATGCTGCCCTGGCGTGCTGAGTTTTTCCAGCGTTTTCTGTTGTTATTCCAGATAGGTTCCTAGGACAGCACCAACTGGTGTACAGGCAGAGCAATTACGTGTATCTTTCTGAGTAACACTGGTCATTATGACAACTGGCTGCCGTGCCCGGGGAAGCAAAGACTTTTTGCAACTGAAGTGTTTCTTGATTGGAAATGCAGCTACTTCTTAATAAGCTAAAGAACCAGAACAAGATAAAACAGGTGCAGAGAATATTTCGAGAAAGAAGTTAAAGGTGAGAAGACCAGATTAGTCACAGCGGCTGAAGGACAGAAAGATGGGGCAGAGAAACCTGGGACTAAAGAAAGTGTTTAAAGAAACAAAGATCCGTAATGAAGAGAGAACAATAGAAAGCCTGAGTTAAAAGTGACAGAAATAAAATCATTTGAGACTGGAATGAAATGCAGTAAATGTAAGAGGGGAAAGAGTTAAAAATAAAATCAGAAAAGGGGAACGTGACCCCAGTCTGACAGAGGTGATAGCATGGAGACTGTCTTTGAGCCTCACCCAGGAGACATAACCAGAGGCAGCCTTCATCTGATAGAGAGAGAAAGAGAGAGAGAGAGAGCGAGAATGTCAAAGAAACTCTAAGAAGGAAAGAAACTATCAACTTTAATTTGGGAACTGAAGTAAGATCGATGGAAGAGCACCCCAGCGAAAGATTAACTGTACCTGTATTAAGATCAGTGAGAGCAAGAAAGAGGCAGGAGCATCAGGATCCACTGAACCATTTATTTATTCATTTGAGACTGTATTTACAACTGCTCGCTGAGAATTAATTGAATCATGAAGCTACTGAATAAATTGAACGTTTTCATAAAAATTCAACACAAATGCCTTGTTACAGTTCATTTATCGATTCGTGTTAGTGGGCTCTGCCTCTGAGCTCTGGGAATCAGCTCTTCTATATAAAAGGGAAAATAGGTTGGCTCCAAATTGCCTTTTATCCTTCCACTTCTCTCCCCTCCTCTCCTGAAGGCATTACCTCTTCCTGCGTTGTGATTCCCTTCACTATTGCCCCCAAGTGGCCATTTTTTATATCCGAAACTGGACAATAAGTGTTGGCTGGGTCTTTGATCATGGGGTGAATCACAGGTAAGCTCGATCCTGTCCTTACACAACACCAACACACAGTCGGCCAGGCAACATCCGTGGAGAGAGAAATAGAGTCAACGTTTCAGGTCGAAACCCTTCGTCAGTCCTGACGAAGGGTCTTCGACCTGAAACGTTGACTCTATTTCTCTCTCCACGGATGTTGCCTGGCCTGCTGAGTTTTTCCAGCATTTTCTGTTGTTATTTTGGATTTCCAGCATCCACAGTATTTTGCTATCGTCCATCAACACACAATCACTTTCCTGCAGCAGTCACTGGGTAGAGCTGATAAGTGGAAACCTGGCTGATAGTCCCTTTTTATGCTGAAGCCAGCTGTAATCCCTGTGGCTGGGGAGGCCCAAGGACTCCTTGCACTCCTGCCCCACCCTGGCCCACAAGGGATTTCTCGCAAAAGTCATTTTTCATTTTTCAAGAGTTACCTTGGCCTCTTCTGGGCCAGTCGGCGCCTCCTGCCGTGGTTGAGTTGTCAGGTTTGACACAGGTTGGGCCTCCACCCCCGTCCCCCCGCCCCAACCCGGGCTCATCGTTAAAATCACGTCGCAGCACCAATGACATCATCGGGCTGCGACTTTCGAATTTAAAGTAGGCCCCCGCCTGCCTGTAGTGGGGGCCTAGGCCAGCTTGAAAGGGAACGGAGCGACCGCAAGTGGACTCAGCCTAATCTTAACCCCTCGCACGCACCATTCTTGCTGGGCGAGGGAGGTTAAAATCGAGGCTAATGTTCTAAAACCCAAAGTCATCTTTATTGTTCTTCTCTAAATACAACCCACTCTCTGGGAATTTTATTGAACCAGTAGACATGAACAGAATGTAGTTTAAAGCTGGTAGAATGTGCTACTTCTACCCCTCCAAAAATGAATCAATGAGCATTAGTAGTAAATGTGAGAAAAAGCCATGTTAAAGGTCATAAGTCATGACCTCATGCAGTCTTCTATAGTTGCACAGTCATCTGGAAAAGTGAACATATTACTCCAGCTCAAAGCTGTCACAGCGTTTAATGAGGAAGATTTCAAAGTGACACCACTGAGGCAGATAGTACGAAGGAATATTTTGTCACAGGGATGGGCGCGTGGGCCATATGTGAGTAATTCCCAATGGAGCAAGCAAAGGAGACTAGAGAGGTTGGGCCAAGAGCAAAGAGGGTGCAAGGCTTGCAGCGGGCAGTCCTCCAGATAATGGGTCTTCTGCGTCACTCAGCTGCCTGGGCATGGTGGAGGAATAGTGCCTGAAGAGGCTCAGGCTCAGCAGGGATGTTGTTGCCGGGGGGCTGCTACCTGGGCCACAAAGAGGTGTAGGGATAGTCAGCATTACACCACCAGTAGCAGTGAAGGTCACCACTCCCCTCAACCTTTTAAGCAACAGAGTTATCCAAATATCCATTGGGGAACGTCAGAGGAATCAAACATTTCATTTTTTGTACAACTGAAGTTTTCAGTATGTCAAATGGATCACAAACTGCAAGATGTCTTAACAGTGAATCAGTTTTATTCAATTGTGCAATGTTTTGCTGGTGTATTTATCTCTTGTGTGTCAAGAACTTCTCCACGCTGGTTGTGCATGTTCCCTATAACAAGTGGTCCCCTAGTTGGAACAGTAGCACTGGCAGATGGCTGGCTACACGGCCAGCCAACTAGCAAGCTGCAAGGGATACAGAAGGCCCATTATCGGTATCTCTGGGTAACCCCAAGGGGTCTTTGCTAGAATTGCCATGGACTCATTGTTTTCAGAGGCAGAGGCAGCACCAACCGTGGAGGATTATGGGATGGCACAAAATTGCCCTGGCATGAATACCAACTGCTACTTCATGCATGCCACTCCTGCACAACATTTGTTCATGAGACCTACCAATCTGACTGGCATAGAACACTGCATTCTTAGAGTTCTTGGAATCCCTCTGTCTTACTTATCTATAAAATTCTTCAGGGTGAGTTGAAGTTGGCCATGGTTGTATCTAGGAGTTTAGACCTCAAGCCTCTACAGCAGCATTGGGAGTATACACGAGGAATTTTCCTACTGTACCTCTGGTCCCCATAGCTGAGGTCACCAGTGCCAATACTGCTGATGTTGCCACATACTCAAATGCAGACAACCGGTGTCCCTGGATAGCATTCATGGAGACAGGTGGCAGTGCATATGTGTGTGTTGGGCTCCTCCAGCTTACTCAGACTACCCTCCATTGCTGTGTGCAAGGAGGCAAGCAACTGCTCAACATGGTCCTGCTGCTGTGCCCATCTCTGTGTGAAAGCAGGTCCACTGAGGTCTGTATTAAGGCATGCAGCTCACTTAGAGCCTTAACCCTGTACCAGCTGGCCACTCACCTACCACCAACCTTTCTACCCCTTCCTCATCAGTACTCAGTGATTCACTCTGTGCTCTGTCATCGACCAACTTCTGAAGTGTGTGTATTTGTGATGGTGCCTCGTACAAGTTTGGTGACAGGTGATGCTCTGGTGAGTGGGCCTCTTCTACTGGAAAATGGCTGGATTCTCCTTTGCCCTGAGAGAAGAGTGCATGAGTAAATAAGCACACTTATCCAATTCTTGTACTGCAGTATCATTACTGCACTTGTGCACAATCGCTCTGTGCGTACACATTCAGATAATATGTAACGCAAACAAGAGAATACCTGAACAATAATGGTACATATTATGAGTTCAGCACTCTCTAATCTCCAGAGTCTACACTGCTCAAGCTTTCCTTCTCAACTTAGACAATCCTTTCTCATAAGGAGTGAGCTGTGTCATTTCTGGAGCTCCGCTACCTGTTGTTTTGTTGCCCCACTGGTTAAGCGCCAGTTTGATCTTTAAAAATAAGAGCAGTGGAGATCGAGATAGGGTGATTTGGCCCACCTTCCTGCAGTACATTGTCTTTCTCAACATAGCAAGGCGTAACATTATTTGCGTAACCCTGTTATTTTCACTTCTAATACCATACTTACTACTTCCTTGCCAACAATTCTCATGCTACTTTTTTTTTTGCATACAATGTAAATAACGGCTCTTTTCCTTCTTCTCCATAAATGTCCTGCGCTGTTACTTTGCAGCAATGCTCTTGTATTTTGCTCTCTTTTCAATCATGCAACTTCTTTCGGAACTCCCGTTAGCTTCTCCGAGTCGTTGACACCATGTTGGCTCTTCCCATGACAATTTGCTATGCTTGTTTCTTCCTTTTACATCACTGGGTAACTTCTTTGCCCAGAGAGTGGTGAGAATGTGGAACTTGCTACCACGTGGCGTGGTTGAGGCGAATAGTATAGCTGCGTGTAAGGGGCAGCTGGATAGGTACACGAGGGAGAAAGGAATAGAGACGGATATGCTGACAGGGTTCGATGAATTAGGGCGAGAGGAGGCTCGTGTGGATCATAAACACTGGCATGGACCAGTTGGGCCGAATGGCCTGTTTCTCGGCTGTACATTCTACGCAATTCTATGTAAATGAGGACTATTCTCACTCACCAAAAACACGCTTAAGTTTCTCCATTACAGCCTCTTGGGCTTGGCCTGAAAAATCAGGCTTTTCAAATTTAGCATTCTATACAAATGTTGTGCATTTCACAGTTGGATCAACATTTTGACATTTATACTGTTTAAGTGGCTCGTTAGCTGCTTGAGAAGCGTTAAAGGATCATTATTACAGATGGATTGTGATTGGCTGATATTTTTCCATTACCAGTAACGAAATTGCATGTTCACGAATTGGACATTTTTTTTAAAGTGGCATTCCTGCAATTTTATTAGTGGATCAAATGTTATGAAGTAAAGTGGACATTTCTCCCAAATAAAGCCTTGGATCTTTCCTTTAACACTGTGACCACGGCTGGGCACAGTGCTCCTTGGGTGTTATCACTGGTACTTTTAACAACATCAGCTTGACTGCGTGGGCCGTCTGTTGGTTCAAGCACCACTGTTGGAGTCGAGTAACAAAATCTAAGGCGGCGCATCACCGAGGAAGTGCTGCACCGTCAGAGGTGCCATCCTTCAGATGGAATATTAAACCGAAGCCCTGTCTGCATGTTCTGGCAAAGATCCTGCGGTAGTATTTGAAAAGGAGCCGCCTTCTTGCAGCCAGCACCCTTGCCTCAACCAGTATCACCAAAACTAGATTAACTGCTCGTTCATCTTATAGCTGTTTGTGGAACCGTGTCTGCGTAATAGCTCCCATATTCGCCTAAATAGTGCTGTAATTCATTGCAAGTGAAGCACTTTGCAACGTCCTCAGTGATGTGATAAGGTGCTGCATAAATGCAAGTTTTTTTTCTTGTTCAATGTCAATGTCATTTCCTGGTATTTATATGTTCTATATATCTATTTATGATTTACCTTTACAGCTGTTGCCCCACAATGTGATACTACTTTCAACATCTGATTTAACTATTACGCTTTCCTTACCAAATAATATCCCTTTCAGTTTCTATTCATATTTGCCATGTTTAGCCCCAGTGCGTATTACTTATTGTTTCTTGATATTAAATATCCTCTGTGATTCATCTGGCCACTTGTTCAATTTTTCAGAATGTTAGCCTTTTTCTCTGAACAGCCTGTTTTCCCACACAACTTGGTATCATCCGAGAGTCGAGTGTTTTATTCCTATTAGTTTCCTAAAGATCATTTGTAAATATTGTGAATAGCAAGGGGTCCCAAGACTCCAGTGATCTCCACTGGTTATAGGCATCCAATTAGAACAATTACCATTGAGAGCTGCTCTTTGTTTTCTATTATCTAACCAATTTACAACATCCTAAATTATCGAAAGAGATTTCATTTTTAGCCACAAGTCTCTTGTGAGGGATCTGCACAAATGCTTTCTGAATGTCGAGCTATCCAATAGAAGCCTTATAACCATCATCCCCAATTCTATTACATCCTCAAAGAGTTCAATCAATTTGTTAGTTATGACCTATCTTTCATAAACTCAGAACAAGAACAGAGAATGCTGGAAACACTCAGCATCTGTGGGGAGAACAGATCAGCTAATGCTTCGAGTCTAGACCCATCGCAATTCTGATAACAGGGCCACACCACAAACATTAACGTATCTGTTCCCTGCACAGATGCTGACTGACGTGCTGAGTGTTTTACCAGATTTCCAGTTTTTTGTTTTCGTAAACCCACCTTAGTTTGGCATTATCAACAGGTGACGATGAAAATGACTCCCATTGCCTTTACTCTTTAAGTTATTTAAAGGAGTGGAACATTAGATATTCTCTAAACTTCTGATACTACCCTTACATTCCATGAGCTGTGAAACATTTAAGCCAATGCTTTGTTACTTCTAACCAAGGGTAAGGAAAGTGTAGCGGGACTTCCTTCTGTTCAAGTTACTCTCAGCCTTAAGAACTGACAATATGAACAGATATTAAATAAAAATATATGTTGTTGAATTTCTTGCCTCAAAGAGACAATCCATTGCGGGAGTCTTTCATTCCTCAGGTTAGGGGGTCGGACTCTGTGTGGCCCAGGGTGAGGCCAGTGCTTCCAATTTCAATTAATTGACATAAATTCAAGCCCAATTCCCGCCCATTATCAAGATACTGTATCTCCTGATCTCCATCCGTCCTTTGATGAAAATCAGGCCCCCAACTGGTTTCTATTGTTAAACTGGTTGCAAGTGTCAGCTGTGGCTCAGTTGGTAGCACCCTCGCCTCTGAGTCAGAAGGTTGTGGGTTCTAAGTCCCACTCCAGAGACTTAAGCACATAAATCTAGGTTGACACTCCAGTGCAGTGCTGAGGGAGAGCTGCACTGTTGGAGGTGCCGTCTTTCGGATGAGATGTTAAACCGAGACCCCATCTGATCTCGCAGGTGGATGTAAAAGATCCCAAGGCACTATTTCGAAGAAGAGCAGGAGAGTTATCCCCGGTGTTCTGGCCAATATCTATCCCCCTATCAACATAACAAAAACAGATTATCTGGTCATTATCACATTGCTGTTTGTGGGATCTTGCTGTGTGCAATTTGGCTGCCACGTTACAACAGTGACTACACTCCAAAAGTACTTCATTGGCTGTAAAGCGCTTTGAGATGTCCGGTGGTTGTGAAAGGCGCTATATAAATGCAGGTCTTTCTTTTTTTAAGATTCCTATTTAAAGCACTATTCAATAGAGTTCAGGAACTTCTCCTGGTATCCTGGCCAGCATTCATCTCTCAAGCAACACCACGAAAAACAGATGTAACTAGCTACTCAACCTACTGCTGTGCGTGGGACCTTGCGATTCAGAGAAAGCTGCCGTGTTTCCGACATAACAACAGTCAGTGTACCTCAAAAATAACTCATTGGGATTCAATTTCAAATTCGGCGGGTGCAGAAGACTGGCAATAGCGAATCGGCTGCCCACTTTACATCCCTCCCAATTTCCTTTCCATTGAGCATTGGTAAGAACAAGCGGACAGGGTGTATAACAGGTGGCCGATCCACCAACGGCAGTATTCCTCCCCTGTCAAAATTGAAAATGACCCCCCATTGTACGTGAACTATTTGCACTTGTTTCTGAGAGACATGATAAGGCCCAGTATACATGCAAGTTCTGGTGTGTGGCTCAGTACCACATAGCGGGGTGCATTTACCCATTGAGTTACACGGGCTGGGTGGTGGGGATGGGGGAGGATTATCTAATAGCAAGGCTATACAAAAGGAAGTGGAGGAAGAGCCTCATCTGCTTTGGTCTGTGGTCTCTTCTGCTTCCCCACATCCTCATGTTCAAATCGGAGCAGCTGTGATGATTTCATTTACATGTTAATAACCTAAAGGCCTCCACAAACCGCGGAATAAATGCTTTTTATTACATGCGTATCTGTTCCAATGCAGCTTGAATGAAAACTCTGGTAATTAATTGTTTTAAGCGATTCTATTAAAAACTGTCTGGCAGCAATCTGTGCTGAATGCTGAATATTTATAGATGCCAGAACAAGAGCGGAGGAACAGTGCAATGAAACACCAACCAGTGCCCCACATTATTTCCTTAAAGCTGTACTGCGTTTTACCTGAGCATTCTCTTGCCCAGAACAAAATGTACAGCTACTTTTATGACACTGCTTCGAGGAAGTCTACAATTTAGACTGTTTCAAAATTGATTTGCTTCAGGGTGGAACGCCAGCTTCATACCCTCATCACCACAATCTTCTCCTCTCCTCTCCTCTTGCCAGTGTACAGTTGCACAGGCGCAAGCACCTCATCAAGATAAACATTCTCCACGTGTGAGACTATATAAATAGCATCGGTGGGTGACTCAGTTATGAGGGGGGGGGACATCTGATCCTGATCTCGCTTGATAACCATACATGGGCAAGAAATTGGGTTCCATGCTGCCGATTCACGGGTGTAAAACAGGAGGAAAAAATGACCTATTTCGTGGGGCTATGTCACCAAACTTATATTGGGTCAGGCAATATTCAGGTGCCCCTGGCAGCCACCTAAAACAGCCATTAGAACTCTTGCAGTTGTTATTGAAGGGCCTAACGCCTGTTTCCGGGTACCTCTGCTAAATTGGTTGGCGCCAAACGAAGCATACGGCAACAAAAGGTAAATTGTTTTTTTACACACTTATCTTCATGTGGAGCCGAGAGGAGCAGGACTGCTCCTCCCTGCTCCACGCCACTTCTGCAGGCCACTGCCAGCCCGCGCGTGCCCCCCCCCATCCCGTTCTCCGTTGCCCCCCTCCCCCGCCCCCCCCCCGCCTCCCCACTCCCGGGACCTAACTGAGGCCCGGACACCGGCGAGCTGCTTTTGGTGGTGTGACAGGGACCCGCACCTCGCCAGAAATACGCCCAAGGCTCGAGGCCCAAATTCAGGCAGTCGTCGGGCCTCCAGCTTCTGATGCTCACTCCCAGCGCTGACCATTTCAGGCCCGAAAGCGGGCCGACTCGAATTTCAAGGCCAGGCACTTTCATCGGGGGTTTTGAATATTTGAACGGGGGCAGCAACCGTGCTGGCTTGCCTCTTCCCTAGAACAGTGACATTGGAACCAAGTGTCGCTCCCCCCACACTGGCGGAGCTCAACCACTTCAGCACAGACCTCGGATCAAAGCCAGCACCTTAGTTTGTAAGCCTCAGATACTCACTGGTTAAATCCACTGAGCCACCGGGGAGACCAGACTTCATTTTGATAGAATCTTCTCCCCTTTCTCACACTATCAAGGATTATGAGAGCTTTATTCGGCTGCGGCAACATAGGCAATGACAAGGAGTGATCTGAAAAGCAAGTGTTTTGCCACTGGCACACATCACTGAAATGAAACGGCGCAGATTAACCCATTTGAGTACTGAATGTCTTTTGGAACTTGCGCATTTGTTAACTGCCAAGAAAGGATACTTGAGTATCCTGAGGGGTGATGGGAGTAGGTCTCTCTCCTGAATTCACCCCCTCTGTGGAAGAAGAACCAAGCCATTTCTCGCTGCCTACCTAAGGAGCCACAATTCTAACCTGGAGTTGAAGACCTGTAGATGGCAGGATCCTGTCTGCATTGACCATTCAGTGACTCAGCACGCTAGCGTTTCAGCACGTCACCCAGATTTCGCTCATATTTTTGTGTTTGAGTGTGGAGGTAGGGGTTGGTGTGGTGGGGGAGTGGGGGAAAATACGGGGAGGAAGAAGGGGATTTAATTATGAAAAGTCTTATTGAATTAAAGTACCACTCGAACAGAATCTTTAAATAAATTGAAATGAATATGAGTAGAGTTCCCCAGTGGCAGGGGGGGCAACTGCAGTGTCCAGTGGAGTATTAAAACCAACTGATCAGGAGGTACCAGGATACATTCACGGCCTGAGTTAAGCTAGTTGATCTCATTAACCCATTTGAATCCTGAATGTCTTTTGGAACTTGCACATTTGACATTCCGTACTCAAATGGTTAATGGGGCAGCAGTCGCGATGCTATAATTGTCTCAGCAATAGGAGTCGGCCACTCAACCCCTCATGCCTGCGCCACCATTCAATTAGATCATGGCTGATCTGCACCTCAACTCCATTTCCTGCCTTTGTTCCATATCCCCTGATACCCTTACCTAACAAAAATCTATTGAGCTCAGTCTTGAAAGCTCCAACTGACCCAGCCCCTCAGGGAAAGAAATCCAGTTTTCTGTTACCATTTGTGTGACAAAGTGTTCCCTGATATTGCTCCTGAATGGTCCATTTCTAACTTTAAGATTGTGACCCCTTGTTCTTATTCACTTAACAGAGGAAATAGTTTCTCCGTATCTACCCTGTTAATTCCTTTTAACATTTTAAACACCTCGATCAGGTCACCCCTCACTCTTCTATACACAAGCCACGTTTGCACAATCTGTCCTCATAATTTAACTCTTTAAGCCCTGGTATCATCCCCCCCCTCCAAGGCCAATCTATTCTTCCTGAGGTACGGTGCCCAAAACTGAACACAGTCGTCCAGATGGGGTCTGAGGGCTTGACCTAGGGAAGGATAAATCAGCCGAGGTCCCCACTGGCCAGTGGATCCCTGCCGGAAGGTGCATGTCTGTGGACATTGGCTGTGAGGACAGGAGGGGGGCTCCACAGCGACTGGGCTCACACAAGAAGAACAGCCACTTCGATGAGGTGCCAGAGGGTTGCCGGTGCCCATGGATCCGTACTCCAGCAAGAATCATCACCTTCCACGGAAGGGAGGAGAGAAAACTGAAGGGAAAAGTGGAAGGGACAAAAGCAATCTGAGCTGGCAGTGAAGAGAACAGGAGGCAGTCAGTGTTGCAGCGCATATAAATCCAGACAGCATTATTGATTTTGTAATTTGTCCATAATATGATGTAGTTGAATGAATCCCAACCCTAAAATGATATAATTTATATAAGATATATGACCGTAGTCACTCTAAGGAACAGTTACAACCACATGGGTTAGAGAATCTGTCTAAAAGATGGGGAGGAGGGGGAGGGGGATTGGGTTAAAGGTGCGAGGTGGTACAGAGGAAAGCAGAGAACAGGCAATAACATTAATCCGACTATTTCAACATGATAATAGTTTTTTTAAATGTACCTCGACTAAACACCAGTCAACCTAAGACTGGTTTAAGAGCAGATTCCTTTCGAAGCAGCTTCACTGCAGGGAGGGCTGAACATTTCCCATTGCTGAAAGCCCTAGCTATGAATTCTAGGGCACTCTCTTTGCAACACAGGCTTTGGACAGCTGGCAGCGGCTGTGTGAAGCCCTGAATATGTATATGCTCGAAACTATCTCAGGAGAAGGCTCTGTCTTTACATGTGAAAGCCCCACAATGAGAAATTCCCCCATAATTGGAATCGGGGAGATAAGACCTTCTTTCCTCCCCGTCCCTCCCCGTCGTCGCTGCCTCTCATTCAGAGCGATGTCAAAAAAGAAAGTGAGAAGCAGTTTGAGGAGTCAAGCTTGTGTTTGCAACAAAAAACACCTGGGAATATTTAGAGGGGTCTCTCGGTGGGATGGGAAACTGCTGGATTCTTCAATCTGCTGTTTTGTGTGAGGACAGATTGCTTTTGTGCTGCAATGTTTTTTTTCTGCACTTCTGACTTTCTCGCTCTTTCCCCCCTGGAATACACCCTCCAATGTAACAGCCTCATCCCTGTAAAAAAAAATTGTTTTGGGACACAATGCAAAAGACCGAGTAGCAGAGGGCAAAGTTTGGGCTGGGCTGGCAGCGTCCAATAAAGCGAGCAGTTACGCTTGCCCGATGCCAGGGCCGGTTGCACAGCCCAACAAAGCCAATGGATGGTGTGGTGAGGTGGGAACGGTCAAGTACTGCCACAGGATGAGGGGCAGTTTTTTTTTTACAGCCAGGAGCTCTAGAGGACATGCAGTATTGTGTCAGCGGGCGAGTAAGGGAATCACAAAAGTAAACTTACCATGTCCAGTCCCACCCACTTCATTGGTACGATAGCAAAATACTGCAGATGCTGGAAATCCGAAATAACAACAGAAAATGCTGTCTTTTGTCTCTTTACTAGTCCTATCACCATCTCGTCTGGTTTTGAATACCTCTTAATGTCTCTTCACTTCTCTTTTGTTCTTTCATCCCCATTTCCCAGCCCCCAAACTGGCCTTTTAATCTGTTTCATTTCCTGTGTTTTCTCAGTCCTGACGAAGGGTTTCGACCTGAAACGTTAACTCTGTTTCTCTCTCCGCGGATGTTGCCTGGCCTGCTGAGTTCTTCCAGCATCTTCTGTTGTTATTTCAACTCACTTCATTCTTCCTTCCAACTTGCCGATCAGAGAAGGCACCCTTGGTGATAGCAGATGAGTACACGTCCTATTCATTGGTGCCTTCTTGTGGAATCATAGAATGATACAGCACAGAAGGGAGCCATTCGGCCCATCATGCCTGTGCCAGCTCTTCTGCCACTGGAACCAGTTTCTCCTGATTTTGAATGCCTCTATCAAATCTTCTCATAATCTTCTCTGCTCTAAGGAGAAAATGACATAAAAGCATATTCTTTTTAAATCAGGGAATTTAAAAGTCAAAGTCAGGATAACTGGTAGAAAGAAATCTCTTGCCAATAGCACGTTGCCTTCTCACATAACGGCTGCCATTGTCCTCAACAAATTAACGTCCGCCAATGACTTTCAGAACAAGCAGCTGATCCTGTGACCGTTATTGGACCAGATAGGCAGGCTTTTGATTAGAATGCCTGGAAATTTCTGAAATGTAAATCAAAGAAAGAAAGACTTGCATTTATATATCGCCTTTCACGACCACAGGATGTCCTAAAGCGCTTTACAGCCAACTTTTGAAGTGGAGTCACTGTTGTAATTTAGGAAGCGGGGCAGCCAATTTGCGCACAGCAAGGTCCCACAAACAGCAATGTGATTGTAATGTATATACCTTTAAGGGGGGAATTATCTTTTACAGCTCATGTATACTGCAGTACCGGCAGTGATCACACCTGTATATAGCACTGAGTAGTAATCTGTACAGATCAGTTCCAGTGTGAGCCACATTGAGTAAACACCTGTTGTACCGTTCTCCTGCAGTCTGTGTCTTATTATACACAGACACAACATTGGCGACAAGGCAAGTTCGAACCTACCTGCAACTCTGCATCACCTCCCGGGGATTCGTTCCTGGAGATCAGTGGATTGGAGGTCAAGGCCAGAGACTCGGGCGCCGACCACGGGCAACCGCCCAGTCATCCAGCAGAGACTCGAGAATTGCGGGGGAGGCTGTCGAGAGCCAGGCTTGGCTTTTCAGTCGAGGTGGTCCAGCAAAACGGGCTGGCAACAGGTAGTGCGCAGACCCTTCCCGGACAGCGGCGGGCTAGAGCCCGACCGAGCGGCACAGCAAAGGGCCGAGCAGCGTCGACGGGGGAGAGAGAGAGAGGGCAGAGCGCACAGGGCGCAGCCGGTGTTCAGGGGCCGAGCAGTGTCGAAGAGAGGGAGAGAGAGACGCGCAGAAACCCGCGAGGCGCCGCCATTGCCACGAGGACCGCCGAGAGCGGCGTTGGCAGCAGCGCAGGAGAAGCGCGCGAAACCTACAGGGCGCCGCCATTGCCACGAGAACTGCCGGGAGCGGCGTTGGCAGCAGCGGGGAAGGAAGGAAAGCATGGGAGATGCCATTTTAAGCCATTGGGAGACGCCATTTTAAACCACACCCAAAATGCCGAAGAGTGGCAGTATCACCACGTTTGACAATGAAGTCAAAGATTGGACTACATATGTCGAACGAATAGAGGTATACTGCAAGGCAAATGAGGTGTCAGATGACAAGAAAGCGTCGGTATTGTTAAATTTAATGGGTGCAAAGACGTATGGTTTATTACGAAATCTAGTAACCCCAACGAAGCCAATGGAAAAGAGTTTTGAAGACATAGTAACGATACTACAGGAACATTTAAACCCCACACCGCTGCTGATAGCAGAAAGATTCAAGTTTCACAAACGGAACCAGCATAAGGATGAAAGCAATGCTGATTATTTAACAGAACTGCGCAAACCATCGAAACACTGCCAGTTTGGAGCGGGACTGGCAGATACCTTAAGGGACAAGTTTGTGTGTGGGCTTCAAAGTGAAGGAACCCAGAAACGGCTTTTATCTGAAAAGGACCTTACGCTGGAAAAGGCTTTCAGCATTGCGGTATCATATGAAGCAGCAGCACGGGACGCTGCAGAGATACAACAGAGACCGCAAGAATATGGCACAAATGAAATGTCATATAGAACAGAGAAGTGCTATCGCTGCGGCAGAACAACACACAACCAGAATGATTGCTGGTTCAAAGACAAAGTGTGCAGACAGTGTGGAAAAGTAGGACACATAGCACGAGTCTGCAGGTCGGGAAAGAAAACCAGCAATAAGAAACCTACCAAAGAAAAGTACAAGAAGGTACATAAGATGACGGAGAATAGTTCAGATGAACAAAAGAGTGATAACGACTCAGAAAGCAGGGAACTGAGTTGTCTGAAACTACATGATGTGATCACAACAGAGGATCACCGAACCATTTGGGTCACTCTCAAGATAGCAGGAGTCCAGGTAAAGATGGAATTGGACACAGGATCAGCCCTAACAGTCATAAACTGACGGGACTACGAGCGGCTATTCTCACACATACCCTTGAGAGGCACAAAAATTATTTTGAAGACGTACACGGGGCAAAAAGTCTACCACAAAGGAAAAATAAGGGTGACCGTTATATATAACGGTAAGGAAACACCAAAACTAGACCTGTATGTATTGCAAGATGGAGGACCACCATTACTGGGACGTGAATGGATCCGGAAAATACAACTGGATTGGCATTCCATACAGGCACTGACTGTGGCTGACAAAAAGGATGACGACGTCACACCTGGGCGACTGTCAAAGATCCTTACTGACGCACAAGAAGTATTCCAGGAAGGACTCGGAACACTAAAAGGCATGACAGCGACGATTAAAATTGAAGAAAACGTAAGCCCAAAATTTTTTAAGGCCAGACCGGTACCTTATGCAATCCACCCAGCCGTCGAAGCAGAGCTGGAGAGTCTGGAATGTTCAGGTGTACTGTCCAAGGTAGACTGGAGCGAGTGGGCTACACCCATCGTCCCTATGATGAAAAAGTCATTGAGCAGCACGCCTGGGGAACCAAGGAAGGTTCGTATCTGTGGGGACTTTAAGGTAACAGTGAACCCGGTCCTTCACACCGTACAATATCCACTTCCGCGGATTGAAGATATTTTCGCCTCGCTATCTGGAGGGAAACGCTTCACTAAGATTGATCTGGCCCAGGCGTATCTGCAAATGGAGGTAGAAGAAGCATCAAAAAAATACCTCACAATCAACACCCATAAAGGTCTCCACCAATACAACCGGCTGGTATTCGGGGTAGCATCAGCTCCGGCTATTTGGCAGAGGGCAATGGAACAAGTCCTGCAAGGGATCCCAGGGACCCAGTGTTATTTGGATGACATCCTGGTCACGGGCGAAAATGACAGTGATCACCTTGCCAACCTGGAGCAGGTGCTCACTAGATTGCAGGAATATGGGCTCTGAGCTAACCGCCCCAAATGCGAGTTTTTTAGAAAACAGATCTCGTATTGTGGCCACGTTATCGATAAAGAGGGGTTACATAAGTCCCCAGAGAAGATTGAGGCAGTAGTCAAGGCTCCAGCACCGGAAGATGTGTTACAACTGAGGTCGTTCCTCGGGCTGGTAAACTACTACCATAAGTTCTTGCCAAATTTGTCTACAATACTACACCCACTGAACACCCTACTGCAAACTGGGGTGCCATGGAAGTGGAGTGACGAATGTAGACGAGCTTTCCAGAAGAGCAAAACACTAATCACATCGAAAGAGGTATTAGCCCATTACAACCCGGCATTACCAATTCGGTTGGCATGTGATGCGTCAGCCTACGACATTGGAGCGGTGCTGTCGCACAAATTCTCGGACAGCTCGGAGAGGCCAATAGCCTGTGTGTCACGATCACTAACCTCAGCCAAGCGTAACTACGCCCAGATTGACAGGGAGGCCCTCAGCCTAGTGTGGGGAGTGAAAAAGTTCAATCACTATCTGCACAGGCAGAAATTCACCTTGCTGACTGATCACCAGACTCTTGTCTCCATTTTTAATCCGAAGAAGGGCGTTCCGGTGATGACTGTGCAACGACTACAAAGATGGTCACTTTTTCTAGGGCGCACCACTATGAGATTGAATATAAGGGCACGAAACAGCATGGAAATGCTGATGGGCTATCACACCTGCCACTGCCTACTGCGGAGGATCCTGTCGAAATATTCCATTCGACTATAGTTGAATACCTACCGGTAACTAACGCTTGTATCGAAAAGGAAACCCGAAATGACCCGACACTGTCTCGGGTATATGATTTGACGGTGAAGGGATGGCCAGCACATGGCGACTCACTGTTGCCAGCATTCTCGACAAGGAGAGAACAGCTGTCAGTGTGCCGGGGGACCTTGATGTGTGGATCCCGAGTGGTAATTCCACCCAAGTTAAGGGATAGAATGCTCAATGAGCTTCATGAGGGTCATCTGGGAGGGGTAAAAATGAAAAGCCTAGCCAGGGCTTATGTGTGGTGGCCAGGAATCGAGAAACAAATCGAGGACCTGACCAAGAGCTGCTCAGGATGCCAGAAAGTCCAAAATGCACCACCACAGGCCCCTCTACACCCATGGGAGTGGCCCTCATCCCCATGGCAACGGGTGCATATTGATTTTGCTGGTCCATTCATGGACTCAATGTTTTTAATAGCCGTGGATGCGCACTCGAAATGGCCTGAGGTCATCAAAATGTCCTCCACCACCACGGTGAAAACTATTGCAGTCCTACAGACCATTTTTGCCAGGAATGGCTTGCCAGAACAGATTTGCTCCGACAACGGACCACAGTTTGTGTCCGAAGAGTTCCGAAGGTTCTTGAAAAAGAATGGGGTAAGGCATTACACATCCGCCCTGTATCATCCAGCCACAAATGGATTGGCTGAGAGGTTCGTACAAACCTTTAAGAAGGCAATAAAGGCTATGTACAATGACAACATTCCGCTGCAGCACAAGGTGGACAATTTCCTGTTCGCCTACCAGAATGCGACATATGCAGTCACCAACCAGGCCCCAGGCATGATGTTCTTTAACCGAAGGTTAAGATCTCGCCTGGATTTGCTCAGACCAAACGTACGAAGAGATGTTGAGAGTAAGCAATTGCAGCACATCCATGAGAAGCCAACAAGGAGCTTCAATGTAAGGCAACCAGTCTTGGCCCGCGACTACCGAACAGAAAAATGGCAGCCAGGAACGATATGCACACGGGAGGGCCCACTAATGTACACAGTGGACGTTGGGGAGAGCATCGTGAGACGCCATGCTGACCAGATCCTAGAGTCACAGGAACAAGTCAACCCATGCCTCGCCCATACGTACCTGGTGATGAACCCGACGTACAGGTCGCATCTACCCCAGAAACAGTAGCATCGGAAGCTGATGAACCAACCGACGACAGGGGGCCAGAATCGCCTCCGCACCAAGAGCAAGACACTCGGGAAAGGCGCTATCCAGAAAGGATCAGGAAGCCTCCCCAAAGACTGAATATATAAATAGACTATTTTCAGCTAATGTTGCATGTTAAAAGTGTTAATTGTAATTAGTTTGATATTTAATTGTTAAATGAGTGTTATGGTACTGTTAATCTAAAAGGGGAGGAATTGTAATGTATATACCTTTAAGGGGGGAACTATCTTTTACAGCTCATGTATACTGCAGTACCGGCAGTGACCACACCTGTATATAGCACTGAGTAGTAATCTGTACAGATCAGTTCCAGTGTGAGCCATGTTGAGTAAACACCTGTTGTACCGTTCTCCTGCAGTCTTGTGTCTTATTATAAACAGACACAACAGCGATAATGACCAGGTAATCTGTTTTTCAGTGATGTTGATTGAGGGATAAATATTGGCCAGGTCACCGGGATAACTCCCCGCTCTTCTTCACAATAGTGTCATGGGATCTTTTATGCCTACCTGAGAGAGCAGACAGGGCCTCGGTTTAACGTCTCATCCGAAAAACGGCATCTCCAACAGTGCAACACTCCCTCAGCACTGCACTGGAGTGTCAGTCTGGATTTTTTGCTCAAGTCTCTGGAGTGGGACTATGAACCCACAACCTTCTGACTCAGAGGCGAGTGTGCTACCAACTGAGCCATAACTGACATTATATTAATATCCAAGTCTGTTTTGTTCAGCTTCTGTCCATGTCTCACGTTGTGGAGGCGTTAGCTTTTATGCTTTTCAATTAATTTTCATCAACAGGAAAGCAAACCTGATAACTCCAGCCCTGATCCCATCCGGCTTGCTGCTGTACTACCTGTCTCTCTGGGTTTGGATTTGGCAAAACGTGATAGGCCTAATTTGGATGTAATCTGGACTTGATGGGAATCAGAGGCGAAAAGGTAGTGCCATTTCTAGAGGAGAAATCAGCCATTTTAGAAATCAAGATAGGTATCTCTAGGTGGATGGCGGCAGAAGATCACTGTTAATCTGAGCTCTCTTGGCAAATAGTGTGGTTGAAACCATAGGTCCTTATCTCCGCTACTTGATGACTATCAATGCGGCACCATCAGCAGCTCATTAGAAGTACACTCTAATATTGATAGTGATTCATTTCTTGCACCAGTGCTATCACTGATACTGTGGCCTCAGCTCATTTCCTGCTGAAATCCTCAATCATGTCTTTTTTACCTATACACTTGACTATTCCAACGTGCTCCTGGCTGGCCTCCCACGTTCTATCCTCCGTAAACTTGAGGTCATCCAAAACTCTGCTGCCCGTGTCCTAACTCGCACCAAGTCACGTTCACCTATCACCCCTGTGCTCAGTGACCTGCATTGGCTCCCAGTTATGCAACGCCTCAGTTTTAAAATTTTCATCCTCGTTTTCAAATCCATCCATGGTCTCACCACACCTTAGCTCCGTTATCTCCTCTAGCCCCACAACCCTCTGAGATATCTGTGCTCCTCTAATTCTGGCCTCTTGAGCATCCCTGATTTTAATCGTTCCACTATTGGCGGCCATGCCTTCAGCTGCCAAGACTCTTAGCTCTGGAATTCCCTCCCTAAACCTCTCCACCTCTCTTACCTCCCTTAAGACGCTCCTTAAAACCGATCTCTCTGCCCTGATATCTCCTTATGTGGCTTGGTGTCAAATGTTGTTTTATAGTGCTCCTGTGAAGTGCCTTGGGATGTTTTCCTATGTTAAAGGCGCTATATTCAGACTTGGGCTGACAAGTGGCAAGTAACATTCGCACCACACAAGTGCCAGGCAATGACCATCTCCAACAAGCGAGACTCTAACCATCTCCCCTTGACATTCAATGGCATTACCATCGCTGAATCCCCCACTATCAACATCCTGGGGTTTACCATTGATCAGAAACTGAACTGGACCAGCCATATAAATACTGTGGCTACAAGAGCAGGCCAGAGGCTGGGAATTCTGCGGCGAGTGTCTCACCTCCTGACTCCCCAAAGCCTTTCCATCATCTACAAGGCACAAGTCAGGAGTGTGATGGAATACTCTCCACTTGCCTGGATGAGTGCAGCTCCAACAACACTCAAGAAGCTCGACACCATTCAGGATAAAGCAGCCCGCTTGATTGGCACTCCCTCCACCACCGGCGCACTGTGGCTGCAGTGTGTACCATCTACAAGATGCACTGCAGCAACTCACCAAAGCTCCTTCAACAGCACCTTCCAAACCCGCGACCTCTACCACTTAGAAGGACAAGGGCAGCAGACGCATGGGAACATCACCACCTACAAGTTCCCCTCCAAGCCACACACCATCCTGACTTGGAACTGTATCGCCGATCCTTCAGTGTCGCTGGGCCAAAATCTTGGAACTCCCTTCCTAACAGCATTGTGGGTGTACCTACACCATATGGACTGCAGCGGTTCAAGAAGGCGGCTCACCACCATCTTCTCAAGGGCAATTAGGGATGGGCACTAAATGCAGGCCTAGCCAGCCAGCGACGCCCACATCCCATCAATGAATAAAAAAAATATATATATATAAATACAAGTTGTTATTGCAATGACAGCACTTTGGCTTGGGACCTGATCTTCCATGCGTGCACTTGCCAATGCTCATTACCAGGTGTTCCCAAATCCCATTCAGAGTAGTGAATGTGTAGGCTTGCCACGCTTCCAAATTTGAATTTTGAATTCAAAAAATCAAGCTGGTGCTACCAATGCTCCCAGCCCTGCCCAGTGGAAAATGCCCTGGAATGAAAACCCAATATACCTCCGGCAGGCCGGAATTCGTCCGAGTTATCATTTCCCCAGAAAAGCAGCGTGATTCAGTTGGAAAATCTTGCCTTCCGTGCGCTGCTCCATCTGTACACAGTGTGGTGTTGTGGACACACAGACTGGTGTCACAGGCCCTGGAATTGACTTCCTAGTTGTGTGGGAAAGTTGAGATAAATCTGGCATTTTTTTAATATCATTTTATTATAGTTTGACATTAATGTGTGATAGTATAGTAATTGTACCTCGTTTTAAAACATGTAAGACATTTTCCAAATGTTTTGGAATGTTTAGGACTTCAGCCAGTATATCTGGGACTAAGTGAAGTCCCAGAGATTATAAAATGTTTTTATAATGCCAAACTTTTGCTAAGTTGGAATCTAAAGCGGTCATTTGTGGGACCTCCGCTGCTGACTGTTCTCATAGTAAAATGACAGGAGTAGGCCATTCAGCCCCTCAAGACTGTACTGCCATTCTATTAGAACATGGCTGATCTTTACCTCAAATCCATTTACTCCCCCTGCCCCCATTGCTCCATATCCCTTGCTACCCTTACCTGACAAAAAACATACCCCTTTCCCATCTGGCATAAATAAGGCATTTGTATTTTAAACATGCCTGATGGCTCAGTGGGTAAAACCACTATCCAGTATAGACCAAAAAAGACCCAGATTCAATCGCTGGTCTATGCTGTACTAGTTGGGACAACAGTTGGCTTCAGCAGTCCAGTGAGTCTAACTGGAGGTGGACATTAGGTGACATCAGGTATTGGGGCTCAGTTGTGATGCCCTGCATGTCCTGCTAACAATCACAAACAAGAATAGCCATTTGAGTAAGGTGCCCAAGAACGGCTAATGGTCATGGAGCCATTTCCCAGCACAGGCAACACATTGGACAGGGACAAAATAATCACGTGACTGACTTTAATGGCAAATCACAGCGAGTAGTAGAACTGTTATTGACTAAGTAAAGCACAGTAATGTGGTATTATTGGGCATGGCAGAATGTTAGCTCTCTATTGATACTGTGCTCCAGATTGTTGTCTTTTTTTAAATTCATTCACAGGATCTGGGTGTCGCTGGCAAGGCCAGCATTCATTGCTCATCCCTAATTGCCTTTGAGAAGGTGGTGGTGAGCCACCTTCTTGAACCGCTGCAGTCCATGTGGTGAAGGTACTCCCACAGTGCTGTTAGGGAGGGAGTGCCAGGACTTGTACCCAGCGTCGATGAAGGAACGGTGATATATTTCCAAGTCAGGATGGTGTGTGACTTGGAGGTGGTGGTGTTCCCATGCACCTGCTGCCATTGTCCTTCTAGGTGGTAGAGGTCACGGGTTTGGGAGGTGCTGTTGAAGAAGCCTTGGCGAGTTGCTGCAGTGCATCTTGTAGATGGTACACACTGCAGCCACGGTGTGGTAGAGGGAGTGAATGTTTTAAGTGGTAGATGGGGTGCCAATCAAGTGTGCTGCTTTGTCCTGGATGGTGTCGAGCTTCTTGAGTGTTGTTGGAGCTGCACTCGTCCAGGCAAGTGGAGAGTATTCCATCACACTCCTTACTTGTGCCTTGTAGATGGTGGAAAGGCTGTGGGAAGTCAGGAGTTGTGTTACTCGCCGCAGAATACCCAGTCTCTGACCAGCTCTTGTAGCCACAGTATTTATGTGGCTGGTCCAGTTAAGTTTCTGGTCAATGGTGACTTTCAGGGTGTTGATGGTGGGGGATTTGGTGATGGTAATCCTGTTGAATGTCAAGGGGAGGTGGCTAGACTCTCTCTTGTTGGAGATGGTCATTGCCTGGCACTTGTGTGATGTGAATGTTACTTGCCACTTGTCAACCCGAGCCTGAATGTTGTCCAGATCTTGCTGCATGCGATCACTGACTTCTTCATTATCTGAGGAGTTGCAAATGGAACTGAACACTGTGCAATCATCAGCAACCATCCCCACTTCTGACCTTATGATGGAGGGAAGGTCATTGATGAAGCAGCTGAAGATGGTTGGGCCTAGGACACTGCCCTGAGGAACTCCTGCAGTGGTGTCCTGGGGCTGAGATGATTGGCCTCCAACAACCACAATCACAATGGGAAAGCTTTCCACCTGTTTCCCATTGACTTCAGTTTTACTAGGGCTCCTTGATGCCACACTCGGTCAAATGCTGCTTTGATGTCAAGGGCAGTCACTCTCACCTCACCTCTGGAATTCAGCTCTTTTGTCCATGTTTGGACCAATGCATCTGGTTCACTCTCCCTTCCCCAACCCCCAGAAGCCAACCCTAAAGGGGTCCTAAAGCAGCAGAATCCAAACTGTAACTTGTGGTCGATATCCAGCCCATGAAAGCCCTTGTAACTCAGTTCTATTTTCACTTGCTGATTTATCCTCGAATCATAGAACCGCACAGCACAGAAGGAGGCCATTCGGCCCATCGTGCCTATGCCGGCTCTTTGAAAGAGCTATCTAATTAGTCCCACTCCCCCACTATTTCCCCATAGCCTGGCAATATTTTCCTCTTCAAGTATTTACCCAATTCCCTTTTGAAAGATACTATTGAATCTACTTCCATTATCCTTTCAGGCAGTGCATTCCAGATCATAACCACTCATTGCGTAAAAACATTTCTTCTTGTCTCCCCTCTGGTTCTTTTGGCAATTATCTTAAATCTGTGTTCTCTGGTTACTGACCCTCCTGCCAGTAGAACCAGTTTCTTCCTATGTACTCTATCAAAACCTCTCAACATTTTGAACACCTCTATTAAATCTGCTGATTCATTCTATTCGTATTTTGTGGGCCTGAAGGTTTGTGCCTCACTGGTGGATAAATCCTAACTCAGAGCATCAAGGTCTCTTAGACTCTGCAATGAAAGCTACATGTAGATTAGTAGGAAGACTGATTTAAATGTCCTGTGAGGCTCCATGGTACAAACTTAAGTGCCTACAAAGACAGAAAACTCAGACACTCTTCTGCTGGGAACTGCCATAGCATGACTCTTCCCTTTGATTTTCCACCCTTCCGACAGTTTCGACTCACTGACTCTGTTTTTACATAGCTGTATCGGGAACTGAGCAAAGTGAACCTTGACCCCTGTGTCAGTCCCCGCTCTGTGTCCCAGAGTTCGGCGGCACGGCAGCTTCAATTTCTTTTCCAAGTGTTATTTTGTGCAACCCTTGGTGGAGGACATGAGGTATCTGCTGTGGCCATGCTCTGGGATGTCATGTGTTGCCTCGCCACGCAATTTCACACTCCTCTGACCCAAGTCTGGGTTTGACGCCATTTAATTCACCAGTGCAGTGTCCTTGATAATGAATTAAATATTTTAGCTATAGTGCCACAACCCATATTCACCATCCCACTGTCATTTAAACATGACAATTGCTTCAAAGGCAAATTGGGAGGGCGGCTGGGGGGCGGTTGGTGCGAGTGGGCGACCCTTGGCCAGCGATTCAATCCAGACTCACTTTGAAACTGCTTTAATCTCCATTGTGTTCCCACTCTGCAAATCCTGGAGTTCAGACTCCAGAGCTGCTCAGTAGCAAAAAAATGACCTGGAAATATACCTTCTGGTGCCGTTACCCTACCTGGTCTGACATTCACCTTCAAACCCCCTGCACCCTTTTCCCATTACACAAAATCACAGCAAGGCCATTCAATGGAGCACTGAATACCACTACCCATCCCACCTGGGAGGGGATGGAAAATGTCAAAGTTAATCTCCCTCAAAAACTCATCCATCTATGTCTACCTGTCGGCCTACATCTATCGATCCATCTGTTTTTCTTTTAAGTGTGCAGCTATGTCTTTCTCACTATTATATGTAGCCAAGAACATTCCAAACAGGCCAGCTAAGGGTCACGGGGGAGGGGAGGCTGGGTGCTAAGCAGCCCCGGGTCTTATTATTCTTTTGGGATATTCACTGGAACACGTCAGCCTGAAGTGCAAAATTCACTGAGCAGAGCAATTAATCAAGTAACACAGGCACGATGGGCCGAACGGCCTGCTTCTGGGCTGTAAGATTCTATTCTAACTGATGGCAGTATCACAGCAGCTGTGTGCATGCGCGTGCAAAGTGGGAACATACTTGCTGATTGGCAGTTGTTCTAATCAAAGTTGGAATACAGGACTCTTCAAATGACTCAGTGATCAGTCCAGAGTCTAGTGCAGTAGGGAGCCAAAGCAGGAGCGTGCTTCGGATCGATGCCAGTGTGAGCTTGAGTTAGCTGATCTCACCCAGGACTGTAGTCGGGACATCATTTCTAGAATTTCAGTATAATCTGTCTGTCTGAGAGGTTGTTTTCCCCCAGATGGAGTGTCTAGAACTAGGGGGCATAGTCTCAGGATAGGGGTCGGCCATTTAGGACTGAGATGAGGAGGAATTTCTTCACTCAGAGGGTTGTGAATCTTTGGAATTCTCTGCCCAGAGGGCTGTGGATGCTGAGTCTTTGAGTATATTCGAGGCTGAGATCGATAGATTATTGGACTCTAAGGGAATCAAGGGATATGGGGATCGGGCGGGAAAGTGGAGTTGAGAGCGATGATCAGCCACGATTTTATTGAATGGCGGAGCAGGCTCGAGGGGCTGTATGGCCTACTCCTCTTATTTCTTATGTTCTTATGTCTCTCACCCATGCCCAGTGATAGAGAATCATACAGCACAGAAGGCGGCCATTCGGCCCATCGTGCCTGTGCCAGCTCTTTGAAAGAGCTATCCAATTAGTCCCACAACCCCTGCACTTTCCCCACAGCCCTGCTATTTTCTTCCCTTCAAGTATTTATCCAAGCACCGAGGCTTTCTATTGCCGCCAGTTGATTGTCATTTCATGGAGTAAATGAGCAGCTAGGTTCAATGCCCTGGCAAGTCAGAAGGACCTGAGCATACACAGTATGACTCTCACTTGGATGAGCAGAAATTAATGGGTTTCTGAGAGGAGTTTATGAGTTTCGAAGGACAGAGCAATGTGTAATTGTGACTGTCTTTAGAAGGGGTTTCATGGAAATGTTGTGCTGTCTCATTCCCGATTACCTTGTAAATGTAAAAGAGTCACTGGGGGACATCAATTCTAATTTAGTAGACCTCATATCTGAGTAAACAGTTTTAGATTTAGTTTTTCTCGGTTTTACGGACAGTTAAAGATCAGAACAGTCTCCCCCAAGAGACCAGGACTTATTCCTGAGCTGAGGCTTCTCAAACACACCTTTTAATTCACAAAGTCGATGCTAAACAGTGAAGGTAGCTCTGGCAATAAATAAATTAAGCAGTTAAGCACTAATTATGTGGTAATTGGAGTGTGTTTGATCTCCTTTTTTGGAAGGCCGCAAATAAATTAAGAGTAAATACTTCTGAGCTGAGCTGAATTGATAATAAAGCAGGATTTTAGCTGTTGTAGGGCAACCTGTGATAAAGTGAAGGCTGTCAATGGGACCACCCACTGTTGCCATAAAAGGGGATCTTTATTCACCACTGGCCACTTGACAGAGTTGTAAATTCAAATAACATCTGGAACAGCTGCCTTACTCTGGCCTTGACATCGAACCTCAAAAGAGCTAGAAAGTCACATTTTCTTTCTTTCTTCCCCCATTTTGCCTTGATTTTCTTCATTCACCCATTTTCTCCCAAAGGGGATCCTCAAGCTACCATATACTTTTACATCTTTGCACCCTCTATTTCTTTCACCTTCCAATTTTCTCCCCTGCTGTCTTGAAGATGGCGACGCATAGAACCCTAAGGGGAAAAATTCAGTTGCTTTGTGCCTCCCGTTAGTGCCCTAAGAGGGCGCAGCGCCGCCAACGCCTCCCGCGAAATTCAGCAGGAGGTTAGCGGCGGCGCGAACCGTTAGCGCCCCGCGGTGCTGCGCCGCCGGCGATGATATCGCCGTGCGCAGCGCCCTGCTCGCACCCCGGCCATGATCTTTGGTAGCACCCCCTGACTTACCGCCGGATGCTATGTCCGACAGGGTCAGGGGGGCCTACCTACGGCCGAGGCGGCGCTATTTAAAGGCGAGGTGCCGGACGGCCATTTTTGTTGCTGACCGCCTGCAAGCACCTGCCTCCGCTCCCGTCCCCAGCCTCCAGCTGGGCCCCGGGTCGCGCTGTGCAAGGCCCCTCCTCTTTAAGAAGGGGAGGAAGACCTGCAGTACCGCAGTGCGACGTGCCGCAGCGTGTGGCGCTGCATCACGTAGCGCCGCGATATTCCCTCTCAGCGCCCCAAGAGGGAGATGGAGCGTTTCCAGTAGCGCCCCACTTCCCTCTTGGGGCGCTACTACTCAATTTCGGCCGCGGGTGCGCTAATTTTTCCGGGGCGCTAAAAGTAGCAAAGATACCGCCCCAAAGGGGGCGCGACTCAATTTCTCCCTCTAAAGGTTTACAGCACAGAACCAGGTCATTCGGCCCATCATGGTTGACAGTCCACTGGCTGACAGGCACTGGTTTGCAAATGAGCTGCACAATTACCTGGCAGACGGATTGCGTAATGAACCAAAAGAGTGAGGAAACTCGGGGGGAGCGATTTAAAGGTGCACCAGCTGTTCCAGCCCTTGTACGTAGGCCAGAAATGGCAAGGAAATCACCCCCAAAGTCTTTCCCTATTTATTCTATCAAAATCCTTCATAATTTTAAAAACCTCTATTAAATCTCCTCCTGTCCTTGTCTGCTCCAGTGGAAATAGTCCCAGTATCTTAAGTCACTCTTCAAGCTATAGTTCTCCACTCCTGGCATCATCACCCAAGTGTCCATTCTCCATGTGTGAACCCAAGCAGTGAGTGTCAGCAGACTATTGAACTGGGAAGGACAGCACAGCCAAGCCCAATTCTGTCCTCACCCAATGTCCACAAGCCCTCACTTTCCAGTAGGGATCACTGGATAGCAGTGAGGAGTGGGAACCATAACTGATACTTTATCGCTCCCGAGCCATGGGCCACTTGTAGTCCCTCAAGTGTTGCCCAAACTGAAATTAGCTAACAAACCTGGGATAGAAAGCTTCCTGGTCTGGGTGTATTCACTGGAGAAGACACTACTGATATGCCACTTATCATAGGAGTTTATATAAATTGACTTAATTGATTTTGTTATCACTTGCATGGATATTCCAGATAGGGCTAAAGGGCTCCAAACCATTGCATTCCCAAAGACCAATGCTATATATATATATATACTCAAGGGTGCAAAGTAAGACTAGGGCCAAAGTCTACAAAATGTTGACAGTCATCATGAGTGAGTCAATGAATACAGGGACCATTGGATTGCAAACAAAACAATGTGGTACATATTTTCAAGAAATGCAACAAAACAAATCCAACTAAGTATAGTAACTGGCAAAATAATGGAATTGATCATTGGGAACAAACGTGAGGAGTATCTATGTGAAATGGACCCGGTAAGTAGCAGCTAACATGGTTTCAGAAGGGTCAGATCCTGCCTGACCAGCTTCCTTGACTTTCTTGAGACGGTGCCATTCCAAGTGGATCTTACAAAACCCTATGGTATAGTACACCTATACTTCCAGAAAGTCTTTGATAAAATTCCACATAAAAGGCTTCTATACAAGCTCAATGCAGTAGGAATGCGAGGTAAAACCTGGAGGTGGACGAAGGAATTGGCTGAAGGAAGCAGCAGGTACAAGTTAGGGAAGTCTTAAGTGGAGTGCCCCAGAGATGAGTCCTGGACTGAGAAACACAATGTAAATTGATCAAATTCGCAGATGATACCGAACTAGGGAAAAGGCAGTAGAGTCAGTTGAAGCAGTCGAGGATTTACATAAGGAGCTGGACAATATTTGCAATTAGGCATAACTATGGCAGGTGAAATATCATACAAATACAGACTCTGCAAAAGATTCTGATCAATACTCCAGGATATTCCCCACCCACCGGTCCACAAGAGATGCACTGGATATTCTTCAATCAATGGGGCCATGAGAGACCTTAAATAAATGCTGCAGTATATTGCCCACTCAACAGGATCCATATGGGACTCTAAATGAATAATGCAGGTTGTTCCTTGCTCAACAGAGTCTCCAGGAGGCCGAGTCAATACTGCAGGATATATCTCACTCACCAGAGTCTGCAAGTGACTCTGTACTTATATATCAATATATAAGTGCCCACACCCCTACTTTATTGATAAATCTGCCTCTTGGACAAGCTGGAGGCAGCACGGTATCTGAAATATGATCAATGGCAGGGCTTTCAGCCACTACAGTCTCATACTCGATCTCTCGCTAAACCCCTCCTCCTTGCTTCTTGTATTCCCACAGCCAAAAGCCTCCTCGAAACCTACTTCTTTGACCATGTCTTCAGCCGCCTCCCCTAATCTTTCTCCCCTATTTCCTGCTTCAATGTCCATCACTCCTCCTGTCAAGCGCTTCGGGACGTTTCACTTGTGCGAAAGGCATTCAATAAGTGGAAGTTGTTTTGCTGGTTGATCCTCTGGAGTAAATTGTGGGGGGGGGGGTGGGGGGGGAGTGTATTCTTGGCTGATGTTGACCTCATGCACCGTGGGCATGATGTTAATGTCTATTAACAGTGAAATGATATTTGAAAGGCTGGCGTGTGTTGATGCCAGTGTTAGTGTCTGAGACTGCCCCTTTAACAGTGACTCTCCTAATCCTCAGAATCTCTCACCCAGTGACATACAGCACTTGTCAATTTCAAGTCAATTTCACAGATTCAGAATTACCCAAGCGGCGAATTCTGTGAGCGGGCTGTGATTTGAAAGCGGGGCCCGACAGTAAACGGATTACTGCAGAAACGTTTCAGGGAGGAAGAGCTGGCGCTAAAATAATGACACGGATTCCAAACGAGGACAGCCTGAGCGATGACCGGCAAATTCAAAGAGGAAACCCAAATGAAAGAAACCGAAAGAGGGGAATAATGGAAGATCCACTGAGTCAGGTCGATTTGTGTTTGTAATACAATGATGGACATCCGATGTTTCTCTCTCCCAAACGATGCTGATAACACACAAGGCCTTTCTGCTGGGGATCTATGATTTAATCATATGGTTGTGTTTGTGATGGTGTGTGATATCTCTTGGTGAGCATTTCCCCTCCAAGCTTTCTCCTCTCTTCTCTCGATGGCGCTGAGGTACAGCTCCATACACCCTTCAGTACCTCACTCAAATTCTCATGTGTCAGCCCAGTTAATGACTGCCAGCCAGCTATTCAACCATGGGGGGAGCATCACAGCTGCACTTGAAGCTGTCCTGAAACATATGCACTTTCCAGCAAGGGGGGTCAATGGGTTATAATCTGAAGCAGGAAACCCTGGCTGATTTTTTTTTTCTTCCCCCTTCTGCAACCCGGAGTGTCCAGGCCGATTTGAATGGCGGCGCAGGCTCGAGGGGCCGAATGGCCTACTCCTGCTCCTATTTCTTCAGTTCTTATGTTCAGTTGCAGCTCCCACTCCCATCACCACAGCTGAGACCAGCGAATTCAGTTTGTGCACCTCCGTTCCCTTTCGATGGACTTGAGCTTCGAAGGGAGCCCAACGTGCCGAGGCCGGTTCAGAAATGGGATTGAAACGTAGGGCGGTCCTTGTCTGCGCCCCAGAAATGTTACCCAAGAGGGAAGAGGAGGAAACAAATCCGATCATGGAACAGCAGTGACACTAATTTCTGTCCGAGTGTCACAATTACCCGTTACACCTGTCCATCAAAGCTGACAGTTTTAATACAGGTCTATAAAATTCCAGGGAGAGTACAACAACAATTGCTTCAAAACGCTTGCCCCAGCTTTGATATTTTTAAATCAACGTCCCAGGCAGTCAAACAGTAAGGAATGGTGTGAAAGCTGAATCTCACAGGGAGCCAGTGCCGGCTGGGGTCGCCTTTTCTCTAGTGAATCTTTTTCCTGTTGTTGTTTGAATCGTAGTTTGCTGACTATTTTTTGTTTGTTTCGAAAGAGAAAGCTGAATTGCTTCTTACGAGATCAGTTTGTTATAGCCTAAGACAAAGGATCCCCCTCCTACCCCCAACCTGAGGAATAGAAAGGCAGAAAGAGCTCCCTTTAGTAAGCCCCTTCACCGGAGACATTCCAAGGGATGTTTGAAAAGAATGAAGCAAGATGGTTTCTGCCAAACGAGAAAAGAAGGGGAAAGGTCACCATTCATTCCAGCAAACTCGCCAACTTTGTGTCTATCGATGGGGAGGAAACTCTCTGCATTGTTGAGGGAGACAAAGGGGCCTTGGACTGTCAGTCATCAGCTCTCATTTGCATGACCTGTCAATCACAATTAGAAGGAATGTGTCAGTTCACCAGGGTCAAAGAGGCAACCAATAGCCTTAAATAAATAGCAGCAGGTCCAGGCTGAAAAGCTGGGCCTGTGGTCAATGTAAGTTCCCCCTTTTGTTGCTCCCATTGCTCCCTCTGTCCATCTTTTCCCTGATATATCTGCCGCACACGTTCCAATGCAGAGGCAGGATTGACAGCGATGGGTTTTATTTTCTGTTGCAATCACCCAGGTTCCCCTCCACACAACCAACACGCCCCCACTTCCCTCCACCTCTGTGTCCCTCCCCCGCTTAAACATACAGAGCAGGTACCCACAGTACTAGGGCTGCTACACACACTGAACTGAGACCCTCAGATCTCCCGAGGTGGGGGAGGGGGGGCGGGGGGGGCACCGAGAAGGTTTTCTTTTGGTTAAAAAAAAAGATTGTCTGTCTGCTCCTTTTTTAAAATAAAAAGCCTCATATTGACCCAACATGGCAGAACTCAAGCCACAATGTAATCAGCCAATCGTGAAGAGGAGTGTCTGTGGAAAATTTGGAAATTTTCCCAAAAATATACAAACTGTCTGGGACAAGCGCATAGCTGAAGCATGTTGTAATCTCATACGCCTGCCCTTCTAATCCCTCGGGACCTTTACTTTGCTCTGCACTCTCTTCTCTCATTCCCTTAGCTCTGGGCTCATTTCTTTTTTTAACAGTCCAGCTCCAAAGCAGACCCCCACCCCCGCCCCCCTCCCCACAACACCCCCCTCCCTTCCCTCATCCCTGCCCCCAATCCCCTCGTACACATGTCAACCATTACCGGCTCCTTTAGACCATAACATTACATACCAACAACGCCAGCCTTCCGAGAAATCTTTACTCACACTCACCTGCAGGAGCCCCCTCTTGCCTGTGAGTTGCATTGGCTCGCTTCACACAGAACTCAAATTCAAATATTCTCCAGATAAAACCTGCCAGTCATATTAGAAAACACACCATAATAGGAATCTAAAGCAACAAATACAGAAAGATTTGCTCTTATATTAAGGTGAAGGAGATTTTCCCCACTGATTCACAATCTTACTGAGGAATACTTGGTTAGCGCTTCTCAATAAACATGGAATTTCCGGGGTCTGAGAACACCTCTCTTTATAGTAAGATGGAGGATCAGGATCACATCCAGGCCTGAGCTGATCTAATTAAATCCAGTCGCAGCAATCACCGCCAATTAAATATTTTAATAGCGGTTACACATGTGAGTGGGATGGGAAGAGGGAGAGGAGTAGTTCATTTTAGTTTTAAACTTTTTTTTTAAACTGAGGAATGCAGGTTGGCGAGGAATGATGCCTCACTACTGACCTCATGCCATGTCTCGCTAGCTGCCGTGAATTCAGAGACACACTGAACTCAGGGTGTTTGTGAGCGATGCTGCCTGGTGTATTGCTGGGTCCGCAGAAACAGACACTCCCAATTGAAACATTATCTAAAAATAAACCCAATTAGATTGCAGATGTTTCGCATCTGCTTGTCTAGAGCAACTGACTAGTACCTGTGTAACACGCCGAGGGGCTGATTTTGTGGGTGGCGGGAGAGGAATTTTGTAACCTATGTAACACGACTCAGGAAAAAGCCATTGGAGTCAGCCCACTGAGGTATTCATTGAACATGAATTATTTCCCCCTGAATTTTCTCCCTCATCCCCTTTACTGATGCTGGTTGTAGTGGGGGGTGGGCGGAGAGGATGGGATTGTGTCCACGCACTGGGGCCTCATCCATGAAACCATTCTTCACGTGTCTTGACAGTGTGGTCGTGGGGCTATTCCACTGTGACAGGCATCACGGCCAAGCCATATCCTGACCTCATCCATCAGTGCTCACTGGGATAGCAATCGGGAGTGGATCATTTTCTTTCCTACTCCCTACCCTGAAGTCGGGTTGCTGTATCCCTACTGCTGTCTTGCCTTGGCTGGGAACAGCTGATTGGCACAGACTATAGAGATCAAAGCCTAGAAATTACTGATGGGTCACCGTGTCATCTGAAGTGCAGAGGGGGCGGAACCTTTGCCCACCAGGGCCAAGGTCAATGGCATAAAGGAGCAGGCGCCCCTGCCATTTACAGTGCTCCCCGGGCACCTGCCCCACAGGGGTCCAGAATTTCAGAATGGCCTTGCTTCTTCATCAGGAGGGGCTTCTTTACCTGTGTGCCTCAGAGCCACCTTCTGTCACTGAGCTGTCCAGGAGCATTTCCAATAATAACCAGAGGGCACAGATTTAAGGTGATTGGCAAGAGAACCAGAGATGAGGGGAAACCTTTTTACGCAACGGACGATTTGGATTTGGAATGCACTGCGTGGATACAGATTCAATAGTAGCCTTCAAAGGGAATTGGATAAATACTTGAAGGAGAAAAAAATGACAGGGATATGGGGAAAGAGCGGGGGAGTGGGACTAACTGGATTGCTCTTCGAAAGAGCCGGCGCAGATTCGATGGGCCAAATGGCCTCCTTCTGTGCTGTACTATACTATGATCCTATGAAGTTGCAGAAGAAAATTTACTATTAAAAATTGAGGGAGGGTAAAGGGCAGCGAACTCTGCTCTACCTCTTTCGGTGAATGGCAAGTCTGATCACCTCACAGTTCAGCAGGGGAGGGACCAACAGAGGAATCCTGACTTCCACAACAACCACATGGCCAATCTCTGAGTAAAGCGGTAGTCGCAGGAAGGGGCAGAGGGAAACTGCCATGAGCGTCCTCACACTATGTCTCCACCTTTTAAAATGCAGCCCAAGGCTCTTAGTGAGCCAGACTGCAATCCAGATTTCTTGATGGAGTAAGTCCCAGTGGTGCTGGTTTTGTTGTTAGGCCTCCATGTGGTTTTCAGGAGATCAGGAGTGGGCTTTAACAGATTGCAGGGATCTCTGGGCCGGAGACTCAAGCTGCAGATCTCTGGATGTCCATCCCTGGGCTCTAATCCACTTCACGTCCAAATATCACTCTCTCGCACTCGGGCAGGAAACATAAAAAGCCAAAATAACAGAACATGCTGGAAACACTCAGCAGGCCAGGCTGCACCCGTGGAGAGAGAAACATAAAAAGCCGTTCTGACATCGAGCTGAAACGTTATGTCTGTTTGTCTCTCCACAGATGCTGCCCGACCTACAGAGGATTTCCAGCATTTTCTGATTTTATTTCAGATTTCCAGCAGTATTTTGCTTTTGCTGTCTGATATGATCTTTGACCTCTAATCTTTAACCTCTCTATCTTGGTTAATCAACCCCCTCCCTACCTCCTCATTGTGCTCAAACAAGACTCCTCATACCATCTCGCACTCCAACTTATATTTATTTTCCAGGACTTGAAAACTTCCTTCCCTTCCACAAACAGCACACTTCTAAAACCCAAGCCTGGCATCATCTAACCACAACATATTTATTTCACCTTCCTTCATACTCTTTTCAACCTTCTGTGGTATTGTGTGCTATGGGCCCTGGGTCTTTCAGCAGGGGCTGATTGGTTGTGAGGTCTGACAGTCCCTGATAAACTATAAAAGCGACCGTGTTTAATGCCAGTTCTCCTCTTTCAAAATGCCCCCTTGCACTCGCACATCATTCAGGGGAGGAGGGTGTATTTATGTACAAGAGGTTTAATATGTTAATCTGGACGGGAGATGGTGCTGCATCTAATACTTAATGCTGACATGGCTGTTGTATACAACCCTTGCTCAGTCCCTCCCCCACACAACAGCATCCAACACACAGAGTGATTTGAAGCACTCCATTCTATTTTTGACTCTTATGGACCGATGTTTGCATATATTTGCATATCCTGTGTGAATTAAGGCATAAATATGCAGATGAGAGTGCACCACCATACCAGAGGTGAATTTCTTCTTTTCTACATTCGTCGCTTCAGCTGAGTTTACACGACAGGCAATCCCATCATGCCTTGCTTGCAAGAAGTGCTGGAGGAAGTGGCATGCTCAGGTGCGTGATGGGATAGCCCCCCCACCCCGCCATGCAAAGTGTAGGGAATGAGGCGCAATGGGCCTCATCCAACAGAAAGAAGCATCCTTCTTTATACAGCAGCTGAGCACGTTTCTCAGTCCCGTCTCATTGCTTCACTTACAGTGAGCTACTCTGAAGTGCAGCAAAGGTGAAACCGGTGAGAGGAAAGTGCCCTCTCCGAATTCTTTTGGCATGAACTATTTCCCCCTTGATATACCTATCAATTCGTCCAATAAAAAGCGGCGAGTTAGGAACGTAACTAAAGGTTTTTATTGACTAAATAACAGAGCCCACCCTCGTGGGTGATCGGGTCCAACAAGGAGGAATACCAGCCAGTCGACTACCTTTATACCTGGGCAGGTAGGTGGAGCCATGGGCGGAGTCGGAGGTGGTCAGCCCAGGTATAACAGCGCGACAAGAGGCGACCTCGTATAGTGATACAACAGTGAGAACAGTGAGAACAATACAACAGTGATAACTATAGTGTAACGATAGTGAACGATAAAAGTGGTTTACCACATTCACCCCTTGTTTAGATTTGAGTCCGGCGGGGTGAAGTGTACTACCAGTTCTGGTATGTCAGTCTGTCCGGAGGCCTCGTAAGCCTCTCCGATCGTCGCAGCGGCGGTGCTGCGTTATCCGGTGTTAATGCTGGTGTCTGCATGGTCGGCGAAGGCTCGTGGGGTTCCGGCATGCCGTCTACCTGGGCTGGAATTGGAGGGGTGGTGGGGGGGGGTAAAGGTGGTGTCTCCGGAGTGCCCGAGGGTGCGAGGTCTCGTAAGGAGACAGTGTCCTCCCGCCCGTCTGGGTAAGCCACGTAGGCGTACTGGGGGTTGGCGTGCAGGAGGTTCACCCTCTCGACCAGGGGGTCCGTTTTATGGGCCCTCACGTGCTTTTGCAGCAAGACGGGCCCCGGAGAGGTCCGCCAGGTTGGTAGAGTGGTTCCCGTAGTCGACTTCCTGGGGAAAACAAACATTCGTTCATGGGGGGTGGCGTTAACGGCAGTGCAAAGTAGTGACCGGATGGAGTGCAGCGCTGTCGGGAGGACTTCCTGCCAGCGGGAGGTTGGGAGGCCCTTAGACTTTAAGGCTAAGAGGACGGCCTTCCATACCGTCGCGTTCTCTCTTTCCACCTGGCCGTTCCCTCGGGGGTTGTAGCTGGTGGTCCTACTTGCTGCAATACCTCTCGCTAGTAGGAACTGACGGAGTTCCTCGCTCATGAAGGAGGAGCCCCGGTCGCTATGTATATAGTTCGGGAACCCGAACAAGGCGAAGAGGTCGTTCAGGCACTTGATGACCGTGGTACTGGTCATGTCTGGGCAGGGGAAGGCAAAAGGGAAACGGGAGTACTCATCAACGATGTTGAGGAAGTACACATTGCGGTCAGACGACGGTAGAGGCCCCTTAAAGTCGATGCTCAGGCGCTCGAAGGGGCGGGTGGCCTTGATCAGGCTTGCTCTGTCCGGCCTATAGAAGTGCGGTTTGCACTCGGCGCAGGTCTGGCAGTTCCTGGTCATGGTCCTGACCTCCTCGATGGAGTAGGTCAGGTTGCGGGCCTTAATGAAATGGTAAAGTCTGGTGACCCCGGGGTGGCAGAGGTCGTTGTGGAGGGTCTGAAGTCTATCAATATGCGCGCTGGCGCATGTAATTCGTGAAAGAGCATCAGGGGGTTCGTTCAGCTTACCTGGCCGGTACAAGATATCATAATCGTAGGTGGATAGCTCGATTCTCCACCTCAAGATCTTGTCATTCTTGATTTTGCCCCTCAGCTTGTTATTAAACATGAAAGCAACCGAACGTTGGTCGGTGAGGAGGGTAAATCGTTTGCCTGCCAGGTAATGCCTCCAGCGCCGTACCGCCTCCACAATTGCCTGGGCTTCCTTCTCGACCGACGAGTGTCGGATCTCGGGGCCCTGTAGGATCCTTGAGAAGAAGGCCACCGGCCTCCCCTCCTGGTTAAGGGTAGCGGCTAGGGCGAAGTCGGATGCATCGCTCTCCACTTGGAAGGGGATGGACTCATCCACTGCGTGCATTGTGGCCTTGGCTATGTCTCCCTTGATGAGGGAGAAGGCCGCGCACGCTTCCTCCGTGAGGGGGAAGGATGTGGACTTCATGAGGGGTCTGGCTTTGTCCGCATAATTGGGCACCCATTGGGCATAGTAGGCGAAGAGCCCCAGGGTTCTCTTAAGTGCCTTAGGGCAGTGGGGGAGGGGTAGCTCCATGAGGGGGCGCATTCTTTCGGGGTCGGGACCGATGATAGTGAACGATAAAAGTGGTTTACCACACCCCTCACCATCTCACTGCAAATCTCAGAAGTGCTCAACTTGTGGTGGAGCCTCTGACCTGCTGTATGTTATTTAGGGCAACACAGCAAGATCCCGCAAAGAGGAATGGAGTAAATGAGCAACTGCTCTGTTGTTAGTGACTTGGTTAAGGGAGGGATATGGGCTGGGAGTACCAGAAGAACGGCCTGCTCTTCTTCAAACCAGATACATTAATATGCTTGCATGCAACTGACAAGACATGAGTTATGTTTAAACTTTACAGTCTGCTTTTACAAGGTAGAAAATATCTTTTGGGATTTCACAGGGACACCCAGAACCATGCAGAATTCAAAGGGATTTCTTCTCATCCAGGACAGACAGGAAGGAGAGAGAATCCAGCTGTTAGCCTGCTAAGCTGTGGTTTTCAGAGGAACTATTCGTCATACCAGCCCTATTGACTCAGTGGTTAGATGCACTGTCCTGTGTGCTACTGAACCACACAGAACAGGAAGGTTGCCGGTTTAATCCCTGATTAGTTCCGCAGTCCCTGATTCGGGTGACCGCAGTGTTCTTGGGCTCAAGAGGGGGATATTCGGCTCCCATCGCTAATCCCCTGACTCCTATTGGAAAGTGGAAGCATGGAATTTGAGTGTGGGCAGAACTGAGCTCAGCTGCGATGTCACTGTCAAGACTCCCGCTTGAAAAGTAGCCACAAGAGTAATGCAAAGAAGAAGAAAGAGATTGAATGCATCCTGCCTTCAGAGTTAGGCCACACTGCAGACTGGTGCAGGTCCAAACGATAAGAGCATAAATGGGTCGGGGCTAAAGTCAAAGCTCTCTGCAGACTAAGTGGGGCCTGCAGAGTGAGGATTCACCACTGACCATTCCAGTGCTGCTCAGTAATGAGAGAGAGAGTAAATGGCAGCTACAGAAGCAGGTCTCAGTATAGTGTCAGCTGTGGCTCAGTGGGTAATACCCTCACCTCTGATTCAGAAGGTTGTGGGTTCAAGTCCCACCCCAGAGATTTTCAGCCCAAAAATCTAGGCTGACACTCCAGTGCGGTGCTGCACTGTTGGAGGTGTAGCCTTTCGGTATGAGACATTAAACTGTCCTGTCTGCTCTCTCAGGTGGACATAAAAGATCCTACGGTGCTATTTTGAAGAAAAGCAGGGGAGTTATCCCCGGTGTCCTGGCCAATATTTATCCCTCAATCAACATCTGAAACAGATTATCTGGTCATTATCACATTGCTGTTTGTGGGAGCTTGCTGTGCGCAAATTGGCTGCCGCGTTTCCTATATTACAACAGTGACTACACTACAACAGTACTTCATTGGCTGTAAAGCGCTTTGGGACGTCTGGTGGTCATGAAAGGTGCTATATAAATGCAAGTCTCTTTTTTAGGCCGGTGCTGATGATGAGGGAGGGCAAATGGCAGCCACAGTCAGACCCCTCTATGGACTGGGACTGGTCCAACTCATTTATTAAGAAGCACAGTGTAAAGGCAGCGTGCAGAGACAGGCCTCCCCATATACTGGCTCCACACCAAACTATCTTTCATTTCCTCAAAATGTCTTTGTTGTGGGTTTGTGGCTCGGGCAGGCATGGGCACACCCACGGACCCCATGCCAGCTACAATCTGCGCCTCACTGCAGACTTTCTCAATGAGTAATGTTGAACAAGGCCTTCTCATCAGTGCTAGAATTCTGTTACAGGGACCCTGCAGCAGCAGCAGAAATGCTGCAAACAGAACGCGCCGGCTCCACTGCGGAAACACTCCCCAGGATGAAGAAAATTCCAAAGAGTAAACCTTCTGCCCTGGAAAATCATGAAGCAAAGACTAAACTGTGCAACAAGCAATGAGTGTCCCAGTGAGGGCTGTATTACTGGGTGTAGTTCAGTCACACAGCAACAGGCTTGTACTATTGTGGTGTCATCAGTCACTCACACAGTAACAGGGCCACACTATCATGAGGTCAGCTAGTCATACAGTAGAATAGTTGTACAATCACCAGGTCGCACTATCGTTAGGTGTTAGTCACACAGTGAAAGGGCTGCACAATTGTGGAGTCAGTCAGTGACACAGTGACAGGACTGTACCATTGTTAGGTGCCAGTTACACAGTGACAGGGCTGGACTATTGTGTGGTCAGTAATACAGTGACAGGACTGGACTATTGTGTGGTCAGTAATACAGTGACAGGGCTGGACTATTGTGGGGTCAGTAATACAGTGACAGGGCTGGACTATTGTGTGGTCAGTAATACAGTGACAGGGCTGGACTATTGTGGGGTCAGTAATACAGTGACAGGACTGGACTATTGTGGGGTCAGTAATACAGTGACAGGACTGGACTATTGTGGGGTCAGTAATACAGTGACAGGACTGGACTATTGTGGGGTCAGTAATACAGTGACAGGGCTGGACTATTGTGGGGTCAGTAATACAGTGACAGGGCTGGACTATTGTGGGGTCAGTAATACAGTGACAGGGCTGGACTATTGTGGGGTCAGTAATACAGTGACAGGGCTGGACTATTGTGGGGTCAGTAATACAGTGACAGGGCTGGACTATTGTGGGGTCAGTAATACAGTGACAGGGCTGGACTATTGTGGGGTCAGTAATACAGTGACAGGGCTGGACTATTGTGGGGTCAGTAATACAGTGACAGGGCTGGACTATTGTGTGGTCAGTAATACAGTGACAGGGCTGGACTATTGTGGGGTCAGTAATACAGTGACAGGGCTGGACTATTGTGGGGTCAGTAATACAGTGACAGGGCTGGACTATTGTGGGGTCAGTAATACAGTGACAGGGCTGTACCATTGCACAAAATATTTCCACACCTTAGACCTTGCAGCTGTGTTAAAGTACTTAGCCAAGAGCTCACAACTATCTTCTAAAGTAAGCTGCGCACGCTGATCTGGTGAAGACCATTTCTTCAATGATCTTAGTATCAATTACCCAAGGTCTAGGCAGCAGGGTAAATAAAGTGTTCAGATCCACCTTATTTAACCATGAACTTATCAATAAGTGAGAGATGTATGACATGGGGTGAAGAAGGCGGGTGGAAATGTGAAGAGATTAAAGGATTAGCAAAGAGGCAAAGTTTTGATGGGATTAATGATCAGAACATACAGTGGGAAGAAGAGGTTTTTTTTCCCAATTCTCTCCACTAACTTGCTGGATTATGGTTCTATAGGTGACAGCAATCCTCATCCCATTGGCCAGTAATCACATACTGAGTATCAGCAAGCTATTCGACTGCAGGTGGCATCACATCAGACGCTGAACCTGTCCTTACACACACACACACACACACAGACATATCACACACACACACACACATTTATACACACACATATATGCACACACTCACATATATACACATATATACACACACACAACACATACACAACCCTTACTCACACACACATACACTCCAGCAGGGGTGACCAGATAGCGATCAGGAGCGAGGACCCTCAGTGATTTTCCTTCCCTATTTGGCCAGCAGGACAGCCATGGCTCTTTGTGGGGAAGGCCCCCATCTGCCAGTCCTCTATCAGGGCCAATCCTGGAACAGCCTCTATAAGGGGCTATGCAAGAGTGATTTTGGTGGGGATGGAGCTGGGGTGACTGAGCTTGAGGGAAACATTTGGCCTCCTTCTGATGTGCCAAGCTGCCTCAGGATTACAACTGCCTCCACTGCACAACAGCAAAAGAAAAGATTTTTTTTTAAATGAGTTATGTATAACATATAGCTGCAAGTGAGTTCAATCAGGTGCAGGGCGGACGGGGTGTTACAGTGATCTGAAACCACTCTTACTTTACCCACTGTTGATGGGCTACCCCACTTCGGGTCTCTACCAGGAGCTCCCCCTGTCTCCTCACTTGGTAAGTGCTGTCTCTCAGTGTGCTACAGAGCCATACAGAACAGGAGGTCTCCGGTTCCATCCCCAGTCTGTGCTAAGTCAGCTGGAGTGACAGGGGCACTAAAATTGGTCCTTGGGCTGACGAGGAGAAAAGTCAGTCGAGGTTTCCCACCGCTGATCCATGGAACTCCCGCTGGAAAGTGCGTGGACAGGATCATGCTCGGCTGCGATCCCCCCATGGTTGAACAGACTGCCAACACTCACTGCCTGAGCTCATGCACTTGGACGAGCCCCTAGAGCGGGGTCAGCACCTGTGGAACAGTATGGCAGCAAGAGTCAGCCTCTAAGGACAGGATTAGTAAAAGATCAGCAAAAAAACTTGCATTTATATAGCGCCTGTAGGAGAGTTATCCCCGGTGCCCTGGCCAATATTTATCCCTCAACCAACATAACAAAAACAGATTAACTGGTCATTATCACATTGCTGTTTGTGGGAGCTTGCTGTACGCAAATCAGCTGCCGCATTTCCCACATCACGTCAGTGACTCTACTTCATTGACTGTAAAGCGCTTTGAGATGTCCGGTGGTCGTGAAAGACGCTATATAAATGCAAGTCTTTCTTTCTTTTACCGGTGTAAAACGTCCCAAGGAGCTTCACAGGAGCGTTTATCAGACAAACTTTGACACCGAGCCACATAAGGAGATATTAGGACAGGTTGGTCAAAGAGGTCAGTTTTAAGGAGGGTTTTAAAGGAGGAGGAGAGGTCGAGCGGCGGTGGGGCTTAAAGAGGGAATTCCAGAACTTAGGGCCTCGGCAGCTGAAGGCATAATAAAGGCGTAAGAATAAAGAGGTGCATTTTTTTTTTCTCCATGCATTTTTAAAAAAATACAAAATTCAGTGTTTGCGTAGCGGAGGAATGCGACTGCTTGGCTTGAGAGGAACTGGACCACATTGCGGCTGAGGGCTGTGCAGTGAGGGACCAGTAAAGCTGGCGTTAAACCCATACAATCCACTTGTCAATTCCAGGTCAATTTCACGTCTTGAAAAATCCCAATCTTCAAGCAATCATCCAGACTGAGACGCAAGCCTGTCAGTAAACAAATGGCTGCAATGAAATGGAGATAACTCTTGCAAGAAAAATGAGCAGGCTTACAGAGTTAGCAGGACAGGCCTGGAGTGGGGGGAGGGCTGGAGTGGGGGGAGGGCTGGAGTGGGGAGGGCTGGAGTGGGGAGAGGGCTGGAGTGGCGGGCCTGTAGCTGCCTCAGAGCAACCGGATTTTCTTCTGAAGAAAGAAAGAAAGATTTGCATTTATATAGCGCCTTTCACGACCGCCGGACGTCTCAAAGCGTTTTACAGACAATGAAGTACTTTTTGAAGTGGAGTCACTGATGTGATGTGGGAAACGCGGCAGCCAAGTTGCGCACAGCAAGCTCCCACAAACAGCAATGTGATAATGACCGGATAATCTGGTTTTGTGATGTTGATTGAGGGATAAATATTGGCCAGGACACCGGGGATAACTCCCCTGCTCTGAAGGCTGCTATGCCAGTCAAATGAAATCAAAATGCCCCCGTTAATAAGGCACAAAGTCTGTGTGCCACCTTGTTCTTTCAAGCAAACGGCTTCAATTGTAGCAATCAGTAAAGTGGTCACAGAGAATTGAGAATAGCTTTTGAAATGGCGCTTCGGGCTTCAAAAACCTTTCAAGGTCACGAGCTTCCCAGTAAACAAGGATGATCGACCTTTGACCTTCCTCAAAGACAGGATCGGTAATAACCTATTGGAAATCACTGCCACACTTCAAGATTAAAAATATCCTGGCCTTGGCCACGGGTCAAAAGGTGCCATCCTGACAATAAATCAGCATGGAGCTCAGGCCTGATACTGCAGGTGACCAGTTTGTTCTAGGGGAGGGGGGGTGGGGGGGAGATAACTTGACAGTAAAGTGTGTCAAGTTCCACAGGGAAGAGGGGGGGGAGGGGGGTCACCTGATTACACCAATAAATCAGGATTTGAGCCGTGGTTGTAAAGAGCACTTCCTGTGTAAACAGGAAGTAAAGGATGAGTAAAAGACAGCGATCTATTGAAGGGCTTTGGGTGGGGGCGGGGGGTGGTGGTGGAAGACGTAGGGTGAGGGGTGGGGAGTTATCTATCATTGATTGCTATCTCCTGTCAACATCAGGTGATTAAAGGAAAGCTGAGCAACAGCCAAATTGTAATAACATCATAAATCAGAATAGCAGGATCATTTCAGATTGAGCAGTGCGAGTGCTTGACTGATGTTGACTGTACGACTATCATAAAGCGTAAATAATCAGGTAACCTTGATTTTTTAAAAATTATTATCAGATACAGATAGTTATTAAACATTAGGTCACCAATGTTCTAGGCTCCTCCTGTGACGGAGGAGCCGGATTAACCGAGCACGGAATGTACTGGAAGCTGTGTCCTGGGCACTCTGATCCAAACTGCAAAGCCAGTGTACTTTGAAAATTCAAGCTGACATTCCTCAGCACCAGGGATGTGCCAAAATCAACTGCAGCGAGGCTTGCCTTGGCAGCTGTCCAACACTAGGCCACACCAGTGAAAGTGAAAACATTTACACAGCTGGGCCCAGAGCCTGCTATTTTCAAAAGATCTCTTCAGGAGTTAAAGCTGTCCCCGTACAGCGTCGTACCCACGAGATCACCACTCGCCTGCAAACCAGGCTACATGTAGAGATCTTGCGGGGACCAGCTGCCACACACCATTCCGCCTGGCAGCTAAGCCCGACCTTGAGGATTCTCACCAACTTTGCAAACCAAATGTTGACAACCCCATTGGCATCAAAATGTAATGCGATCTCGCAAAGTTGTCTCAGGGGCTGTAGAACTGGGATTTAAAAATAACATAGAAACTATCTGTGATCTACGCAAACAGGGAAAGAGGCCCAGACCTCTGCTTCAACCTCTTTGTAAATTGCTCTCTTTATTTTTCTAGGCATTGCTTCCCAAAACAGAAACGTACAGTGGCTGCAGAGATTCCATTAAACTCGCCGTGGCTGGAACTGGACGCAATCTCCAGGCATAGTATTGTATGGCTGCTTCGTCAGCCAATTGGAAGGCAGTAACATTGGAAGGTGTAACATCCCCATCGACACCTGGGAATCCCTGGCCCAAGACCGCACAAAGTGGAGGAGAAGCATCCGGGAAGGCGACAAACACCTTGAATCTCTTCACCAGGAGCAAGCGGAAGCCAAGCACAAACAGCGGAAGGAGCGCACGTCAACCCAAGCACCCTACCCACTCGCCCCTTCAACCACCGTCTGCCCCACCTGTGACAGAGAGTGTAGGTCCTGCATTGGACTCATCAGTCACCTGAGAACTCATTTTTAATGTGGAAGCAAGTCATCCTCGGTTCTGAGGGACTGCCTAAGAAGAAGAGATTAACCAGTGCCAGCCAATAGTGATAACTACTGCACCTCTTAGGAATGTGTTTTTTTGTTTTGTGTTTGCTTCTGTGCGAGCATTTGTGTGTGCACCTTTGCACGTGTGGGTATGGGTGTGCGCGTTTGTCTCTCATTTCATCAACAATAAGATGGGCCGATACAGACCAGAAGGCCCCAGCTTCGATCCCTGGTCTGTGCTGATCTGGAGGGCTAGGAGGAGGAAAACCTGACTCCTAATCACTATCTAATGACCCTTGCTGGAAAGTGAACATGTGCGGCCATTAGCTGAGATTGGGCTTGACTGATGCCCTCTGCAGTTGAATAGTCTGCCAATACTCACTGGGCTGACACGTGAAGAATGGCCACTCGGGTGAGGTACCAGAGGGAAGCCAGTACCCATGGAATAGAACCCCAGCCTGGCTCAGAGAGAAAAGAAGAAGAAAAGCAGAAGTTGGGACCCTATCTCCTCCATCATCTCCAGCTTAGTTTTTCTCTGTCTCTTGCTCTTTTCTTTCATCTACAACATAAGACAGAGTCAACAGCACACACACCGGTGCATCGTTGTGCCCTACGTTCCCTATTACAGGACTGTTTAACATCAAGCTTAAAAGTCAGAATACCCAAATTAATATCGATATCTTATTTCCTCTTCCCTATCCAATGGGCGTCATTTCCGTCGAGCTCAGAGAATGAAGAGTGGGTGCTGTGGGCTGAGTTTATCTATCATTTGCAGCATCGCGATGGGGTGGGCTTCTGCCATAAGCCCGTCCCAGTTTCCTGGATCAGGGTTATTAAGTATCCAGATGGGCGAGGGCAGTAAATCCTGGCGGTGCCGCAGGACGACTGGCAATGCAGTGCCTGAAAAGGTGGAAGCAATTTCTGAAGGTGAAGAGTACGTATTGTTTTAGGCCTTGAACTCGGCTGAGGCCTAAAAGGGTTAGTGCTTGAGGCATGTACGGGAGGGGAAAAGGCCTCTGCTAAGCCCTCTCCCTCCACCCAGCCACTTAGGAGGCTTGCACTGCTTCCCCAGGGACTTCCGCCAACCTTACCCTGGCATCCCTGGGGTCAGCAGAGACAGCAGCGTTAAGCAGGGAAATTGGGCAGCGCTTCAGGGCCCACCTCCCTGCTGGCATTTACCTCCAGCGAGCAGTGAAGAGAAGGCCAGTGACCTACCTGACTTGGGCAGTGGGAGTAAACTTGAGGTCAGGGCGGGGGAAGCATTGGTAGGCCTCACCATCGGATTTCCGCCCACCCCCCACCACCCCCCCCCATTTTCTGCCAAAATCCAGCCGAATTTTGGGATGGGACCATAGAGGAAAATTCATCCCACTGTCCAGTATATCCATGGAGCCCAGAAAGTCAAGAGCAGACTCTAGGTCTGTACAGTGCAAACCAGTCTATTTGTAACATTACTTGAATTTCACGGGATTAAACTGTTTCCATTTTAGAAACTAAATCCACCATCCACTACTTCTCTCCTCAAAAATTGTTTTCTTACCATCGTGTTCATCGAATTCTAGTCCATAATTTAGCGTTATTAAACATATTTTAAACTCAGCTCAATACTCCGAGGTATCCCCTTTTCCCAACTAACTCAGCCTGATATGCTTTTTGCTGCCGATTTTCCAGGGCAGCACCAAGCAGGGCCTGTTCATGTTAAAGCGATTTGGTTACAAGATGCAACAAGTACTCAAAGTAAATATTGAAATAACCTAATGGCAAAGGATTGCAATTGCTCCTAAAATAGAAGTGAGTTGGTGCCTTGCTTAGAACGAATATAACGCCAAAGAACGGCATCTGCATTAGATGACGCTGACATTAGACATCGATGTAGCTGTGGCAAGATCCGCTGCGGTTCAGAGGTTTTAGGGGATCGATGTTGCCAGAAGTGAATGCCAACCATGATTTATACCATTAGCCAAGTAAGTAGCAACACTGCCTAGCTATCGTCCGCAGAGCTGGGAGTGCCTTGCTGGCGAATGATGGGACATGGAGGATCAGCAGGGCAGTGGGGTCGCGTCTTGTCCTTTCAACTCTGGAAACTGCAATCAAAGCTAAAAACCAAATCTTGTTCCCTTTAAAGAGAGAGATGAAGGGCAGGATTTTCATTGGGACATGGAGCCGGGATTGGAGGCGTGTGGGGGTTTAAAATCCCGAAATCGGGGGTCCCGACCCCATCCCGCCCCCAACCCGCCTCCATTTCAGTTTCAAAGTTGGCGGGTACCCGCCCCGCACTGGGACCCGCCTCCCTGAGGCGGGAAGGGGATTAGTGCCAATTAATTGCTTGTTAACAGGTAGTTAACAGGCAGTTTTTAGCCTAATCCCTATTTTTATTTTGAAATGTGGGATTCCCGACAGTTCCAAACCACGCCAGGTTAGCGAGGCGGGCCGTCGGGATGAAGGACTTGGAGGGGTCGAGATGTCCGGTTTTCAGGTGAGTGATGGGTGCATGAGTGCAGAGGTAAGTGTTTGGTCTGTGTAAAGTGTTTAAAGAAGTTGTACTAACCTTTACTTACCTTTACAGCCTTCCTTCCTTCAGGTCTCGGGAGTCCCTCATCTCACCGGCACAGAAGGCAGAATGGCCGCCAGCTGTCAAAATCTGCAGCCTCTGCTTTCTGTTCTGGGGAGATCTCTAAATCATTCTGAGAGGAAGGAATTAACCTGGAGTACAGATTGCCAGTGTTTGACAGCTTCAAACAGCTGTGAAACGCTGATATTTCATCTGTCAAAAGCTCTTGACAGATGAAATTTCAATCTGTGATGTCACCTGTTGCCGGGTGGCCCTTAATTGGCCTGAGCCCGCTGGGTGGGCTCAACAAGGTCAATCAAGTCTAAATCGCGTGGGTTGGCTAGAACTCGATGGAGGCGGGACTACATCCCCGAAAGTTGTAGTCCCGCCTCCTGCCCGACCTCTCAATGAAAATCCAACCCGAAAGATTTTGCCATGATGACCCCAGTCCCACACCGACGTGCTTTACTCTTACCTGCCCTCTGAATTGGCCTAGCAAGTCACTCAGTTGTATCAAACCTCAGGGCAACTATAGATGGGCAGGAAATGCCAGCCTTGCCAGAGCGACACCCACACCCCAAGAATGAATTTTTAAAAATAGGAAATCTTACCATAATGGCCTCTTTTATAGAGACACTCCTCTCATCAAGACCTACTTCGAACCCTTTTCATAAAAAAATCTCTTAATCAGGAACTAAGAATTCTGATTTATTGTTTTGTACAGATCTATTTCTGTTGATTGGTTCGTTCTTGTCGAATATGGATTGGATGCACAATAACGATCGCTCTGCAGTCAAACACTCACTGAACAAGTACAGCACAGGTTAGCTGCAGAGTAAAGCCCTTCCTGCACTATCCCATCAAGCTCTCCAGATCAAGTATAACACAAGTTAGGTTCAAAGTAAAGTGCTTCCAGTCTTATGCAGAGTCAAGCTTCTTCTACACTCTCCTTTCAAGCACTACTAGGTCACGTACAGCAAAAGTTAGATGTTGTGTAAAGCTCCCTCTACACAGCGCCAAACACTATCAGGTCAGTTACAGCATTGCTTAGATGCAGAACAAAGTTCCAAATTTGTCGAACAATAACTATTGTAGTGAAATCATAAACATGGGGGTCGACTGGGTGCCAAAATGGGTTTGAGCCCTGACATTACTGGGATGTGCCAGGCGGAAAGGTCCGAAGTGAAATATGTGTAAGTAGCTCGGGTCCTGGTGGCTGTGGGTCCAAGGCTCAAGACTACTCTTAGCTCACCATTAATTATCATCAAATTAACAATCTCACTCAGCGATTGGACGGTGCATGAACTGGAAATATCACATTGGTGCAGAAGGGGATGCACCTTAAAGATTAGGAATAAAGCACATTGTTGGGGCAGGGTAGAGGGGACTTTATCCTGCATCTAACTTACCCGAGAGTAGTGATGCTGAAACTGGGTACAAAATGGAAAGTGTTCCATTGAACAGCTCTGTAATCCCTTAAGATGAAAGTTCATTGATGTGTGACTGTAGGGGTAATTTTAACCCCCAAACGTGGGTGGGTTGGGGTGAGGTCAGATGTAAAAAATTTTAAAATCTCAAACCCGACCCCCAAACCGCCCACCTCCAGGTTTAACGGAAGCGAGATAGAGGGGCAGCCAACCAACCAGGAGGCGGGTTGGCCATTTAAATATTATAATGAGGCTGCGTGCCTCAGATTTAACCTGTCTTCCAAGTTTAACTCTGGCCGACCGGGTTTCCTGCAACTTGGGAAACCTGGCAAATAAAGAGCGGTGAGGACTGCTTCGTGGAAAAGGTCATTGCCTTTTCAGCACTGCTTGTGGGCCAGGAGGAGCAGGTGTGCTTTCTCTCGGCCCACCAAGCTTACCTTCTTCCCTGCCCACCAATGGATCCCCCACCCCGCTGCCAGCAAATCCCCCCTACCTGCGGCCTCCTCCAGAGCGTTCCCCGCCCGACAGGGAGCCAAGCCAGGCGGGGGATCCTGTTTTTAAAAAAATACTGTTACATCGCCACAGATTGCGGGGTCCCGACCCAAACTCCTCCCCCTCACCCCGCTTACGCAACCCACCCCAGTCAATGTCGGGGCCATTAACTCTGTTTCTCTCTCTACAGATGCTGCCCGACCTGCTGAGTGATTCCAGCGTTTTCTGATTATATGTCTGTAATCCTTTACCCTGACGAGCATAAAATGCACAACATCTCTCCTCCCAAAAGTCAACGAGTTAATTTATACAATGGACAGTCTCTGAAATGAAAGCGCGTGGTGTGGGTTGACATTTGTTTGGCTGTGGCCTGATATGACTGGCTCTTAGTTTAATGACCAGTTATGAACGTGTTCACGGATTGGTAAATTTTAACGTGTTCAGTATATTTTTTTTGTGGTTGAAGTCTTTCTGCAATGTTGGGGGGTCATTTTGACTTTGTACGATAGTGTAAAGCAGCTGATAACGAATTGGGAGCCCATTTTACAGTATTGCACAAATTCACAATGACCCCCATTCTGTCTCAAAGGTGAGGCGCACTGTTTCAGTGACTCAGCATTGGCCAGTATCAAGCCATGTCATTGGCAGCTGCTGGAAGGTGTGTCTGGTCTTGCTATTGTATTTCCAACCAGCTTCATACTGCATTGTCCCCAACAAGTGTCACCACTTTTTGCCAAGTTCAGATCCAGACAAGGGGGCAACGTTGAGTGCAGGTGTGGGGTCAGGGCTTAAGCTTTGCTGCTGATGAAAATTCATGAAACTTCAATGTCATTAAGAACTAATGGGGGTAATTTTAACTTTCGGCAATGGTGTAAAATGGGCGATATCGGATCGGGCACCCATTCCACACCTCACCAAAATCAATGGAAGGGAAAATTGGGTGGCGCGTCTAACGAACGGCCTATCTGATATCTCCCATTTTACAACATCGGCGAAAGATATAATTGCCTCCACTAGTTCCTCAATGGCTTCACATCATGAGACACAGAAGCAGAATTGAAAATGGACCATTATTTTTAAACTCTGAACTCCACATCTGTGGACTTTCCAAAGTGTCTGCTCAAAAACCAGACCGTCCAGTTCAGATTTGAACAGCCAGCAACACTCTTGTGTCAAGAGCCAACAAACCCATGACGTAAGAAAACTACTAGGCACTTGGTCTAAGCGTTAAACAAATCTTTAATCAACTGTTTTACAACATGGAGGTCTAGTTGTGTCCTTCACTAGTTCCTGTTAAGAATGTCCTGCGCAAGCTGGGCCCGTGCCTGAGTATTTATACTCTCCCTGGACAGCGCCACCCGCAGGCCGCTCAGTTGATTCATGTCAACCCATTCACTGGGGAAAGCAAGTTTGAGCATCATCCTTGGATTGCGAATGATCCTCTGGTTGGTTACCAAACATTCTCCTATAAGGCACCTTCACATTGCTGATTTTTTTTTTGTTTAGCAATTTGTGAAAACAATTTAGAAAAAAATAACAAACCTTACATTGAAGGATGGTGCGGGGAAAGAAAGTGACCTTTCAGCTGTGGGACCTGGGTTCAAATCCAGTGAGACTGATGGGATGAAAGCCCCCATTGTCTTATCTGCTATGAGGGTCATATAAAGTTTGAGCTGTCTTAACGCAGTTTCGAGTGGACAAAGACCCACAATGCACAGCTGCCCCCAACTTGACAATATTGCTCAAGGAGGCAGCTGGTGTGGGGACTGGAAAATGTCACACTGGACCAGTAGCGATGCTCTGAGGCTGAGGCACGCTGTTGGGGGCTGTGGTTTACTCTGCAGCTGACCCAGACTATACCTGTACAATAGCAAAATACAGGAAACTTTCGATTAACCGGCCCCTAAATAACCGGAACGCTCTATCCACCGGCAAAATTCAGGAGTCGGTTCAGATAACTTTTATTACTTTTTTTACTGCATTTGCTGCTGTGCAAGGGTGTAGCTGAAGCTGTTGCTAAGCTACAGAGACGCTTGCAACTTGTGCCGATTGTTTTGAAGCTGTTGGGGTTTGTTGCTTTATACGGAGCTCTGAGCTCCGTATCTTTTACTATAGTGTTCGGTTATCCGGAATTGTTGATGAACCGGCAACACGTCGGTCCCGTCCGTGCCGGATACCAGAAAGTTTCCTGTACTGCGGATGCGGGAAATCTGAAATAACAACAGAAAATGCTGGAAACCCTCAGCAGGTCCACACGGATGCTGCCCGACCTGCTGAGTGTTTCCAGTATTTTCTGTTGTTATTCCAGACTATACCTGACCTGGGAGTGCCCGCTGCTGACACTGTGCCCAAAATAGAAAGTGTTCACCTACTTTCAGTTTGATGGGTACGAAAACGCAACTTTAAATTTAAAAAAATGGAACCTAACATTATACAGGCAAGCAATTCCAGACTGAAAAAGACATCACAGGTCTGAATAGTTTCCCTCGCCTCATATACGATACAGAGTGGAGCAGAATATACATTTGATAGATTACAGTGTCTAGGCAAGGCTCCTTAGCTCCTTTAATGCCTGCTGTCACAGCAAGACCCTCAGCAGCTCGAAAACAGTTGCTTTACACTGCTGCACACCACCAGACAATCAAGGTGTTAATGTTCTTGAGTTTGAACCTTGTAACTCAAATCTAAAGAACGTGCTCGGATATCATAGTCGACACGAGAAACTTCTCAATCCTGAAGATTTCTTTCCCTCCTTTAATTGGCCACCTCGCAGAGCGACACATAAATGATTGCATGCAAAATTTTATTTTTGTTTGATTTATGTAAAAAGGAAATTGAGTGTTATTTGTCTAATGGTTTTCAATGATGGTTCTCCAGGGGATTGCTGCAGAGAAGTAGTCAGGCTGGTCAAGATGAGCGGCTGCGCCTGGATTTTTACATTTTGTTAATGTGTCAGTCTCATTGCCGTTGAGAAATGTTTGTCAGGAGGACGGAGGCGGAGGGAAGCAGAAATCCCCAACAAAAAATCAATGGGTCAGTAGCATGGTGTGCAAAAAAATGAGAGGGTGTGGCGGGGGGGGGGGGGAAATAAGGAAGATCTTTCCGTGCTGCTTATTTCAGTGTTGGACCTCCTCTGCTGCAAGCTGTTTGACCGCATTCCCCTGAGAGATGAATCAGACAAGGCGCTCTCGCTGCTCTTCAATTCCCCAGGCATTTCCTGTCCTCAGCCTACTGCCGACATACCTCAGCCAATTAAAATACATGATCTCACCTTGGGTTAATGAGAACACCTTTCTCTCTCTCTCTTTCTCTCTCTCTCGCTCCTCCATGTTTCTCCCACCTCACACCTCGCAAAAGAAGTTTGCCAGGTACAAGACACAAGTGTTGTCTGAGCTGATGGTCATTCCCAAAAGACCACCAAGTTTCCCTTGAACTACAGCACTGAAAAACAAGGCAGGAGCTGTCAGAATTAGAGAACAGATGAACACAGCATTCAATCCTAGCCCGGCCTCTCTCCGTTTTCGAGTTTGTGTTTATTAACCAGCACACATATTATACATGTATAAAAAACACGCACGAGATTCCAGATTGGTGACTGATTTATGTTAGAGTTCATATTTTTTCATGTTGTTATGTTCTATATAAAATCTCTGTACAATTCAGGTTCTGGATTTAAAAATAAATATTGTAAAAAGGCATTTTTCAATTTAAAAAATCACAATATGATTATCATTAATAACCATCAACAGACTAATCAATTCATCACGGCCAGTAAGTAAAGGCTACTTAATGAGCACCATTAATTGTACTGGAATAATTAGCCCTTTCTCCTGCCTTTGTCTGCTCTCTACCTGCCCTGAAGGGCCCTGCTGAGGTCACAGTTCCACAGGCACTGGGCGCTCTCCAGTTCTTCCCCCAGGTGACCATTCTTTACTTGTGAGCCCAGAGATTGTCAGCAGGCTATTTAACGGTAAGCACAGCACAGCCAAGCTCAATCCTGTCCATAGGTGGAAAAATTGGGTGGGGCCCATTTTGGGACGCTAACGTCGCCAGGGCGCTAATTTTAGCGCCTGAAAAAGTTATCTCCCCCCCGCTGTAAATTCAGCAGTAGCGCCCCAAGCAGGAGGTGGGGCACTACTGGAAAGCGCTTCACCTCCTGCTTGGGGCGCTACTACTGAATTTCACACCGCTACGTGCAAAAGCGCCACACGTGGCGGCACATAGCGACTCATTATTGCAGGCCTCCTCCCCTGATTGAAGGGGAGGTGTTAAATCCGTGAATTTTGATGTATGGTGTCTTTCAATAAATCGACAGAGACTGCAGAGGAACAATCAACAGGTGTTTACTGGATGAAGGTTACTCTAAAACTAAAGTACAGATCCCTACTCAGGGTTTATATACAGGTGTGGTCACTGCCGGTACTACAGTATACAGGAGCTGTAAAAAGTAGTTCTCCCCTTAAAGGTACATACACTACAATTCCTCCCCTTTTAGATTAACAGTACCATAACATTCATTTAACAATTAACACTTTTAACATGCAACATTAACTGCAAATAGTCCATTTATAATTTCAGTCTTTGAGGCTTCCTGATCCGTTCTGGATAGCGCCTTTCCTGAGTGTCTTGCTCTTGGTGCAGAGGCGATTCTGGCCCCCTGTCGTCGGTTGGTTCATCAGCTTCCGATGCTACTGTTTCTGGGGTAGATACTACCTGTATGTCGGGTTCATCACCAGGTACGCGAGACCTGGGGTTGACTCGTTCCTGTGACTCTAGGATCTGGTCGACATGGCGTCTCACAATGTTCTCCCCAACATCCACTGTGTACATTAGTGGCCCCTGCCGTGTGCATATCGTTCCTGGTTGCCATTTCTCTGTTCGGTAGTCGCGGGCCAAGGCTGGTTGCCCTGCATTGAAGCTCCTTGTCGGCTTCTCATTGATGTGCTGGAATTGCTCATTCTCAACATCTCTTTGTACATTTGGTCTGAGCAAATCCAGACGAGATCTCAACCTTCGGTTAAAGAACATCATGGCCGGGGTCTGGTTGGTGACTGCATGTGTCGCATTTCTGTAGGCTAACAGGAAATTGTCCATCTTATGCTGCAGTGGAATGTCATCATCGCACATGGCCCTTATTGCTTTTTAAAGGTTTGTACGAACCTCTCAGCCAATCCATTTGTGGCTGGATGATACGGGGCGGATGTGTAATGCCTTACCCCATTCTTCTGCATAAACCTCCGGAACTCTTCGGACACAAACTGTGGTCTGTTATCGGAGCAAATCTGCTCTGGCAAGCCGTTCCTGGCAAATATGGTCCATAGGACTGCAATAGTTTTCTCCGTGGTGGTGGAGGACATTTTGATCACCCCAGGCCATTTTGAGTGCGCATCCACGGCTATTAAAAACATTGAGTCCATGAATGGACCAGCAAAATCAATCTGCACCCATTGCCGTGGAGATGAGGGCCACTCCCATGGGTGTAGAGGGGCATGTGGTGGTGCATTTTGGACCTTCTGGCATCCTGAGCAGCTCTTTGTCAGGTCCTCGACTTGCTGGTCGATCCCCGGCCACCACACATAAGCCCTAGCAAGGCTTTTCATTTTCACCCCTCCCGGATGGCCTTTGTGAAGCTCATTGAGCACTCTCTCCCTTAACTTGGGTGGAATTACCACTTGGGATCCACACATCAAGGTCCCCTGGCATACTGACAGCTATTCTCTTCTGGATGAGAATGCTGGCAACAGTGAGTTGCCATGTGCTGGCCATCCCTTCACCGTCAAATCATATACCCGAGACAGTGTCGGGTCATTTTGGGTCTCCTTCTCTATACAAGCGTTAGTCACTGGCAAGCATTCAATTATAGTCGAATGAAATATTTCGACAGGATCTACTGCTAGTGCTTCCTCTGCAGTAGGCAGCGGCAGGCGTGATAGCCCATCAGCGTTTCCATGCTGTTTCATGCCCTTATACTCGATATCATATTGGTGCGCCCCTAGAAAAAGGGACCATCTTTGTAGCCGTTGCGCAGTCATCACCAGAACGCCCTTCTTTGGATTAAAGATGGAGACAAGTGGTTGGTGGTCAGTCAGCAAGGTGAACTTCTGCCCGTGCAGATAGTGGTTGAACTTTTTCACTCCCCACACTCGGCTGAGGGCCTCCCTGTCAATCTGGGCGTAGTTACGCTCGGCTGTGGTTAGTGACTGAGACGCAAAGGCTACTGGCCTCTCCGAGCCATCCAGGAATTTGTGTGACAGCACCGCTCCAATGCCATAGGGTGATGCATCACACGCCAACCGAATTGGTAGTGCTGGGTTGAAATGAGCCAACACCTCTTTTGATGTGATCAATTCTTTGCACTTCTGGAAAGCTCATTTACATTCGTCATTCCACTTCCATGGTACCCCCGTTTGCAGTAGGGTGTTCAGTGGGTGTAGTACTGTAGACAAATTCGGCAAGAACTTATGGTAGTAGTTCACCAACCCGAGGAACGACCTCAGTTGTGACACATTTTCCGGTGCTGGAGCCTTGACTACTGCCTCAATCTTTTCAGGGGACTTATGTAACCCCTCTTCATCAATAACGTGGCCACAATACGAGATCTGCTTCTGGAAAAACTCGCATTTGTGGCGACTAACTCGGAGCCCATAATCCTTCAATCTAGTGAGCACCTGCTCCAGGTTGGCGAGGTGATCACTGTCATTTTCGCCCGTGACCAGGATGTCGTCCAAATAACACTGGGTCCCTGGAATCCCTTGCAGGACTTGATCCATTGCCCTTTGCCAAATAGCCAGAGCTGATGCTACACCGAACACCAGCCGGTTGTATTGGTAGAGACCTTTATGAGTGTTGATCGTGAAGTACTGTTTCGAGCCTTCTTCTACCTCCATTTGCAGGTACGCCTGGGCCAGATCAATCTTAGTGAAGCGTTTCCCTCCAGATAGCGCAGCGAAAATATCTTCAATCCGCGGAAGTGGATATTGTACAGTGTGAAGGACTGGGTTCACTGTCACCTTAAAGTCCCCATAGATGCGAACCTTCTTTGGTTCCCCAGGCGTATTAATCAACGACCTCTTCATTACAGGAACGATGGGTGTAGCCCACTCGCTCCAGTCCACTTTGGATAGTACTCCTGAACGTTCCAAACCTTCCAGCTCTGCTTCGACGGCTGGGCGGATCGCATAAGGTACCGGTCTGGCCTTTAAAAACTTTGGGCTTGCATTTTCCTCTATTTTGATCGTCGCTGTTATGCCTTTTAGTGTTCCGAGTCCCTCCTGGAACACCTCTTGTGCGTCAGTTAGCATTTTTGACAGTCGTCCAGGTGTGACGTCGTCATCCTTTTTGGCATCTACAGTCAGTGCTTGTATGGAATGCCAATCTAGCTGTATCTTCCGGATCCATTCATGCCCTGGTAGTGGTGGTCCTCCATCTGGCAATACATATAGGTCCATTTTTGGTGTTTCCTTGCCGTTGTATATCACGTTCACCCTTATTTTTCCTTTGGGGTAGACTTTTTGCCCCGTGTACGTCTTCAAGACAATCTCTGTATCTCTCAAGGGTATATGTGAGAATAGCCGCTTGTAGTCCCTTCAGTTTATGACTGTTAGGGCTGATCCTGTGTCCAATTCCATTTTCACTTGGACTCTGTCTATCTTGAGCATGACCCAGATAGTTTGGTGATCCTCCATTTTGATTACATTATGTAGTTTCAGACAACCCAGCTCCTTGCTTCCGGAGTCTGTATCACTTTTCTGTTCGTCTGAACTACTCTCCATCACCAAGGAGTCTTGCAAATAAGGTGGATGAACTGAAGTTGTTGTTGAACACATGGGAGTACGATATTGTTGCTATCACGGAGACATGGTTGAGGGAGGGCCAGGACTGGCAGCTCAATATTCCGGGGTATAGAATCTTCAGGCGAGACAGAGGGGTGTGTAAAAGGGGAGGGGGTGTTGCAATATTAATTAAGGAGCCAATTACTGCTGTAAGGAGGGACGATATATTAGCGGGTTCCTCTAATGGGGCCATATGGGTAGAACTTAAAAACCAAAAGGGGGCAAGGACTTTGCTGGGAGTGTACTATAGGCCCCCAAACAGTCAGGGGGAGATAGAGGAACAGATATGTAGGCAAATCTCAGAGAAGTGCGAAAATAATAGGGTAAGAATAGTGGGGGATTTCAACTTCCCCAATATTAATTGGGATAGTCAGAGTGTGAAAGGCTTAGAGGGTGCAGAATTCTTAAAGTGCATCCAAGAGAGCTTTTTGAGCCAACATGTAGAAAGTCCTACAAGAGAGGGGGCGGTACTGGACCTAATTCTAGGGAATGTAGCCGGGCAAGTGGTGGAAGTGTCAGTAGGAGAGCATTTTGGCGACAGTGACCATAATTCGGTGAGATTTAAGGTGGTCATGGAAAAAGACAAAGACGGCCCGGAAGTAAGGGTTCTAAATTGGGGGAAGGCCGATTTTAATATGATAAGGCAGGATCTGGCCAAAGTGGACTGGGAGCAGCTACTTATAGGAAAATCCACATCAAAACAGTGGGAGACTTTCAGAAGGGAAATAGAGAGAGTACAACGCCAACATGTTCCTGTAAAGGTCAAGGGTGGGACCAACAAGCAAAGGGAACCTTGGATGACAAGGGATATACAAAAATGCTTTAGGAAAAAAAGGGGGGCTTTTGGCAATTACAAAAGACTAAAGACGGAGGAAGCCCGAGTGGAGTATAAAAAGTGCAGGGGCATACTTAAAAGAGAAATTAGGAGGGCAAGGAGGGGCCATGAAATAACACTGGCGAGCAAAATAAAGGAAAATCCTAAGATGTTTTATAAGTATATTAAGGGCAAGAGGATAACCAGGGAAAGGGTTGGGCCCATTAGGGACCAAAGTGGCAATCTGTGTGTAGAGCCAGATGATGTAGGCGGGGTTTTAAATGAATTTTTTGCATCTGTGTTCACTATGGAGAAAAACGATGTAGACATAGAAATCGGGCAAGGGGACTGTGACATACTTGAACATATTAACATCGAGAGGGAGGAGGTACTAGCGGTTTTAGCAGGCCAAAAAGTGGATAAATCCCCAGGCCCGGACGAGATGTATCCCAGGCTGTTGTGTGAGGCAAAGGAGGAGATTGCAGGGGCTCTGACACAAATTTTCAGAACCTCTCTGGCCACAGGGGATGTACCAGAGGACTGGAGAACAGCTAACGTAGTACCATTATTCAAGAAGGGTAGCAGGGATAAACCAGGGAATTACAGGCCAGTGAGCCTAACATCTGTGGTAGGGAAATTATTGGAAAAAATTCTGAGGGACAAAATTAGTCACCACTTGGAGAGGCAAGGATTAATCGGGAATAGTCAGCATGGCTTTGTCAAGGGTAAATCATGTCTGACCAATCTGATTGAATTTTTCGAGGGGGTGACTAGGTGTGTGGATGAGGGAAATGCTGTGGATGTGGTTTACATGGACTTCAGTAAAGCTTTTGACAAAGTCCCGCATAGGAGACTGGTCAAGAAGGTAAGAGCCCATGGGATCCAGGGTGCCTTGGCGCGTTGGATCCTAAACTGGCTGAGTGGCAGGAGGCAGAGGGTGATGGTCGAAGGTTGCTTTTGTGACTGGAAGCCTGTGTCCAGTGGGGTACCTCAGGGATCGGTGCTGGGGCCCTTGCTGTTTGTGATCTACATAAATGATTTGGATGAGAATGTAAAAGGTATGATCAGTAAGTTCGCGGATGACACGAAAATTGGTGGGGTGGTAAATTGCGAGGAGGAAAGCCTCAGGCTACAGGACGATATAAACGGGTTGGTCAGATGGGCGGAAAAGTGGCAAATGGAATTTAACCCTGAAAAGTGCGAGGTGATGCATTTTGGACGGACAAATAAGGCAAGGGAATACACAATGAGTGGTAGGACCCTAGGAAGTACAGAGGGTCAGAGGGACCTTGGTGTACATGTACATAGATCCCTGAAGGCAGCGGAACAGGTAGATAAGGTGGTTAAAAAGGCATATGGGATACTTGCCTTCATTAGCCGGGGCATAGAATATAAGAGCAGGGAGGTTATGATGGAGCTGTACAAAACGCTGGTGAGGCCACAGCTGGAGTACTGTGTGCAGTTCTGGTCGCCTCACTATAGAAAGGATGTGATTGCTTTGGAGAGGGTGCAGAGAAGATTCACCAGGATGTTACCTGGGATGGAGCGCCTCAGCTATGAAGAAAGGCTAAACAGGCTGGGGTTGTTTTCCTTGGAGCAAAGAAGGCTGAGGGGGGACCTGATTGAGGTGTACAAAATGATGAGGGGCATCGATAGGGTAGATAAAGAGGAACTTTTCCCCTTAGTAGGGGGGTCAATAACAAGGGGGCATAGATTCAAAGTAAGGGGCAGGAGGTTTAGAGGGGATTTGAGGAGGAACTTTTTCACCCAGAGGGTGGTTGGAATCTGGAACTCACTGCCTGAAAGGGTGGGAGAGGCAGGAAGCCTCATAACATTCAAGAAGCATTTGGATGAGCACTTGAAATGCCATTGCATACAAGGCTATGGACCAAGTGCTGGAAAATGGGATTAGACTGGAGAGGGATTGATGGACGGCGCAGACACGATGGGCCGAAGGGCCTCTTTCTGTGCTGTAAAATTCTATGACTCTATGTACCTTTTTGTACTTCTCCTGTGGAGATTTCTTGCTGCTGGTTTTCTTTCCCGACCTGCAGACACTTGCTATGTGTCATACTTTTCCACACTGTCTGCACACTTGGTCCTTGAACCAACAATCCTTATGGTCGTGTGTTGTTCTGCCGCAGCGATAACACTTCACTGCTCCATATGACATTTCATTGGTGCCATATTCTTGCGGTCTCCGTTGTATCTCTGCAGCGCCCCGTGCGGCTGCTTCGTGTGATACTGCCATGCTGAAAGCCTTGTCCAGTGTAAGATCCTTTTCTGATAGAAGCCGTTTCTGGGTTCCTTCACTTTGAAGCCCACACGCAAACTTGTCCCTTAAAGTATCTGCTAGTCCCGTTCCAAACTGGCAGTGTTTCGATAGTTTGCGCTGTTCCGTTAAATACTCAGCATTACTTTCGTCTTTATGCTGGTTCCTTTTGTGAAACTTAAATCTTTCTGCTATCAGCAGCGGTGTGGGGTTTAAGTGGTCCTGTAGGATTTCCACTATTCTTTCAAAATCCTTTTCCACTGGCTTCTCTGGGGTTACTAGTTTTCGTAGTAAGCCGTACGTTTTTGCACCCATGGAATTCAACAATACCAGTGCTTTCCTGGCATCTGGCATTTCATTTGCCTTGCAGTACACTTCTACGCGTTCTATATATGTTGCCCAATCTTCGACTTCATTGTCGAACACTGTGACACTGCCACTCTTCGGCATCCCTGGGTGTGGTTAGACTGGCTAAAAATGGCGTCTCCCGCTTCTTCTCCGCTGGCTCAAAATGGCGTCTCCCACGCTTCCTTTCTTCCCCCGCGGACGCTGCTCAGCCCTTGAAACCCCGGCCGCGCTCTGCGCGTTTTCCCCTCTCTTGTTGATGCCGCTCGGTCTTCAACCCCGGCTGCGCCCTGTGCGCTTTACCCTCTCTCTTACCCCGTCGACGCTGCTCGGCCTTTTTCTGTGCCGTTGGTCGGCTCCAGCCGCCGCCGTCCGGGAAGGGTCTGCGCCGTACCTGCTGCCAGCCCGCTGCGCTGGATCATCGCGACTGGGGAACCAAGCCCAGCTTTCCACAGCCTCCTCTGCGATGTTCAAGTCCTCTCCGGATGGTCGACGCCCGCACTAGTGGAATCGGCCTTCTTCTACAGAGTTGCAGGTAGGTTTGAATCAACTCGTCGCCAATGTTAAATCCGTGAATTTTGATGTATGGTGTCCTTCAATAAATCGACAGAGACTGCAGAGGAACAATCAACAGGTGTTTACTGGATGAAGGTTACTCTAAAACTAAAGTACAGATCCCTACTCAGGGTTTATATACAGGTGTGGTCACTGCCGGTACTACAGTATACAGGAGCTGTAAAAAGTAGTTCTCCCCTTAAAGGTACATACACTACAGGAGGGGCCTAGCGCTGCGTGCAGCAGGGCCCTACCGCACCACCGGGGAGTGGAGTGCCGTGAAAACAGCCCGGCACTCAAGAGGAGTACCAGGCTGAGCGATCGCGGCCGGCACCCCGCATACAAAAGCGAAAGGGGGCAGGTGTTGGCTGTCGGCCAAAATTAAAATGGCCGCCCGACACCTGCCCTTTAACTTGCGTCGCTGCCGCTGCCAAACCGCCCCCTGATCCTGTCGCACATATCGTGCGGCGATAGGTCAGGGGGCACAAAGGAAGCAAGCAGGGCGCTGCATATGGTGACGATGTCATCGTCAGCGGCGCGGGGCGCTCTTGGCTACCGCCGCCGCTAACCTCCCGCTGAATTTCGCGGGAGGCGTTAGCGGCCTCCGGGGGTGTTAATGAGAGGCGCAAACCAACCCAATTTTTCCCCCATAGGCTTTTCTGGATCAGAGTCAGTGATCAGGAACTGGCTGATTCTTCCCTTATAACCCAAATGCACCCACACCAATTTGACCCTGCCAACGGCCACTGCATCTGAGATTAAGCTACTCAGCACAAACAGGGGATGAAACTTGTCACGGTCTGGTCTGTAGGGCTCAATATTGCACTGGGTGGTTTATATGCTAAGTCATTGGGTATTATGCTGCTCCCTTCTACATGTAAAGCATACAGGGAAATGGAGGCAGGCTCGGTAGTATACGGCATCATGGGAACTGGTTCACTCTACTCCACCACTGAACAAGCCAAGAGAACACTGTGACTGTTGGGGGATGTGCTAAAGAAACTAACACAGGGGCGAGTGATGAGTGTGCGGCACCACAGTACATTACCATGGGTGTAGGGTCCAGCACTGCCTCCACCGCCTTGTATGGTTCCGTTTCCTCCATTCACAACTCGCTCTCCAAGAGAGGCAGAAGGTTTGGGATTGAGACGCTGAAACCGCATGTGGACAACTGACACTGCTGCCTGTTGAGATGGGGATTCTGCAAGCCTAGCTGAAGGAGATAGTGAGAAGGTGGGGAGGCACAGTCGATCCAAAAGAGATGTTTTTAGTGATAATAGACATTTACCAGTGCCTTATATCTTATGAATGGGTGAGTGGCTGAAGTGGTTAACAAATAAGCGATGATGCTGTACTGCTGGGGGAGATCTGGAGTGTAGCAGTGCTGGGGGAGAGAGGGAGTGTAGCAGTGCTGGGGGAGAGAGGGAGTGTAGCAGTGCTGGGGGAGAGAGAGAGTGTAGCAGTGCGGGGGGAGAGAGAGAGTGTAGCAGTGCGGGGGGGAGAGAGGGAGTGTAGCAGTGCTGGGGGAGAGAGGGAGTGTAGCAGTGCCAGGGGAGAGAGGGAGTGTAGCAGTGCCGGGGGAGAGAGGGAGTGTAGCAGTGCCGGGGGAGAGAGGGAGTGTAGCAGTGCCGGGGGAGAGAGGGAATGTAGCAGTGCTGGGGGAGAGAGGGAGTGTAGCAGTGCTGGGGGAGAGAGGGAGTGTAGCAGTGCTGGGGGAGAGAGGGAGTGTAGCAGTGCTGGGGGAGAGAGGGAGTGTAGCAGTGCTGGGGGAGAGAGGGAGTGTAGCAGTGCTGGGGAGAGGGGGAGTGTAGCAGTGATAGGGGAGATCTGGAGTGTAGCAGTGCTGGGGGAGAGAGGGAGTGTAGCAGTGCTGGGGGAGAGAGGGAATGTAGCAGTGCTGGGGAGAGAGAGAGTGTAGCAGTGCTGGGGGAGAGAGAGTGTAGCAGTGCTGGGGGAGAGAGGGAGTGTAGCAGTGCTGGGGGAGAGGGGGAATGTAGCAGTGCTGGGGGAGAGAGGGAGTGTAGCAGTAATGAGGAGGATGTTTAGTAATGCTGGGTGTGGGGTGGGGGGGGGGAGCTGTTTTGTACTGAAACAATATTGGAGCAGGATGCCCCTTGTTAAATTATGTTTTTCTCGTTCCTCCTGTGGTTCCACGGCTGAAAATGTGAGCAGGTGAGAACTGGAATGAAAGTGTCTGTTAAAGCCGCTTTTGAGCACGAGCACAGAGAATTGTGCAGGCATAGCCGGGATGACTTTCTGTCTTTCTTCTTCTCCCGTGCACCTCACCGTGGGAAAGCACCTGTGGTTAAGGAGTTTTTATTTTGTAAAGGAAGAATTCTCATCTCCACCAAAAGCAAAACATCAGTCACAAGTGGCATTTTGTACTTGGTGTGATCAGTCCCAGACACTAGGAGCAGCAGGGGCTCTTTAAAGGTTTATTGAAGGATTTGAGATGCAGGCTAATCAGAATTCTCTCTCTGCAATTACCTGTCACTCTCATTCTTGCTGGTTAACACACTGGTTACTTAGTTATTAGCCTCGCTTCACCAGGGGCCAGTCTTCATTAAAAACCCATTTCATTCCATCAAAGCATTGAATTTTGTGAGGGCAAAGGGTTAAGATTATTTTTATATGCCAATTTGCAGGAATGCGCATACATTTTTAAGATAAAACATTTCAGCAACTGTGTGCAATATTTTGCTTTCTTAAATGTCCTCGTTTGCTTCGCTACCTCATTCTTTGTTCCTTTCGTACTTTTTGAGGAAAATACAGGTTTTTATGAACAGTCTTTTGACCTGTATTGGTTCACGATTAGAGCAGATGGTAGACACCATGGCAACCCTATCCCAGCCTGGTACAGCGCGGCGGATGTGTGCTACTGATGGGCAAGCTGTACGAAGGATTGAAATCTTCTCACACCTCAAAAATACGCTATTACAGTGACTGCTCTGATCTCGCCAGTCGAACAGTGAGTGAAGAGAAACCTGAAGGAGCCCAACCAGGAAAAGGTTACAATTTGAGAGAAGGAAGATAAAGAAAGATGAGGAGAAAGATGCAGAGAAGAAAGGGGAGGAATAGCAGAAAGAAGAATGGCAAAATAGGGAAAGGAAGAGAATGTAGAAGAGAGTAGAGGAGAGAAAATGGGAAATGAGAAGAGGAAGCGGTGAATGAGGAAAATGAGATGGAGAAAGGAGAAGAGGAAGAGGAGAATGGGAAGAGGAGAAAGAGGACAACAAAGAGGCAATAGAGAAGAGGAAGAGGAGAATGGGGAAGAGGAGAAAGAGGACAACAAAGAGGCAATAGAGAAGAGGAAGAGGAGAATGGGGAAGAGGAGAAAGAGGATTACAAAGAGCCTTACTTTCTTTCGATCGAGAAGAGGAAGAGGAGAATGGGGAGAAGGTAGAGGAGGAAGAAGAGAATAGGAAGAGAAAAAAGGCTGTGGTATAGAAAGAGGGTAATTGCAAAGGTGAAAGTACAGATGAATAAAAAGAACAAGATGAAGAAAAGGTGATGATAAACAAGAGAAAGGAAAAAGTAACAGAAGTACTTTCAGCGTGAGTCAAACCTTCCCCCCCCCCCGCCCACAGTATGATTCTAACCTCACCCCCCTCCACATTGTGTTTCACAGTCTGTAGTATTGGATATTCTCAGTGAGAATTTAACCCATTGCCCCTTTGGTTCCCTCAGTGTGCGTCTGACCCTACCTTCGTCTCTCCCACAGCCTGTAAGGGATGAATTCTCAATATAAGTCTGACCCTCCTCATCCTCCTCACAGCCTGTAAAGGGTGTGCTCTCAGTGGGCTGGATTTTGATTGAGGAGGCGTGTAGGAGGCGGGACTACAACTTTCGGGGTTGTAGTCCCGCCTCCATCGAGTTGTGGCCAACCCACGCGATTTTAACTTGATTGACCTTGTTGAGCCCGCCCAGCGGGCTCAGCAGGCCAATTAAGGGCCACCCGGCAACAAGTGACGTCACAGATTGACATTTCATCTGTCAAAAGCTTTTGACAGATGAAATATCAGCGTTTGACAGCTGTTTGAAGTTGTCAAACACTGACAATCTGTACTCCAAATTAATTCCTTCCTCTCAGGCTGATTTAGAGATCTCTCCAGAACAGAAAGCTGAATATTGCAAATTTTGACAGCTCGCGGCCATTCTGCTTTCTGTGCCAGTGAGATGAGGGACTCCCGAGACCTGAAGGAAGGAAGGCTGTAAAGGTAAGTAAAGGTAAGTAAAACTTATTTAAACACTTTACACACACCAAACACACTTACCTCTGCACTCATGCACCCATCACTCACCTGAACACCGGACATCTCAAACCCTCCAAGTCCTTCAGCCTGACGGCCCGCCTCACTAACTTGGCGTGGTTTGGAGCCATCTTGAACCCCACACTTCAGCAATAAAAATAGGGATTGGGCTAAAAACTGCCTGTTAACTACCTGTTAACAGGCAGTTAATTGGCACTAATTCCCTTCCCGCCTCGGGGAGGCAGCTCCCAACACAGGTCGGGTATCCGCCTCCTTTGAAACTGGCATGGAGGCGGGTTGGGGGCGGGATGGGTTCGTGCCCCCCAATTTCGAGATTTTAACCCCCCACACGACTCCAATCCCGCCTCCACGGCCCAATGAAAATCCTGCCCATTGTGTTTGGCCACTCCTCCGTCTGTCGCTCTCACTGCCTACAGTGGGTACCCTTCCCTGTCGATGTCTCCCTACCACTGTCCCTCATTGCCTGTAGAAGGTGTTCTATCAGTGTCAGCCTGGCCACCCCTCCCACTGCCTGTAGCACTCTCACTGTGAATCTGATACTGCTGCCTGTCACTGCCTATGGGGGTGGAGGGATCTCTCAACACCAGTCGCCCAGCCTCCCCACCCCCCAACACTGCCCCATCCCACTGATTGTAGGTGGTTATTCTTAGTGTGTGTCTGGTGTCCTCATCCCTATCAAAAGCTTCACTTTTCTTCCCATTCTAATAGCCTAGCTTATTCCAGATGTTAACTATTTGGGGATTCAAAGATGTGCAACTGTATCGCAGTACAATGTCACACTAAGCGACTAAAATACCACTTCAAAGTCTCCAGTAAAATCATGCCGATGAGGCACAATCCGTGCCATCACCGAGGTGTTCTGTTCATACATTTCAAAATAGGTTTGAAGACATTCTCAGTTGGGGTGTTCACTGTGCTAACCATTACAAAGTAATGTATTGCTTTCCCATAAACTTCTCTGCCTCTTTCCTGAAGGCGATGGCCCTTAACTGGGGGGACAGTTCTGTAGATGCTACGCCCCCTGTGCTACCTCAACCAAGTGGCCAATCTTCATGTATGAGCCCAGACAGTGAGTGTTGGCAATATATTCAACCCTAGGGATTGTCACAGTTCGATCTGTCCCCATTTCCAGTAGGGTCATTGGGTTATGGCCAAGAGCAGAACCCAGGCTGATATTTTCCCCACTCCTTAGCCATGGGGTAATTACATTAATTGCAATCTTCCTACTGCTGTTCTGGCTAAATCAGCACTGAATGGGACTGAAGCTGGGATCTTCCTGGTTCACATGAGTCAGTACTGCACCAACCAGTGCGTTTACTCACTGAGCTAGCTCAGTAATCTAGAAACAAAATGATGCTATTTTTATTTGGACTGCAGTCTGTCATTGGGTCACGAGAAACTGAACGTGCAGCAGCGAGAGATTGAAGTAACAGAATTCATAATTCCTATTACACATCTAAGAGGTCATTCTGTAATCCCACACTCACAGGGAGCATGGGTTCGAGAATCAGGGTTACAATATCGTAGCCCTATCACTGACTGTGCGCCCCGTGTGTGCATCTCCCTGCTCGGAGCACGAAATGACCCAGTTAACGAAAGCAAAATACTGCGGATGCTGGAAACCTGAAATGAAAACAGAAAATACTGGAAACTCTCAGCAGGTCAGGCAGCATCTGCGGAGAGAGAAACAGTTAACATTTCAGGTCGATAACCTTACATCAGAACTGGAGTTAATCCTTTAGAGTTAACAGGGCTGTCACCTGGCCAGAGCTTTCTTCAACAAAAATCAAGGTGGACCAAGGTCAAAAAGGCTAAAGAGATCAATTAAACCAGGAAGTAGTAACCAGCTGACTCCTATCTTGGGTTTTAAAAGCCTGTCGATTGTAGTGGACTGGAAAGACAGAGAGAGGTAAGGAGATCAATAGCTTTGAGGCCGGAGACTGCAATGAGTCTTGATTTCAATAAAGTGAAGATGTAGATAGGAGGACGAGTTGGGGGTGGGGAGGAAGGAGTTAACACAACGCTAACTGTCTTTTCATAGAGAGAAGGATATTGGGATGATGTTAATTTAAGGCAGCGGTAGATTTTAAAGATTTTCTGTTTGTTTTTTTCTCTGTTACACAGACATTAATTAACTAACAGCGCATTTAGCCCCAAATCAGATGGAAGTGCACACGACTCGTAAATGGGAATAAATAATCACTCCATTACAGCAGCTCCTCCTCTGCAAAGAGCTTCTTCCAGATTCCGAAGAGCCAAACGTCCAGTTCAGCAGCACCACCTAGTTTGAAAGTCTGACACAAAACAGACAAGGAAACAGGGAAATCATTTGAAGAAAAAAAAACTTAGCAATTTAATTTTTTTAAAATTCTTTCTTTGAACTTAAAACCCAGCTGTGTTCACGATGCTGATCTGTGACGTTTCAATCTGCAGTTTTCAATTAAAGTTATAATATTCAGTGGCTGTCCCCACTGAATGACGCGGCTGTGATTTATGCTGTACATTGTCAATGGGTAGATGCCTTTGCTCAGTAAGGTACTGAGCCACAAGGGTTCCAGCCCTGATTTGAGTTAGTCGATCTGAGTTGTAGTGGGATTAGTGACATTACAGCAGGCCCTGGTGCTCCTGCGCTAGGGAGGGTGGGTTAAAAAAAAAAATCAGGCGGAGATGCCGCTCCTGATTACAATCCATCTCGAAAGTCTGCACGTGTGGATATGTGAGGAGAGGATCAGGCTCAGCTGTGAAGTCCTTTGTAGTGGAAGAGCCAGCACACACTCACTGTCTCAGCTCATGAAGAATGAGGGCTGCCATCCCCTGTGGACCGAGATCCCAGCAAAAAATCAGTGCCTTCGAAAGTAAACTTGGGAAGGTGGGCTGGGGGAATGCATGGTAGCACTGTTGTCCTGGGCACTCGAAACCCATCTCTCCAGGAGGGTTATATCCGGTGCTTAGTGTAGTTGCCCGGATTACATCAATCCGAACTGAATCCAACGTGCCTATTTACTTAAATTTTTTTTACAACAAACCGCCTTTGGCAGGGTTGAGCCGACAGCCTCCTGTCAAATCCATGCTCAGTGCAAGCCAAATATCGATGTCTAAACACTCTGCTGCCATGGCCACCTGCAGTGGGATTAAATACACAAATCGCAGGTTTAATTCATATTACAACATTATCACACACGCAGGACACTGCGCTGGCATCACGCAAAACCTGAGTAACTGCATAACACGCTGTTTAAGGCTGTTTTCTTTTGAATTCTTATTATTATTATGCTGCTTGGGAAAACTGGATGTTTGCAGTTTTTCTTGGCGGGGGGGGGGGAGTCATGTGATACAATAGCCTGTGCTATTTGAGGCAGGGAGGATGTCCGGGAGACAATTTACTTCTTAACCAATTAAAATAAGCAAGCCGGATGCGGAGTTGGTATTTGACGGTGTTTTTGTAGACGGCTGTCTCCCGGCTCTGTCTCCACTTGGTGCGCCTGTCAAGTAAGAACAAGGGGCATTTATCTGGGCGGCGCAGTGAACATGATGCTTGCGATGTCGCCAACAGACCGAAGCGCTGCTCAATATGGGGGGGGGCACCCGTCCCCTACTCCGCAGCTTCGTGCGGTGAGGATGCGCCGCGCAACGCCACGCGCCGCCCAAGCTCCGCAGAGCCGCCAGGGCTGCGCCTGCTTTGACTCCCGCCCGTAAACCGCACCCCGTCTGAATCCGACAGGGCACGTTACTCCGGCATCTCGATCCGAGTTCATGAATTCTTTGCACCATTTCAAGGCCGTGTATTGATTAGCAGCCTCTCTATAGTCAGGAAGGGCTTTTCATTCGCAACACTGGTATGAGGATGATTGCCGAACAAAATAAATACAACTCAGTGTTGTAAATAACTCATGGCCTGGAGATTTCCTTTAAAAAATATCTTGTTTCTCTTGTTGAAATCCCTTCCTGAAAAATAGACCAACACTGGGCTTGGAGCAGACTGAGGGGAGAAAGAGAGAGAGAGGAGCCAGCAGCTTTTAGTGCTGATTAGTATTCATGCAGTATCGCACTCCAAAGAGGATTAATGGAGTCTGATGCCTAATATCCTGAAGAACAATTAATTTACCCACAGTTTTGTCATGGTTGAAAGTCAAATGGTGGAACAGATCGATGCAGAGCGGTGCTAGCTGAATCACTCCAACCTTCTGCTGGGACTGAATTTTAATTTCATCATCATCATTTGGCTGCCATCCTCGACCAGGCAATTCCTAATAGACCTAAAAGCCCCCTTACATCATATTTAGGCCCCCGCGGAAGAGCCTGCTCGATCTACACAATAAAACCCTCTAACGAGCTCACCTCAGCAGCTTACCTTCTTTTTCTCTTCTCTGTTTGGAAACTAAAACGGGCGAGAACCTTCCGCAAACAGAGGTGACCCTGAAGGCATCATTGAATCAGCCTCCTTTTAAAATCTCTAATCAGCTATTTGTCACCTCCCCCCCCTCTGATTCTCATTGTTATTTGACTACAGGATGCAGATTGGAAGGAATCAAAACATACGTCAACATGGGTTTGAGGATAGAGGTGGAAAAGAGACTATACTGAGAAGACAAGATGCTAAAGGCAATTTACTCTTGGAGTTTATGTTGCTGGCATTTTTCAAACCTTACATTAAACAGTACTATAATACTGCATTTCCAGCATTTTCTGTTTTTAGTTTAGTACTACTGTATAATACTTCTTGGAGGGCTCGGTAGGTAAATGCACCGCCTAGTGTGGTACAAACCAGGAGGGTTCCAAATTCAGTTCTGGGTCTGTACTGAGTTAACTGATCTCATCCAGGTGGCATTAGGGACACGACAGATGGTCTCGACATTCCTTGGCTTGGGAGGGGAAAAATCAATTGCCTCCCATGATCACTATCCATTGAGTCCCCTCCACTAGAACGTGGATGTTTGTAGGTAAGGATAAATTCAGGTTCAGCTCTGATGCTTCTCACAGGCAGTGACCTGCTGACAAGTCATTGTCTCGATTCACATGAAGAACGGCGACTTGGGCCTATGATCTGTGATGTATCAATGGCTGTATCAGTCAGTGCGTCCCTCTCCAAGTGTAAATGCCTGTCCCCATCCACCCTGTTTTAAGGTTGGTTTATATAAGAGTTTATGGTAACTGCAGACAGTAATTTTCAAACCAGCATAAATCTGTGTTGTGAAGTTTCCAACTCTATTTTCCTCTTCAACCTGGGCAGCTTATTGCAGTAACTCCACAGGGGCAACTAAAACAGTAACACATGCTGACTGAGTGCTCCACCACAACAATAACTTGCATTTATATAGCGCTTTTAATGCAAAGACAGCTCCCAAAGTGCATTACAGATAGGCATAAGGACACCGGATGCTGAGCCAGGAAGAGACGATTAGGAGAGGAGACCAAATGGTTGGTCAAAGTGAAGGATTTTGAGAGGGTTCTTAAAGGAGGAGAAAGCGGCAGAGAGGTTGATGGAGATAATTCCAAAGAGTAGGACCCAGGCAGCTGAAAGCTCTGCTACTAGTGATAGGATGAAGCGGGGGGGGAAGGGGGGCGGGGGGGGGCAGATGAGCAAAATGGAAGTGTCAGACAAACAAAGCATTTTAGAGGGAATGTAGACCTGGAAGGGATTGCAGAGATAGGGTGGGTTGAATCCATAGAGAGAGTTAAAGTGTAGTCAAGAATGTTGAATTTAATGCATTAGGAGCCAGGGATCCAATGCAGATCAATGAGGACAGGGGTGGTGGGAGAACAGGACTTAGTATGGGATAGGATACAGGCAGCAGAGTTTTGGACATGTTGGAGTTTACGGAGGACAGCAAAGAGAGAATTGGTATAGTTGAGTCTGGAGATGACAAAAGCATGTATAACAATTTCATTTCAGACAACTGAGTGGGCTTTCATCTGTGTATACCCATGAGTCCCAGATTTCAACCAGGTCAATGGAGAAATTACAACACAACATGCTGAATTGCCTCCTGTGACTGGCTAAAGAGTGGGATTAGGAGAAGCTGAGATCAGGGCAATAGCCCACCATCTTAACTAACAGTGGGAGATGTAGAGAGTTGGACATCAACCCACCAGCTTAGCCAACCATGGGAGAGGTTGAGGACATGACACTAACCCATCACCTTAACCAGCTCTGGAGAGGCTGAGTGTAGGTTGTCCAATGTCAATTCTAGTGGACGATAAAGTTGCAAGAAGCATGATTGCATGTGTTAATAGTACTCAAAGTTGCCTGATCTGAGGGAGCCTTCAAAGAGTTTTTGGATTTGCAAAAGGCAAACTTTTTTATGACTCCCTTAGTTGCTGCACAACTCTTCATTGCTATTTGAAATTTCAGGCTTAATAAGCAGAAATCCTTGTGCATAAAAAGGGGCTAATTTGGACAGGAGACACTGAAGGAGGGGAAAGAATATGAAAAACACTGGGGTCAAACACAAGTCCGCCATTATTTTTGCAATAACAGTGAAGTGTCCCAAAGAAGCAATTTAAACCGAAACAGGAACAAGCCTCCTGTAACAAAGAAGTTGAACTATTCATGAGCCATTAAATTGTAATCAACTGAATCAGTGCATAACAACGGTCAATTCCTGGTCCATTAATTAGCTAATCGTTACTTCACCAATTAAGGCTCACCATTTGTGGACAGTTATTAATAGTGCCCATTTAAGCTCCTTCCTTCTGATGTGCTGTTAGTATCGGCAGTGCAGAGCACCTCTGCCAGCTTTTACATAGGATTACACAGGAAAAACGGCACAGAAACAGGCCATTCAGCTCAACCAGTCCATGCCGGCGTTTATGCTCCACTCGAGTCTCCTCCTGTCTTTTCTCATCTAAATCTATCAGCATAACCCTCTGTTCCCTTCTCCCTCATGCTTATCTAGCCTCCCCTTAAATGCATCTATTGTAGCGGTACCACCGAGTGTCTCTTGCTTATTGTACATAATTCCCTTTAACTATGTTTGCATAGAGTTTGCATGTACGGGGCGTTGCCCCTTTAAGAACGTGTACGGGGCGTTGCCCCTTTAAGAATGCGACCTAACGCGATGACGTCACGTCGCACATCACGTGACCGCTGCAAGCGCGGGAAAACGCGATGACGTCACGACGTAATCCACGGGACTGCCGAGTCAGTCCTCGTGGCGTCCCTGTTCGGGTAAGACCTGTTCCAAGGCTCTCCTGCATCGATCCTTGTTGTTTTCTGTACTTCGTCGAATCCTTCATTAAAGACCTGTTGGATTGTTTCTCCTGAGTCGACCTCAGTGATTTGGTTAGGAATACACCTATTCCTACATTGGTGACCCCGTCTCCGTGAACGTTTTTCATGGAAGAAGCGCACAGCCTGAACCCTGTCTCTGTGAACGTTTTCACAGAAGAACGGCACGACAAACAACAACCGACGAACAACAACCGACGAACACCAATTCCTACATTGGTGACCCCGAGTTTCGTGAACGTTTTTCACGAAAGAAGCGCAGCTGAACTCCGATTTTTGTGAACGATTTTCACAAATGAAGCACGCCATGGAAGCACCAGCCGTTTCGCTGTCGCTACCGCAATTCAGGGAGCAACAACCGCCCTCATGCTTTATTCAGGTAGAAGCCCCATTCGCCAAGAACATCGATGCGGCGCAGACCAACGAGGTCTCCGTTTTCGACAGCTCTACCGCCTCACGGATTGTCCGCCTCCAAGACAACCCCCAACGAAACAGCAAGTATGAAACCCCTCAAAGCGAGGGTACTGCAGGTTTCTCGTGCCCACAAGATCGGAGCGCGTCCCGGCGGAGATGCCACAGGGACTCAGTCCTCGCAAACCACGCCTTGCAACCCACGAGGACTCGCCCCTCGCAACCCATGAGGACTCAGTCCTCGCAAACCATGCCTCACAACCCACGAGGACCCATCCCTCGCGAAACATGAAGACTCGCTCCTCACGAACCACGAGGAAGCACTCCTCGCGACCCACGAGGACCCATCCCTCGCGAACCACAAGGACCCATCCCTCGCAAACAACGAAGATTCGCCCCTCGCAAACCACGAGGACCCATCCCCCGCCGACGCCGCACCAGCCAGTCAGCCTACTGGTCTGTTTCTTCTACCACGCTTTTCGGCGCGAAGGCGAAGCGTTGCCACCCTCCCGCCAGTTTTCCCCCTAAATCAACAACAACTAGAAGCGTTGCCGCCCTCTCTACAGTTTTCCCCTCAACAAAAGCAAACATCTACTAATGCTGCGACCATCGAGGACGGGTCCAACGGGCATCACGCGGCCGCGATCGGCCACGCGAAAATTGCTGTCACCACTGATCACCGATCAACGCAGCATCGGGTCACTCTCGTCTGCGTTCCCGACTGCCAAAGAGTTCGCTGATCAACGCAGCAACGGTTCACTCTCTTCTGTGTTACCGTAGTAGCACTATGGCACGCACCGTTCCGTGCGTTCCCGACTGCCAAAGAGTTCGCTCGCCTGTCGGCGAGTTCACCGACCTGCCTAGACCCACGTTCATTTCCTCCTTGATCGCCCGTTCGGCGTTCCTGCAGATTTTGTCAGACTGGGGACCTTCTTCCAACAATGACAGTGCCATAGTCCGCGTCTGCCCAACCTGCCAGTCACTATGACGCGGCCAGATGTTTCACCCCGGCGCCCGCTTCAAACCACGGGCTGCAGAAGTCACACGCTTCCATGGTCCTTCACAGGGCTGAATACGTTTTATTCAGCCTTACACACATTGGGATCCGCTCAAGACCCCATCTACCGGACCACATATTTGGACCTCGCCCGCCAAGTCAAGACAGCACGACCGCCAAGACCACTGACCACCCATCGTCATTACGGCAGCCCAAGTACGACCGCCCGCCTGACCACCAGCTACCCATTGTCGTTACGCAGACCAAGTACGGCCGCCCGCCAGACCGCCAGCCACCCAACAGTCTCCGTCTCGAGACTACAGGAGTCGTTCGGACAGGCTCGTCAGACCATCTCATCGTTTGACGTTGTCCGTTAAAGCGAATTCTGGGGGGGGCGTATGTAGTGGTACCACCGAGTGTCTCTTACTTATTGTACATAATTCCCTTTAACTATGTTTGTATAGCGTTTGCATGTACGGGGCGTTGCCCCTTTAAGAACGTGTACGGGGCGTTGCCTCTTTAAGAACGCGACCTAACGCAATGACGTCACGTCGCACATCACGTGACCGCTCCAAGCGCGGGCAAACGCGATGACGTCACATCGCACGTCACGTGACCGCCCCAAGCGCGGGAAAACGCGATGACATCACGACGCAATCCACAGGACTGCCGAGTCAGTCCTCGTGGCGTCCCCATTCGGGTAAGACCTGTTCCAAGGCTCTCCTGCATCGATCCTTGTTGTTTTCTGTACTTCGTCGAAACCTTCATTAAAGACCTGTTGGATTGTTTCTCCTGAGTCGACCTCAGTGATTTGGTTAGGAATACACCTATTCCTACACTATACTGTTTACCTCAACCTCTCCCTGTGGTAGCGAGTTCCACATTCTCGCCACTCTCTGAGTAAAGAAGTTTCTTCTGAATTCCCTATTTGATTTTTTGGTGACTATCTTATATTGATGGCCTCTAGTTTTGCTTTACACACAATCTGTGGCATCAAGCATTTAATACAGGACTTGTATGAGGTGGATAACCTCTTAAATTTCATTTCTCCCCATTTTCTTCTCCATCACTCCAGCAGACGCTGAGTCCTTGATTCCTTGCTGGAGAACTATGCTGCAGACTCTGGCAACCCTCAATACCTCATCCAACTGGCCATCCTTCAAGCCTAGGCAGTATCAGCAGGATATTCCTCCCCAGGCCATCACCATTGAACCTGATCCTCTCCCCATCCGGCACTCACACCGGCACATTTTCCAGCAAGGATCACTGGACAGTGGTTAGGAGCAGGAACGTGGGCTTATTTCTCCTCTCTCTAATCCAGGAACACTGAAACAAACTGCTACCCTGGCTCCAATCAGTTGACTGAGCACAGACCAGTACTCAAACCTAGGAGCTTCTGGGTGGTGTTTTTACCAATTAGACCACTGGGAGAGCAGATCATTTTTATTGCACAACCTTTGCTCAATTATAGCATAAAACCCTTGTTTCAAGATGCTGTGTCAAATGTCAGTAATTTTTGTTTTGGCTTGCTGGGCAGAAATTTATTGGAAGTTCATAGGCTGACAGATTGGTGCAATTAGTCCAATTAAAGATAGCTAAACAATAGACCTAGTCCATTCAAAAGAGCTGACCATTCTTGACATATATTGAATTTTTAGAGGATTTCCCCATCACCCCCAGCCCATTGGCCACCATATTTGAATCTTAGTATGTTACTGGGTTCCTTTCCAGCAACCCAAACAAACATTTCAGGGAAAGAATTATTTAGAATTAAAGAAAAGTAGTTTCTGATCTTCTCCAGTGGGACAGTAAAATTATTCAAAGAGAACCTTATTGGAAAGGACAGTTTGAGGTTCTCCACATTATTTGAAACAACAGAGTATCTGGTTCAATGAGAAGTTTGTCATTTACAATTATGCTGTTTACTGCTGACAACACCACTGACCTCTTCAATGTATAATATTGTTCCCCTGATGGCTTAAGAGGTAAAGGGATTCCTGGTATGGCACTGAACCATATCGACCAGAAAATTCCAAGTTTCAATTCCTGGTCTGTGCCGAGTTATCAGATCTTACCCATGGCAGCAGTTGGTCTTCATGCCACTGGACCAGGGAGGGAAAAATCAATCAGGGATCCCACTCCTGATTGCTATCCAGTGACCCCTGCATTAAAGTGCATGTGTGTGGCTATTGGGTGTGGACATGATCAAGCTCAGCTGGCATGGTCAAGTACTGTGCCAACATACACCGTCTAACACATAGATGAAAAACAGATAGTTGGGTGAGGTACCAATGCCCGTAGAACTGCACCCCAGCAAAAGGCAGCAATTTCAGGCGGGTGGAGAATAGTAGCTTAACATTGTTCTGATCACGCTTCCACCTCACACACTCAGAGCCTTGGTTTCCTTGTGTGGCTGTTTCTCTCTCTCTCACAGCTTTTCCTCGGTATTCCTCACACAGCAAACGGACCATTTAATCCCGTGCAGCATTTCACTAGCTGTGCTTTCAATCCCTGCCACAATGCTATTGGCCAAGACTAAGTGGAGTGAAGCGCTATTCAATAGGTCAATCCACTTCATCAAGTACCCGGACTTGACCTTTTGCAATGCAAGGCAACGCAATTTATACTGCGAGTCAGCCAGCCAGTAATGCACTGCTCATCCAATTCTGGCCAAGGTGAAAATGAGGGATGGAAAGAAATAGCAGGAAAAGTCTGATGGATTTTAGATTAGCTCATCCTTCCTGAGAGCTAGCCTGGTAGCCCTCCCCCCACCCCTTCACTGTCCAACTCCTTCCAGAAGGAGGGGGGAAGACAGCAGGCAGATGCCAAACTCAATCGAATTATAAACCTGACAGTTTTACCTTTAAGAGTCTTTCTGGTGCTTAATTTATCAGATAGTAAGCAAACTGCTAATTCCTTCTTCATCCAACGATTTGACCCCTAGCTCAGTATTAAACTGACACACAAAACCCAGAATGAAAGCCCACAGATAAATAATTCTTTTGATAATGGTCACAATTTTTCCAAGAAAGGTATTTCTTGTGGGATTACTTCAGCAAGCATGATAATGTAAAATATTTGGGGTTTAAAAATGAATGTCACGTTCAACTGCTGCTTGTGTAAATAGCACTGGGATTGTATCTGTAAGGGTTTTACTGTAAGCCACGGTTTGTGTGACAGTACTGAGGAGGTAAGCTCCCTGCTAGTTATTCTCAGCTCATTAGATCAATTGGAAACACAACTGGATCAAAACAAAGTCTGTCCTGATAAATTGCAGCACATATTGTTACGCACCATCTTACCACATGGATCCTGATATTTAAATGTGTTTTCCTTCTAAAAGAAGATACCACTCAAACCTTCCCAATGGCTCTGGGTCAAATGGCACTGCCGGACGTATCACTGAGTGGTATAGACTAGGAAAGACTAGGGTTTGTGTTGAATTCTTTTTTAAAAAAAACAGGAGCAGGAGTAGGCCATTTGGCCCTTCGAGCCTGTTCCGCCATTCAATAAGATCATGGCTGATCTTCTACCTCATCTCCACTTTCCTGCACTATCCCCATATCCCTTGATTCCCTTAATATCCAAAAATCTATCGATCTCTGTCTTGAATATACTCAACGACTGAGCCTCCACAGCCCTCTGGGGTAGAGAAGATTCACCATCCTCTGAGTGAAGAAATTTCTCCTCATTTCAGTCCTAAATGGCCAAACCCTTATTCTGAGACTGTGACCCCTGGTTCTAGACTCCTCAGCCAGGGAAAATGTCCTCCCTACATCTACCCTGTCAAGCCCTGGAAGGATTTTGTATGTTTCAATGAGATCACCTCTTCTAAACTCTAGAGAATATAAGCCTAGTCTACTCAACCTCTCCTCATAGGACAATGCCCCCAATTCACCAATCACGAGCAGTTGGTCCTACAATTGGCACTCAGCAGTCCTGGATTTGGGATTAGAATTCAGTTGAAGCACCTGGTGGTCTCTGCTGGAAAGTGCATGTGCATAGACATCAGGTGCGGACAGGGTCAGACCTTGCTGGGATACCACTCACCCCTTCACCCCCCATTTCCCCCAAATACTCTACCGATACTGTCTGGGCTTACAAATATAGAATAACCATTTGGGTGAGGTTCTGGATGGTAGCTCAGGACTGTGAAGCTGTACCTCAGCAAGAGTCAGAGGTCAATGTCTTTAAGAGAAGAGGGAAGAAAATTGCGGAAGGTGGAGAAAGACAATGGTCCAGAGTTTCCTGGAGATCTGTGCCATTGTAAAGGTGCATCTACGGTGCAAGGCTCGATATAGAGTCCAAAAGACCCAGGAAATTATGGCGTAAGTAACAACAACAACAACTTGCATTTATATAGCACCTTTAATGTACTAAAAGGTCCCAAGGCACTTCACAGGAGCGTTATCAATTAAAATTTGACACGAGCCACATAAGGAGATGTTAGGGCAGATGACCAAAAGCTTGGTCAAAGATGTAGGTTTTAAAGAGCATCTTAAAAGGAGGAAAGAGAGGTAGAGAGGCAGTAGAAGTTTAGGGAGGGAATTCCAGAGCTTAGGGCCTAGGTAGCTGAAGGCACAGCCGCCAATGGTGGAACAAAGAAAATCAGGGATGTGCAAGAGGCCAGATTGGAGGAGTGTAGAAATCTGGGAGGGTTGTAGGCTGGAGGAGGTTACAGTGATAAGGAGGGGAGAGGCCATGGAAGGATTTGAAAACAAGGATGGGAATTTTAAAATTGAGGTGTTACCGGACGGGAACCCGATGGAGGTCAGTGAGCACTGGGGTGTTTTTTTTATTCATTCATGGGATGTGAGCATCACTGGCAAGGGCAGCATTTGTTGCCCAGACCTAATTACCCTTGAGAAGGTGGTGGTGAGCCACCTTCTTGAACCGCTGCAGTCCGTGTGGTGAAGGTACTCCCACAGTGCTGTTACGGAGGGAGTTCCAGCATTTTGACCCAGGGACAATGAAAGAACTGCGATATATTTCCAAGACAGGATGGTGTGTGACTTAGAGGGGAACTTGGAGGTGGTGGTGTTCCCATGCACCTGCTGCCCCTGTCGTTCTAGGTGGTAGAGGTCATGGGTTTGGGAGGTGCTGTCGAAGAAACCATGGCGAGTTGCTGCAGTGCATCTTGTAGATGGTACACACTGCAGCCACGGTGCGCTGGTGGTGGAGGGAGTGCATGTTTAAGGTGGTGGATGCGGTGCAAATCAAGGGGTTAATCTACAGGACTTGGTGCGAGTTAGGACACGGGCAGCAGAGCTTTGGATGAATTTAAGTTTATGGAGGGTGGAATGTGGGAGGCCGGCCAGGAGAGCGTTGGAAGAGTCAAGTCTAGAGGTAACAAAGGCATGGATGAGGGTTTCAGCAGCAGATGAACTGAGAAGGGGCAGAGTTGGACGATGTTAGCCAATAACGTCAGCCATTATTTATGGTACTCCATCATTTCCTGAGTCTTTTGGACCACTTTCACGGGAACGGTAGCAAACTGATTATGTTAATGGACTAGTAATCCAGAGGTCTGGACTAATGATCCAGAGACGTGAGTTCAAACCCCACCCTGGCAGCTGGGGAATTTAAATTCAGTTAATTAAATAAATCTGGAACTAAAAAGCTAGTATCAGTAATGATGACCATGAAACTACTGAATTTTCGTATAAAACCCATCCTGGTTCACTAATGTCCTTTAGGGAAGGAAATCTGCCGTCCTTACCTGGTCTGCACTATATGTGACTCCAGGCCCACAGCAATGTGGTTGACTCTTAACTAGACTAGCCTAGCAAGTCACTCCGTTGTCAAGAAGGCGGCTCACCACCACCTTCTCATGGGCAATTAGGGATGGCCAATAAATGCTGGCTTTGCCAGCGACGCCCAAGTACCATGAACAAATAAAAAAAAACTTTGCTGTTTCCCTCGTCGAAACAGGTGAACATCCAATTATAATAGCTCAGCCCACCATTAAAATCAAAAGCAAGGGTCGAGTTTGCTGAATTATCAATGTGATTGCCGCAACCACTTAGACCGTTAAAGAATGGCGCTGCTGGGCTGGGTGTGTTTGATATAACAACAGGAATCTTATGTTGGTGCAAAATGCGCAGATATCTATTAAAAATTTGGGATTATTCTTAACACAAACCTCTTCCAGTGATAATGTTAAAAGTAAATAATATAATCAGCATTTGCAAATAGCATTAGTTATGGTTGATTTCCGAATATTTGTACACTCTCGGAAACCAAAGGTTCCTTAGCTATTGCCGTTCTAAAGAATAAAGGGTATTTTAATTTTGAACCAATGCTTGCTAATATTATTGTTGTAGTGCTAATAATATGTCCATTGGTAATCGGAATCTGTTGGGTATGGTTCCGATGTCGACACGCACAGTTTACAGCTTCAGACTAAACGCCTATTTGTAAGCACGTAAAGTTATCTATATGGGATGATTTTATTACATTTGCGATTTATCTTGCATTGTTTGCTATGGATTGATTTTTCTGATAGCTGCATATCATAAATTCTATTTAAATCTACTGCAGCAAATGAAGTATCAACTTTGGCTTGACCTCATGATGCACACACGACGAAAGGAATCATCCGGAACCTGCGTATATATAAATTTGTATTTGTCTGTTATCGTTTATACCTACATGGAGTATAAGTTGAATAAATAGCAGCTTTTTTTATCATGGGGGGGGTGGCGGGGGGAGACCCTCCATTCTCTAAAATAGGTACGTTCCCTGACACCAAACTGAAGGTGCTGGGGAACACTGGTCTCCATCTCCCTGCAGAAACAAGTGATTGGCCGCACCCTGTCTGATTGAGCTGTATTCTAATCAGTTTACCAGCAAATTTCAGGGGTGCACAACGGTCTAACTTATTACCTTCCTCGCCAAAGTTTGAGGTACCCGGAAATTCTGGGCCATTAATACCACGTTCAAAACAATTCCAAACACCCTTTATGTCACATATATCACAATGGATGGAATCTGCCTGCTGCCAGCTTTGATGTTATGGACTAGAGAGCTTGTCTCAGCTCAAGGCCAGCTGGCTGGGAGCATTTCGGAAGCAGGGTTTTCAGCTTGCTTGTCACTGCGTCTACATTTCAATCAGTGGCAGACGCCCTAACCATTTACATACTGCCCTTTATGCCGGCCACTGCAAACAAGCCCTTCCATCCCACATTACAACAGTGGCTCCACTTCAAAAAAAAGTACTTCATTGGCTGTAAAGCGCTTTGAGACGTCCGGTGGTCGTGAAAGGCACTATATAAATGCAAGTCTTTCTTTCATGGGGTTTTTTTGGTGATGATGACACTGCCCCTTTAACATGGCTGGATACAATGACTGTAGCTGTAAATGGTTTATGTAAGATAGAAATACTCAAACACTAATTACTTCTTAATTCATAATTAAAGCAGATTAAGGGTCCCACAAGAGGGTGTAATTATGGATTAAAATAAAGTTTTCAAATAAGATCAGTTAATACAGATTAAACAGGCTGGTTTCCTGGGGTTTAAGATAACAACAATCAGAAAGTAAATTACACCCAGGCTCCTGCCTGTGATTTACAAACTCCACTGGCTTTTGTTTCAGTGTTCCCCTCTCCCTCCAGCTCCCCACTCCCCCACCCCCCCAACCCTCCTGAAGGTGCAGCTTCTTGATGGAGTACAGTTCCACAGGGGCCTGCAATAATCTAGCAACTCACCCAAGTGGACATTTCTCATGAGAGCGCCTTACCTTGATCAGCGCAACAATAATGCAAAGCCCTTCTGTCTCTGCTCCCCAAGTCCCGCCGTGTCCCCCATAATAAACAAACAGACCTACCCATTCTGATCAAGGGTCTCCACACAAAACATTAACTTATCTTTTTCTATGCTGACAGACCCATCGCATATTTTTAGCAGTTCCTGCTGTTATTTCAAATTATCAGTGTTTTGAAAATTATCTTTTTTACGCAAAAAAAAATTATCATTTCTTTCCATGAAGTCAATGCCCCTTTAAATTTCACTTGGCTCGCTGTTCTCTTAAGAAGTTAGAAGCCAATTTCTAAACTGAGCTGTCAGGTCTGCTGGTTGACTCACAAGCCTGACCTATTACCTAGCGTCCCGTTCTGAATGCAGAACAGCATGTGGGTTTTTTTCTGTGTGTGCATGTGTGCACGTGTATTAGAGTGTGTGTGCGTGTATTTGAGTATGTATGTGTGTGTGTGTGTGTGTGTGTGTGTGTATTTGAGTATGTGTGTGTGTGTGTGTATTTGAGTATGTGTGTGTGTGTGTGTATTTGAGTATGTGTGTGTGTGTGTGTATTTGAGTATGTGTGTGTGTGTGTGTGTATTAGAGTGTGTGTGTGTCTGTGCGTGCATTAGAGTATGTGTGTGCGTGTGTGTGTGTATTTGAGTATGTGTGTGTGTGTGTGTGTGTATTTGAGTATATGTGTGTGTGTGTGTGTGTATTAGAGTGTGTGTGTGTCTGTGCGTGCATTAGAGTATGTGTGTGCGTGTGTATTTGAGTATGTGTGTGTGCGTGTGTGTATTTGAGTATATGTGTGTGTGTGTGTGTGTGTGTGTGTGTGTGTGTGTGTGTGTGCGCGCATGTATTTGAGCGTGTGTGTGTGCGAGAATGTGCATGTGTAGGCAGCATCCAGGCCAATAGCTCTCTGGAAGCTAGCCCCAGTTACCTGGGCTGAAAATCCAAACTTTGCTTCCACTCATATTTTCCAGTCAAAACAGCACAGCTTGGACTCAGGGGCTGTTTTTCTATTTTTTGCTTTGTTTTGCTTGCTGCACCAAATGCACAGCAGACCTGCAGCAGGAGGCACTGATGGACACTGTTTGCAGGCTCTAGTTATGGCAAACAGGTCATCAGAGATGCCAAATATCTATTGGCTTTGCCCTGGCAACCAAACAGGTTCAAGACAACAAATGTGAAGCTAAATAATTCCCAGCCCATTGTTTCCCCTATCTGATTAAATGCAGCAGAACTTTATGATAAATCAACTCTTAGAATGAGGAGGTGGCCAACTTGATTCGTTCCACTTTGAAACGCCAAGTCTTATTGTCTCAAATTTGCCAGAAAACTTTAATTTCTTGATTAAAGCCAGTGAATTCAAACAAGTAAACAAACATCAGGAAATCAGCTATAGACACTATGGCCCTGATTTTAACTCCCCCCGCCTGGCTGAAATCGGGCCGGGGGTTGGGGGGGGAGGGCAGTTAAAATGAGGGGAACAACTTACCCCCTTTGACTCTGCTTTCTACCCAACGGGTCCGAATAGTAACCTGCAGGAAACCGCGCTGGCAAGATCATTTCCCGCTCACCCGCAGCAGAATGAGACCTGGCTGATTTTAACGGGCAGTCCTCACTTAAATCCCACAAATCGTTGAAGGTGGCAGGACAGGTTAAGAAAGCGGTTAAAAAAGCTTACGGGATCCTGGGCTACATGTATAGAGCACAAAAGCGTGGAAATTACGATGAATCTGTATAAAACATTGGTTCGGCCCCAACTGGAGCATTGTGTCCAATTCTGGGCACCGCACTTTAGGAAGGATGTGAAGGCCTTAGAGAGGGTGCAGGAAAGATTTACGAGAATGATTCCAGGGATGAGGGACTTCAGTTACGTGGATCGACTGGAGAACCTGGGGTTGTTCTCCTAGAGCAGAGAAGATTGAGAGGAGATTTGATAGAGGTGTTCAAAATCATGAGGGGTCTGGACAGAGTAGATAGAGAGAAACTGTTCCCATTGACAGAAGGGTCGAGAACCAGAGGACACAGATTTAAGGTGATTGGCAAAAGAACCAAAGGCGACATAAGAAACATTTTTTTACTCAGCGAGTGGTTAGGATCTGGAATGCACTGCCTGAAAGGGTGGTGGAGGCTTACTCAATCGCAGCTTTCAAAAGGGAGTTCGATAAGTACCTGAAAGAAAAGAATTTGCAGGGCTACGGGGAAAGGGCGTGGGACTAGCTGAAGTGCTCTTGCAGAGAGGGGGCACGGGCTCGATGGGCCAAATGGCCTCCTTCAGTGCTGTAGCCATTCTATGATTCCATGATTCTTTGATCCACCAAAATTACAGCAGGGAATCAGGCGAACACCCGCGGAAAATCAGGGATTGTGTATATAAGAGAATAGCTTAGCTCATAGGTCACAACTTTTATGAGTTTTCATTCGGTAAGTTGGTTCGTATATTGCCGTAAATAAACATATGAATTCTATTGCTGTCTTCTATTCATTTGTTCATCCTTTGTTTGATAAATTTGTGTGATAGTTAAAAACATAAAACATCTAACGTTCTGACCTTCTGCCGCTTTTTGAAGGTGGAAGAAACTTCTTGTGGAGGCACAGTAACCATGGTAAATAACAGAAAGGCTTTCTGTTCATTATCCTGGGCATGCCATAGGGAAATAGGAATGCGCATGACCGGAAAAGGCCACTGTGATCAATGGATCAACCCTAATGAGGTTGGTCCCAGAAACTTAGCTAGATATCAGCGCCAGTGAGGATACTCTTCAAATCGAAAGGAGCTAAGACTTACCTATGCGAGTAATCTAAAATACAGAGCTGAAGTATCCAGAGGCACAAAAGACCCATAAAGGTAACCACCGCCCCCTGCCCCCCCGCCCCGCACCACTGACCGCCCAAGGCCAAGGCTAAGATTGGCGAACCAGTGCTCATCATTTCGTTTCTGTGGCCGCTAACTTAAAAATTCTGGGCTCCGAATCCTGCCTTTTCCATCCTTCAAAAGAACTTCACGCCCATAACGATCTCACCACCACCTTTCAATTCACTTTCCCCCATAGAGTTAAACACAATCATTTCCAACAGAAAACCAATGCCTGTACAAGAATGTCCGCATTGCCTGTTTCTCTCTGTTCCAAACCACAAAGGGCAGCTTCCACCCTCCCCCTCCCCCTCCCCTTCCCTTAACACCTCCCGCCTCTTCTACTTCTTCTCTAAACCCCCCATGCCCATACCCCGCAGGGCTGTCGACGTTGAGAGGATTGGGTTACGAGTCGCTCAGTAATAAAAGTGCAACAGCCAGCAAAAAAGAATAAAATGAAAAAAATCTGTTCATTTGCTCTGAAGGAGCGGAGGCCTTGCTCTAAGGGTTAACGTGAACAGCACCACATCCAATTGCAGAGAAATCAGGGAAATCTGTTTTGAAATACCAAATAAAAACATCATGGCAGCCAGTAAACAGCTCTTTGATGGGACGTGCTGGAACCAGGGCTGTCCATTACATCACCTTCATTCCATTTGGGAATCTGTTGCAGCGAACCTGCTGGCTCTGATTTTCAGTGCCAGAAGGCGATCTCATCTCACACTAAAACATTCCTGTACAGCGCTGGACTGAAATACTATCCCATTGGCTGAAACCTGCCCTGGAACAACAAGTTAACTTTTTCCCCTCCAGTTCTCTCTCCGTCTGTTACGAGGGTATGGTCCCATGGGCACTGCTTGCCCTCTGGTGCCACAGCTAAAAGGCCATTCTTCACATGTGAGTTTAGGCAGTGAGTAAACAGAAGGGTATTTGGCCGCAGGGGCGTGTGGGGAGGGCATCACAGGCAAGTCTCACCAGAAATTCACACACGTGCGCACTTGTTAGGAGGTGCCACTGGCTTGCAATCAGCAGCGGGATCACTGATTGCTGTTTCCCCCCCCTCTTGAAACCTAGGGCACTGAGGCCAATTGCCGTACCTGGTCTGCTGCTCCAGGTGAGATCAGGTGAGAGCAAGAGCTGAACCTGCAACTTTCTAGTTTATGTGGCTCAGAGCCCAGAAAGACTTGCATTTATATAGCGCCCTTCACAGCCCCAGGACATCCCACAGCACTTTACAGCCAATGAAGTACTTTTTTTGAAGTACAGTCATGGTTGCTAATGTAGGAAATGCAGCATCCAATTTACACACAACAGGATCCCACAATGAGCAATGCTGTTTTTAGCTGCTGTTTGATATGGGCCAAGACACTAGGGAGAACTCCCCTGCTCCTTTTTGAAATAGTGCTTTGGGATCTTTTACACCAGCTGAGAAGGCAGATGGGGCGTCAATTTAATGTCTCATCTGAAAGACGGCATCTCCGACAGTGCAGCACTCACTCAGTACTGCACTGAAGTCTCAGTCTAGATATTACGCTCAAGTCGCTGGAGTGGGGCTTGAACCCACAACCTTCTGACTAAAAGGCAAGAGTGCTATCACTGAGCCATGGCTGACACTTTTTTTGCATCAAATTTTTTGTTCTAGTATTGAATTTAAAAAGATATCACTTATGACAGATTTATTATTCACTGTTTACTTATCATTAATGATTATTAAACTCCTTTAGTGTAATCCTATAGGTAAATCATGGACTTTGCATGTTAATTCAAAATTCCCAGCAGTGGTGCCTGTGATATCTTGAGACATAGCATATATATACACAACAGCACAACATGGCTTCTGGTAAGAACTGTACTGCACATGGCTTTATAATTATATATATCAATAGTCCACCAGGTGGCTCTATTTAACTTCTCCCTCCTTATTGAAGAAGTTAATCATAGCAAATAATCATTGTACATGACTTGCATGGTATACACAACTCTTGGTATACATTTCTCAAATGGAACCCATTTTATATTTCCAAATTCTACTATAGAATTCTGTAACACAAACAAAAGATATGAACTTATTTTCCATATTTACAGATTAAACTTAACCACTGGTTTTCTGTTTCAAAAAGGATACCTTCTTTCTTGAACAGAACTTTCAGATCTTATTGTCGGACTTTGACTCATTCCAGGCTGAGCCTGCAGAGAATTTTTCTCCAAGGGCTGACCTTGATCTACATTTGGACTCTCCACACTTTCAGACTGTTTGTCTGTCTGACTCAGGCTCAGACTTAAATTCTGACTTTGTCTTGGACTTGTTTCTGGTGTGTCTGATATAGGATTTGCTGCTGGTACTCTACTTGTAACAAGACTATCTGACTCATCAGAATAAATTGAATCATCCCAGCTTTCAACTCCTTCCACATCTGTAGGTAAGATATGATCAATGTGAACAAACCTAACCTTTCCATAATCAAACATCTTGACCAAATATGTGCGAGGGCCACATATCTTCACTACTCTTCCTGGTAACCACTTTAACCATTTATGGTGATGGTTCTTCACTCTAACCTTCTGGTTCAACTTCACACTCCTCTCTCTAACTCTACCTTTATCATGACTCTCTTCCTGCCTTGATTGCTTCTCTTCTATGGACTATGCCAAGTTTGGCTTTAACAACAAGGAGTTAGTTCATGGCTGTCATTTGAGAAACAACTCTGCTGGTTTTCTACCAGTAGTGGTATGAGGAGTATTCCAATAGGTAATCCGAAAATGTGCCAGTTTGTGGTCCAACAACAACTGACGCTTCTTTGGATTTGGATCCAACATTTGCTCGATGAAGGTATGTTTGACAATTTGTACTGTGCACTCTGCTGCACCATTTGAAGCAGGGTGGTACGGTGGAACTTTGGTATGTCTCACATCATTTCTGCTCATGAACTGTGTGAGCTCTTCTGAACAAAATTGTAGCCCATTATCAGACACAATTTCTTCTGGGAGGCTGTATGAAGAAAACAATCTTCGCAAATTGTCTAGTGTTTTGCTTGTTGTTAATATCCGCATTGGAAACACCTCTACCCACTTCGAGTGACTATCTATCACTATAAATAATTGCTGCCCTTCTAGCTCAGCAAAATCTACATGTAACCTTTGCCACACTCTGGGAGGCCATTTCCGTGGCTGTAATGGTACTGATGGTGGTTTCTTGCTCATCGATTGACATGTTGTACACTGACTGACTATGTACTCTATCTCTTTATCTAAACCTGGCCATCATAAGTAACTGCATGCAAAGTTCTTGGTCAAGCATATTCCCAGATGCTGGTCATGAAGATCTCCTAACAATTTAGACCTGAAGCTATTTGGGATAACCACTCTTTCTCCCCACATGATACAATCTTTATCCACTGACAATTCATTCCTACGAACGAAGTATGGATGGATATCTTCCTTTGATACCTGGTTTGGCCACACATTTGCTTTGTAATCATACACCTTTGACATAATTGGGTCACGTTTGGTTGCCCTACCAATCTCTTCATCTGTGACTGGCAGCTCATCAATGTATGAGAAATAGAACACTTCTTCCTTATTGGGTGTAACTTGTGATGGGGATGGCAACCTGGACATAGCACCAGCATTACTGTGATCAGCTGATCGTCTGTACTCAATGTCATACGTATAGGCTGACAAAATCAAAGCCGATCTCTGCATTCGGGCTGCAGCTAAGGTTGGAACTGGGGACTTTGGAATGAGGATTGCTGTTAGGGGCTTATGGTCAGTAATTATGGTAAACTTACGACCAAAACAAGTATTTGTTAAACTTCTTGACCCCAAAAATCAATGACAAAGCTTCCCTTTCGATCTGCGCATAATTCCGCTCACTGGCACTGAGAGTGCATGAAGCAAAACATAGAAACATAGAAACATAGAAAATAGGAGCAGGAGTAGGCCATTCGGCCCCTCGAGCCTGCTCCGCCATTCAATGAGATCATGGCTGATCATCCAAATTCAGTACCCTGTCCCTGCCTTCTCCCCATATCCCTTGATCCCTTTAGCCTTAAGAAATATATCTAACTCTTTTTTGAATATATTTAATGAACTGGCCTCCACCACCCTCTGTGGCAGAGAATTCCACAGGTTCACCACTCTCTGGGTGAAGAAATTCCTCCTCATTTCAGTCCTAAATGGCTTACCCCTTACCCTTAGACTATGACACCTGGTTCTGGACTCCCCGGCCATCATAAACATTCTTCCTGCATCTAGTCTGTCCAGGCCTGACAGAATTTTATAGGTTTCGATGAGATCCCCTCTCAATCTTCTAAACTCCAGTGAGTATAAGCCCAATCGACACAATCTCTCTTCATACGTCATTCCTGCCATCCCAGGTATCAGCCTGGTGAATCTTTGCTGCACTCCTTCCATGGCAAGAACGTCCTTCCTCAGGTAAGGCGACCAAAACTGCACACAATACTCAAGGTACGGTCTCACCAAGGCCCTGTACAACTGTAGCAAGACATCAAAGCAATTGATCTCTCCTCCCCACTATCTAGTACATGAGAGATCACTGCCCCAACTCCGTACGGGGAGGCCTCACACGCTAGCTTGATCTCCTTAGATACATCATAGTGAACTAACATGGTACTCTCTACTAACTGGCTTTTACACTCTTTGAATGCTGTGTCGCATTCTTTTGACCACTTCCAAGGGACCTGTTTTCTCAACAGCTCATTCAGTGGATGTAACAATGTAGCCAAGTTTGGGAGGAACTTTCTGTAATAATTCAAAAGACCCAAAAATGATCGAAGTTCAGAGACATTCTTGGGAGTGGGTGCATTTCTAATTGCATCCAACTTTCCCTTGGTTGGATGTAAACCATCTTTGTCTACTCTGTGCCCTAAATACTCCACTGAGTTTTGAAACAACTCACACTTGTGAGCTGTCACTCGTACTCTGTGCTTCTCTAGCCGTTTGAGCACTTCATTCAACACCTCATCATTCCTTTTGAAGGATGCCTGTTCAGTACTGAAATGATTATGTCATCCAAATAACACACTACCCCTTCAATCCCTTGCAAAATTTGGTTCATCGCCCCCTGGAATATGTCGGGGGCAGAAGACACTCCAAATGGTAGACTACTGAATTAATATAGGCCTCGGTGAGTATTTATAGTCAAGCATGACTTGGACTCTTCATCCAACTCAAGTTGTAGGTAGGCATTTGTTAGATTTAACTTCAAAAAGATCTAGCCACCTGTCAGCGTTGTGAACAAATCTTCCACATTTGGCAATGTATTGGGTAGATTACACTCAAGAACCTGGTTTACAGTTACCTTATAATCACCACACAACCTTACCTTACCATCTGACTTAGGTACAACAACAATGGGTGTTGCCCAATTACTCAGATCTACCTTACAGATAATGGCCTAGAAATTCAGTTGTTTGCGCCAGCCGCTAGCGCCTTAGGAGGAGGAGATGTGGGGCACTAAGCAGCTAGCGATCTGCGCGTCTCGCCAACTTCAATTAATATTTAGCGGCGGCGCAAAGCCTTTGCGCGCGCTCAGCTGCGCGCGCAGATCCTGACGTCATTTCATCGTGCAACACCCTTTGTGCGCCCCAAACCGGAAATTCAGTGGCGCCGGCCTATTGTGCGCCTGGCGCCCCTAGCGACTGGTAGAGGGGAACGGTTCCCAGTCGCTGCGGGGCGCAAATTAAAGGGCACTGCTCCTGCAGTAGAAATGGCAGCCATTTTGCAACACTCCTTCTTTGTGAGAGACGGATCTTTGGAGAGAGACAAAGGTAGAGAGCTTTCTGGTTTGGCTCAACACTCGCACAGGTACTTGTGGCTTCAGGCCACAGTTTTGCACTTGTCTTTAACTTCAGAGCCATAGCATTGATTGGAAACATATAATGGGGGCTGCAATGGGTGGAAACGTTGGGCTTCTCCATTGCATTCAAAGGGCTCAGAGACGCCATGAGAGAGTGCCAGTCATGGCCAGACGGAGAAGGGGCAACAGGCGTTGGCAAAGGAGGCCTTACCCACCCAGGGTATACCGCTAGCAGTTCTCATATCTGAACATGTCTGACGAGCAGTGTGTTCGGAGGCTGCGATTCCGAAGGGCGGTGGTCACTGAGATCTGCCACCTGCTTCGCGGAGATCTGCAGCCGCAGCTGAGGAGCAGGATGTCTCTGTCGGTGGCAGTGAAGGTGACGGTGTCTCTCAACTTCTATGCCACCGGCTCCTTCCAATCCGCTACTGGGGACATTTCCAACATCTCCCAGTTTGCGGTACATTGCTGCATCCGCCAGGTGACCAATGCCCTTTTCAGAAGGAGACGTCAGTTCATCTCCTTCTCCATGTCCGTTGACAAGCAGCAACAGCGTGCAATGGGCTTTGCAGCATTAGCGGGCTTCCCCATGGTGCAGGGCGCCATTGACTGCACGCATGTGGCTTTGCGGGCACGTCTAGAGAATGCCGAGGATTACCGCAACCGGAAGGGCTACCATTCGCTCAACGTGCAGTTGGTGTGTGACCACAGGCAGCTCATCCTAGCTGTCAATGCCCGCTTTCCAGGCAGCAGCCACGATGCCTTCATCCTGCGCCAGACTTCTGTGGCAGACATGTTCCAGGCCCAGCCTCACCCACGAGGATGGCTTCTTGGGGACAAAGGCTATCCTTTGTGCACCTGGCTCCGTGCGCCCAGCACCCCTGCTGAAGAGGGATACAATGACAGCCATCAAGCAACCAGGAACATCATTGAGCAAACAATCGGCGTCCTGAAGCAACGGTTCCGCTGTCTGGATCGTTCCGGAGGAGCCCTACAGTACTCACCTGAGCGAGTCTCCCATTTCGTTGTCGTGTGCTGCATGCTGCACAACCTGGCTATCCGCAGGACTCAGCCACTGCCACCAGACATTGGAGGACCACCAGAGGAGGAGGAGGAGGAGGAGGAGGAGGACCAGCACAGGAGGGAGGCAGAAACTGCAAGGGCCGCCCGTTGGCGGCTTATTGCACGTCGGTTCTAGGCCCCCTCTCAGGGAATGGCTTGTGCCAATGGAACAAGATGAATGTAGCCGCTCCACAAGCCCTCAGCCGAGCAGGGCAACCAGGACTTCCAAAAGAAAGCATGGACAGTGCGATTTAAGAACATTTATTACTTTGATACCTCTGTGCCCTTCCCACATAACAAACTAATGGAGAGAAGCCCCCCCCAAAAACACAAATAGACCAGTCTCGGCCTTTACAGAAACACAAATAGACCAGTCTCGGCCTTTACAGAAACACAAATAGACCAGTCTCGGCCTTTACAGAAACACAAATACACCAGTATCGGCCTTTCCAAAAAAACAAATACACCAGAATCGGCCTTTACAAGTGAAACAAAACATTTGGCCACACCTTCTACTTTTTCCCCTGCGAGGGTGATGCGTTTCGCATCCGTGACTGGCCCCTGCCCGCCCTGCAGCTCCTCCTCAATGGGACCCCAGTGGCTGCAGCAAGGCTGGGGGAAGGCTGCTGAGGGTCAGATGGCGAGACGGCAGATGCCCTTGGGGGTCGGCCTGGACCAGCTCTGGGCCTGGAGGGGCCGGCTGCTGACTGCTCCAACTCTGCTTGGGCGGCAGCAGTCTGTCCAGCGGCTGGTGGCAGCTGCAATGGAGGAGTGGCAGTTTCGGCTGCAGGAATGCTGCCAACCTGACAGATCACAGGTACTCCCTGGTCGCCTGAGACATTGACACTCACACGGGCCAGCACTGCAGCATGCGCAGCAATCTGCTGAAGCACAGACTGCTGGGCTGCTGCGGTGCGGCGAGTGCCCTGGCGATGCCTGGCCGATCCAGCGAGGGTGGCAGCAGTTAGTGCCCGTGTGGCCCTGGTCTGTGTCCGCATGACACCAGCCAGTGAATGCACGGCATGACTGAGCACTTGGCTAGAAGCCGCCTGTGCTGCCGCGAAGTCCTGCAGACTCCTGTCCTGTGCTGCACTGAATTGTTGCAGACTCCTGGCCTGTGCTGCCCCGAATTCCTGCACACTCCTTGCCAGTGACTCTATGGAGTCAGGCATCCTTGCCACTGCAGCCATGAGCTCAGTGTGCCTGCGCTCAGCCTGGGCGGCCATTTCCGCTAGGAGCCGCACCTCCTCTGCGCTCACCGTAGCAGGACTGGAGGCCGCACTCACCCTCCGGGGAGAAAGCCGCCGAGCTTCCCCACCCCTCCCGCGTTGCTGCAGCCCGCTGGGCCCCGGAGCTTCACTCTCCTCCGACCCTTCCCCCCTGCTCTCCTCCAGGGAAGACGTGTCCCCATCATCGCCATGGGCTGCCTCGGCTGAGGGTGGCACTGCTGGTCCGGCTTCCTCTTCCTCCTCCTCGCCCTCCGATTCACTCACAGTGCCAGCTTGAGGGCCCGCCTCCTCACCTGGCGATTCACCATCTGAAAGCAGGGAGGCACAAGAGTTGCTTTAGAGTGAGGACAGGGCGGCAGCGAGGGAGGCATGAGTGCTGCTATGCACTGCATTGGTCCGACAGTGGCAAAGGATGCTGTTCTGAGGCGCAAGTGTAAAGAGAGAGGTCAAAAAGGTGATGCCCTTACCATTGGGGCCCACAACAGGGTCGGCATCTCCACTGGCAACGGGGCCAATCAGCCGGCCTGACATAATGCGCTCCACACGCTGCTCCAGGTCGGAGAGCTATTTGAGGTCAGGATGGCCTCCCCCGGTCTCACGCTGCTGCCTTCGGTTGTGCGCCACCTTGCCCTGCAAGAGAAAGGACGGCCTCTAAGTACAGTGTGAAGCCCTGATCTTGTCTGCACTGCCTCCCATGGTGGAATAGCCCTGACAGTGTGAAGCCCTGATCTTGTCTGCACTGCCTCCCATGGTGGAATAGCCCTGACAGTGTGAAGCCCTGATCTTGTCTGCACTGCCTCCCATGGTGGAATAGCCCTGACAGTGTGAAGCCCTGATCTTGTCTGCACTGCCTCCCATGGTGGAATAGCCCTGACAGTGTGTAAAGTCCTGAATGTGCAAGTGATTTTCATGACAGTCCCATAGTTGCTGGATGAGGGCTGGGCATTAGGGCTTTCAGGTCCCTTTGCCCATAAACTGAGGTGCACATGCAGGGATGAGGAGGACACTGGAAAGGGTACTCACCCTGACAACCTGAGTGAGGTCGTTGAACTTTTTCCGGCATTGCACAGGAGTCCTGGCAACCACGCTGTTGGAGGTCACCCTGTTTGACACCTCCCTCCAGGCTTTCCGATTGGCGCTCGGCAGCGGCCTGCTGCCACCTTCAGGGAACAGAACATGGCGCCTGCGTTCCACTGCGCCAACCAGCACCCTCAGGTCACCGTCGCTGAAGCGCTGCGCTCTCTCCCTGGCCTTCTCCATTGTCCTGGGCGTTGTACAGATCAAGCAGCAGTGGTCAGGCCTTGCTTCAGGGCTGCAGTGTACAGGGTGTGGCAGCCAAACAAATCCACCCTCCCCCTTTAAGAGCTCACCGGCGCCAGAGTGTCTGCCTTCAATCAGCAACTCGCCGCACCTGCGCTGCGCCCGCCCTCGGGGGTATCGCCCCGGGCCGCCGGCTTAGCGCCTAATGATAGTCGTGCATCGCCTGTTTTAGCGCAGCAGCAACCTCTTGGGGCGATGCAACTGAATATCGGCGAAGGTGGCGCTAAGTTGCGCCGGGCGCAAACTTTAGCGGCCGCCCGGCTGTAGCGCCCCAAACGTGGCTATACTGAATTTCTAGGCCAATGTTCTCAGTTTCTAGTCATTTGAGTTCTTGCTCAACTTTCTTATTGAGTGCGTATGGTCCGGGACGTGGTTTGCAGTAAACTGGTCTTGCATCCTTCTGCACTCTGACACTCACCTTGAAGTCTTGGATTGGACTGCCCGTTTTGCTGAATACCTTCGGATACTGCTTGATGACATAATCTTTCAATGCAAACCTAACTCAAAGTCAGACACCCTGTTCCAAATCCCGGGGATGGGGCAATTTGCGTAACCAGGACAGGCACATAGCACCTGGCGGGGCACTTTAGTGGCACTTGCCCTGATGCGCCTGACAGAAAACAAAGCAGACCACCACCAATCCACCTGATGGTCTCCATGCCGTTTGTTTTCTTCAGACTATCGGGGGAAATGTCTTCACACCCAGCAGAGCCTTTTTGTCTCTTCAGAGTAAAATAATGGGTCCCCTCCACCTTACTCTAGTAAAGGTTTGGATCATTTTAAAGGCCTTGCCGGCTCTCAGTACAAGTTCTGCTGAGGCCTACCAGGGCTGTGATGGGCAGAATCCTCAGGAAAGGCCACAAACTCCCCCAGACGTTGACTCTGTTGAAACAGCATGGCTGGAGGTTAAAGACACGCCATGCGGGGAATCTCAAGATTTTATTATTACCTTTCATGTGTGGGTGTTAGAGAATGGAATACTTTCCATTCAGGACACAGGGTCAGTCCTGTCTTAGCATTTGTCACATTGGGGGGGGGGAGGGGGGGGGGTGGTTACTGAAAAGAGAGGTATTTCTCCTTTTGACTACTTGTCCTGATAGATTTTTCTCCGCACACAGATGTGTCTCTATTTTTCCCCCTCTCTCCCAGGTGTGATTGAAAAAAACTTTTATTCGCCACAGAATTGGTATCATCACTGGCCAAGGCAACCCTCCAGTTATTGAATAAGCAAACTGTTAGAAAATAGATATTTTTCACCAAACCAAAAAGTCACAGAAATTAAATAATCTGCCTTACAATTACATTTTTATTTCCTACATCACTAGAGGTACAAAATAAAAGGTTACAAGCAAAATTAATACAAATTATAATACCGTACCAACATTATGGTAACAGCACTTTGTATTACCAAAGAGCTCTCCTTTGTTGCCTAAAATTCAGGAATTTTATCCAGAACTCACCTTACTAGAATAATCATACAGTCCTTCCAGGATTTTCCTCCTTTAAGTTAACCCTTTTGCTGCTGTTCCTTTTTTTTCCTGTTCTCGCTCAAATACATAGAAATAAAAGGAGGTTCTACCACACCCAATGACTCAGAATATGTTACAAAATAAATGTCAAAACAATAAAACAATGTAAAACTTCAAGTACAAAGTTTCACTTATCACACATTAGTTGTAAAGTAAAACTCCTATGCTGCTCCATCAATCACTCCCCGACAGAACGAGATAATCAGATGCAGAGTAAAAAAACAGCCTTGCATTTATATAACGCATTTCACAACCTCAGGATGTCCCAAGCGCAATGAAGTACTTTAGAAGCATAGTAATGTAGGAAACATGATAGCCAATTTGCATGCAGCAAACTCACACAAACAGCAGTGAAATACATGACCAAATCATCTGATATTGGCACAGGACACTGGGAGAAGCTCCTCAACGCTTCTTCGAATAGTGCCATGGTATCTTTTACATCCAACTGAAAGAGCAGACAGGGCCTTGGTTTAACATCTCCGACAGTGCAGTACTTCTGCAGTACTGAACTGAAGTTTCAGCCTAGATTTATGTGCTCAAGTCTCTGGAGTGGGACTTGAACCCACAACCTTCTGACTGAGAGGTGAGAATGCCTTCAACTCTATTCCAATCTCAGAAGAACCATACTATTGTAACAATGTGCCATTTTCCTAATTTAAAGCTCATTAATGTTGAATCGGGGATAGTTTTGTGTTTTGGATATATGGTCACTATGAACTGGGTTGGGATTACAAAGCTCAATTCACGATGGATTATTGTAGCCAGAAGACAGGGGAGACTTTTTTCACCCCATTAGTCTGGGCCCAGACTGTACCACCAAACCCCCCACTTTCACTTTTTCTTAAAAGGAGTCTGGTATCTTGGAGACTGAATTGCCTCTTTAGCTCCACCAGTAAACGGGTGTAACCTGAGCAGGGTAGGGGAGGAAAATTGGGCTGGGAGCCATCCTGACATCTCTCCATCACCTGATGCCACCTCTCAGACTTTCCAGCAGGTATATAAAATGTCCACCCAAAGGCAGGAATGGGAGGGGGGTATATTAAAGTAAAACAAAAATGACAGGAAAATACGTCATATACATCATTCCCGTCATTTTCAGCTTCGCAACACTGGCCACTTGGAACATTGGTGCTATTATGTCCGTGTGTAATTGAGACACGGACTGCAGGAGCTGCTTACAACAGGTGTTTACTGAGTGGAGACAAAACTGGAACTACTATGCAAAGTTACTTCACAGGCTTATATATAGGGGTGGTCACTACTGGTACTGCAGTGTACAGGGGCTGCAGAATATAGTTCCTTCTGCAAAGTACATACACTACAATTCCTCCCCTTTTAGCTAAACAGTACATAACATTCGATTAATAATTAAATAACATATTTACAATTACAGTTGCTAGATACATTAGCTGAAGTTAAGCAATTATAAGTTCAGTCTTTGAGGAGGCTTCCTGATTCTGTCTGGATAACGCCTCTTTGGGGTATCAGGTTCTTCTGGCAAAGTTGATTCGGGATCAACGTCATTGTTTGGTTCGTCTGCTTCCAATATCACCGATTCTGAGGTAGATGCAATTGGTACTTCGGTTTCATCACCAGGTGTATCGGATCGTGGTGTGGAATTGACGTTTTCCAGTGACTCTAGAATCTGGTCAGCATGGCGTCTTACAATGCTCTCTCCAACATCCACGGTATACATTAGGGGTCCTTGCCGTGTGCAGATCGTTCCTGGCTGCCATTTCTCTGTGCGGTAGTCCCGGGCCAAAACTGGTTGACCTATCTTAAAACTCCTGGTCGGCCTTTCAGTCATATTCTGAAACTGCCTGTTCTCCACATCTCTTCTGATGTTTGGCTTAACCAAACCCAAGCGGCATCTTAGTCTTCGATTGAAGAACATCATGGCTGGAGTTTGGTTGGTAACCGCATGTGTCGCATTCCGGTAGGCAAACAAGATGTTATCCACCTTGTGTTGTAGGGGTATGTCTTCATTACACATTGCCTTGATAGCTTTCTTGAATGTTTGAACGAACCTCTCAGCCAATCCATTGGTGGCTGGATAATATGGGGCGGATGTGTAATGCTTAACACCATTGTTCTTTAAGAACCTCCAGAACTCTTCAGACACAAACTGTGGTCCATTGTCGGAGCAAATCTGTTCAGGCAGCCCATTTCTGGTGAATATGGTTCGTAAGACTGTGATAGTTTTTTCTGTGGTGGTTGAGGACATTTTTATTACCTCTGGCCACTTTGAATGTGCATCCACCGCAATTAAAAACATCGAGTCCATAAATGGACCAGCAAAATCAATGTGCACCCTTTGCCATGGAGATGAGGGCCACTCCCATGGATGTAGAGGGGCTTGTGGTGGGGCGTTTTGGACCTTCTGGCATCCTGTACAGCTCTTGGTCATCTCTTCAATTTCTCTATCGATTCCCGGCCACCACACAAACGCTCTGGCTAAGTTCTTCATTTTTACCCCTCCCAGATGACCCTCATGAAGCTCATTGAGCACTCTATCCTTCAATTTGGTTGGAATTACTACTCTGGATCCACACATCAAGGTTCCTCTGCACACTGACAGCTGTTCTCTTCTCGGCGAGAATGCTGGCAACAGTGGTTCGCCATGTGCTGGCCATCCCTTCACCGTTAAATCATAGACCCTGGAGAGTGTCGGGTCATTTCATGTTTCCTTTTCTATGTTTGCATTCGTCACAGGGAGACATTCGACTATGGTCGAGTGGAATATCTCCACAGGATCCACTGCAGGTGCTTCTTCCACCATTGGCAACGGTAGGCGCGACAATCCATCAGCATTCCCATGCTGTTTAGTTCCTTTGTACTCGATGTCATATTGGTGTGCCCCTAGGAAAAGGAACCACCTCTGTAGCTGTTGTGCTGTCATTATCGGGACGCCCTTCTGAGGGTTGAAAATGGAGACAAGAGGTTGATGATCAGTTAGTAGAGTAAATTTCTGACCGTGCAGGTAGTGATTGAACTTCTTCACCCCCCACACCAGGCTGAGGGCCTCTCTGTCAATCTGGGCGTAGTTATGCTCGGCTGAAGTTAACGAGCGTGACGCAAAAGCTATCGGCCTCTCTGAACCATCAAGGAGTTTATGTGACAGTAGCGCTCCAATGCCGTAGGGAGACACATCACACGCCAGTCTTATCGGTAGTGATGGGTTGCAGTGAGCCAATACTTCCCTTGAAGTGATTAGGTCTTTACTCTTCTGAAAGGCCCGCTTACATTCATCGCTCCATTTCCAAGCTACTCCAGTTTGTAGTAGGGCGTTCAGTGGGTGCAGAATTGTGGACAAATTCGGCAAAAACTTATGGTAGTAATTCACCAATCCTAGGAATGACCTCAGCTGCGACACAGTTTCAGGCGCTGGAGCCTTAACTACCGCTTCAATTTTGTCAGGGGACTTATGTAGCCCCTCTTCATCAATCACGTGGCCACAATACGATATCTGTTTCTTAAAAAACTTGCACTTGGGGCGATTGGCTCGTAGCCCGTGTTCTCTTAGTCTAGTGAGCACCTGCTCTAGGTTGGCAAGGTGTTCACTGTCATTTTCACCTGTCACTAGGATGTCGTCCAAGTAACACTGGGTCCCCGGAATCCCTTGCAGGGCTTGTTCCATCGCTCTTTGCCATATCGCCGAAGCTAATGCTACTCTGAATACCAGTCGATTATACTAGTAAAGACGTTTGTGAGTGTTTATTGTGAGATACTTCCGAGAGGATTCTTCAACCTCCATCTGCAAATATGCTTGTGCTAGGTCAATTTTTGTAAAATGCTTCCCTCCAGATAGTAAGGCGAAAATATCTTCTATCCTCGGAAGAGGATACTGTACTGTGTGAAGGACTGGGTTCACCGTCACCTTGAAGTCCCCACAGATGCGAACCTTCCTTGGCTCCTCAGACTTTTGTTTAACGTTTTTTTCATGAGAAGAACGATGGGTGTTGCCCACTCGCTCCAGTCTACCTTAGATAACACGCCTGCATTCTCCAGATTCTCCAGCTCTGCCTCGACAGCTGGGCGAATTGCATACGGTACCGGTCTTGCTTTGAAAAACTTGGGGATTGCATTCTCTTCTATTTTTATCGAGGCAGTTACGCCTTTAAGAGTTCCCAGTTCTTGATGAAATACCTCTTTAGCGTTAGCTAAGATTTTTGACAATCGTCCAGGTGTGACGTCGTCATCCTTTTTACCAGCCACAGTCAGTGCCTGAATGGAGTGCCAGTCTAAACTTATCTTTCTGATCCATTCACGTCCCAATAACGGTGGTCCACCATCTTGCAGTATGTACAGATACAATTTCTGTAGTTCTTTGCCGTTGTATTCGACAGGCACCCTTATTTTCCCTCTGGGGTATACTTTCTGCCCCGTATACGTCTTCAAGACAATGGATGTCTCTTTCAAGGGTATGTGTGAGAATAGCCGCTCGTAGTCTCGTCGATTCATGATGGTCAGGGCTGATCCTGTATCCAATTCCATTTTGACTTGGGACCCTGCTATTGTGAGGGTGACCCAAATGGTTCGGTGATCCTCTTTCGTGATTACGTTGTGAAGTTTGAGACAGCTTAGTCTCTTGTTCCCGGATTCACTATCGCTCTTCTGGTCTTCGGAACTACTGTCCGTCATCTTTTGTACTTTCCTGTACTGTTCCTTAGTAGCCTTTTTGTTGTCGTTAGTCTTCTTTCCAGACCTGCAAACTCGTGCAATATGTCCCATCTTTCCGCATTGCCTGCATATTTTGTTCTTGGACCAGCAGTCCTTCTGGTCATGGGTTCTCCTGCTGCAGCGATAACATTTTTCAAATCCCCGTGTCATTTCATGGGTGCCGTATTCCTGTGGCTTTTGCTGTATTTCCGCAGCTCCCCTTGCTGCTGCTTCGTACGATACTGCCAAGCTGAAAGCTTTATCCAGTGTCAGCTCTTTCTCTGAGAGTAACCTCTTCTGGGTTCCTTCACTCAGGAGTCCACAGACAAATTTGTCCCATAGAGTGTCTGTCAGTCCTGCTCCGAACTGGCAGTGCTTTGATAGCTTGCGTAGTTCCGTAAGGTAATCAGCATTGCTCTCATCTTTATGCTGATTTCTCCTGTGGAATTTAAATCTTTCTGCTATCAGCAGTGGTGTAGGATTTAGGTGTTCCTGTAGGATATCAACAATTTCGTTAAAACTCTTCGCCATCGGTTTGGCTGGAGTGATCAGATTCCGCAATAGGCCGTACGTTCTTGCACCCATTAAGTTTAGTAGTACCGATGCCTTTTTCTCATCGGCTACTTCGTTTGCCTTGCAATATACTTCGACTCTTTCCACATACGTGGTCCAGTCTTCTATTGCATTATCGAAGGCAGTGATATTGCCAGTCTTCGACATCTTGGAAATCTAAGATGGCGCCTCCCGCGCTTTGCCTTCTTCCCCGATTTAACAAAATGGCGCCTCCTGCGCTTTGCCTTCTTCCCCGCTGGATTAAGATGGCGCCTCCCGCGCTTTATGTCTTCTCCGCTGCTGCTAGCGCTGTTGCTGGCGTTTTTATGCCTTGATGTCGACGCCCTATGGTCTTCGCGCACTTCCCCCCCGCGCTGCTGCTAACGCCGCTCTCCGCGGTCCCCGTGGCAAACTGTAGCTCCTCGCGGCTTTCTGCGCTTCTAATTTCTTTTATTTTCCCGTCGTCAGAGCAAACCCCACGGGACACTTTCCTCCCTCTTCTCGGGTCTGTACGCTGCCCGGCTTCGTAGCACCGGCCGCGCCCTGTGTGCTCCACCCTCTCTCTCCTCTTCCCGACAATGCTGCTCGGGCCCGTTGAAAAGCCACCCGATCGAGCTCTAGCCCGTCGCAGCCCAGGAAGGATTAGTGTACTACCTGCCACCAGCCCGATTAGCTGGAACACCATAGACAGGATAACCAAGCCCCGCTCTCGACAGCCTCTCCTGCAATCTTCAAATCCGATGAATCAGAGGCGGTTGCCCACGGTCGACGCTCGTTTCTTCTGTTTTTTGTTGTTGTTCTTTTTTCGTTCCTTCTTCCTTCTGGCCTCGACCTCTGACAACTTCGCTTCAGGGATGGATCCCCATGAGGTGGTGCAGACTGTAGGTAAGTTCGGATCTGCTCGTCGTCAGTATTATGTCCGTGTGTAATTGAGACACGGACTGCAGGAGCTGGTTACAACAGGTGTTTACTGAGTGGAGACAAAACTGAAACTACTATGCAAAGTTACTACACAGGCTTATATATAGGGGTGGTCACTACTGGTACTGCAGTATACAGGGGCTGCAGAATATAGTTCCTTCTGCAAAGTACATACACTACAGGTGCATTCCTGACAACCAGTATTGCAATGGGCCACCAGGGCAGGGGGTGTTAAATTTGAAGGGCTGCTTTGCCAAGTGCAAAGCGATTGACTGAATCAGTCAAAACAGCAAATTCAAAGAGAACATTTTTTAATTTTAGGTTCTTCCATCAGTGTTGCTGGCTATGCCTCAGTGTGGCAAGGTGCTACAGCAATCTTCCTCCCCTCCACCTGAGCCGGTTATCCCAGCACCTGTGTACGCAGGCCGAGTGCCTGCCTGCGTTATGATAAGGAGCCTGACCCCAGGAAATTGGCTGGGATCAGGAGGCAGGCATGGGGTGGGCATAAGTTCTGTCACCATTGTTACAAAGAGGAAAACCCTGCTCCAAGTCTGGCGTGTTAGCATCGTTTACCCATAATCCTCAGCAAATTGGATCTCGCAACAAACTCCCGACAGAGAGCAGAATGCATTCTGTCCGGGGAATACAAAACAGCACAGTAACAGAGCCCGTAAATAAAGGAAGGAAAAATTCCACAAAAAGCATTTGTTCACTGTTTGTGAGGCATGTCCTCTGAGGCAAAACACAGGCAGGCCCTTTTGAGCTGTATTCAAAAATACAAAACCATATCATACTTATGGCCCTCCCTTTTATACACAAAGTATGCTTTCATTATGAAACACATATTAAAAATGAACCTGGCAGTGTGTGCGGCAAAGCCAGTTAGGTGTTTCCCTCCTATTAAAAGAAGCGGTAGTGCGGCTGCACATGTGGATACATCACCTCAGGCGATCAATTGATTTACTGTCTTCCTGCGGTCTCATTCTTTTTAATAGGAATATGTATATATTTGGAGTTATAATGAATGATCGAAACTGGGTTTTAATTCCTTTTGATAATCACAGACAGACATTGGCACCTACAACTTCAGACTGGCAGCTGTATACAGTGGCCAACTGTCTGGACGGGCAGCCCATTCACAGTGCCCGACAGTTCAGACTACCAGCAGTGCCTGTAAATTTAGGCTGGCAGGTGTTTGCAGTGCCAATCAATCCAATCTGCCAGATACCCATCGTGCCCATCATTGAAAGCAGGTAGCTGTTCGCAATGCTAATCCTTTCCCAATGCTGTCAGGCCAGAGAGCCAGCAATTATTTGCAGTGCCCATCAGTCTGGGCTGGCATGGAGTCATTGCCCATCAATAAAGGGTGGTAGCTGTTGGCAGCCCTTTAAGCCCAAACTGGCATTCATTTCCAGGCTGGCAGTCATTCAGTGCCTATCAGTGAATGCTGGCAGGGACTCACAGTGAATGCCAAAAGTAAAAGTTAGTAGCTGCTGATAGTGCCCAGTGCAGGTGGCAGGTTGTTGGCATTGCCCATTCTTTCACATTGGCAGTCGTTCCCAAAGTCAGTTAGGCCAGGGCCAGTAGCTGTTCTCAGCCCCCTTCAATTCAGTCTGGCAGCTATTGACAGTGCAAATCAGTCTATGCTGGCAGACTCATTGCACATCAGGAGAGGCTAGTAGCTGCTCGCAATGCCAGGCCAGGCCAGCAGTTGTTTGCAGTGTCTGTTGGTCTAGTCTGGCAAAGGCTCACAGTAGCCATCAATAAGAGCCGGTCACTGTTGGCAGCGCCTGTCAGTAAAGGCTGGTGGGATTCACAGTGCTCATCAGAGAAGGCTGGCAGCTGTTGGCAGTTCCCATCAGTCCAGGTGGCTAACTGCTGGCAGTTCACATCTATCCATGCTTGCTTCAACTTCATGGCTTAGAAGCCCCGAAGTCCATAAGGAGCCCATGACATTTCAGCGAGACTTTAGCTGGTAAAGTCATAGCACCTGGGTTAGCTTTCATCTTAACTCTTTCCTCCTTGTCAGTGCATTCTACACCTATCACAGACAATGGGGTAGGACACGGTTAGAAATAGCAGATACAGACATTTTAAATGTTTGTACATTCACTCAGAGAGTCACAAAGATTCATTTTGCTGTCCAATAGATCAGAGGAACTGATCTGAGATTTGGGTAACCGGAACATTGAAAATAGCATCGACCAAGTGAAATCAGTGGAATTGTTGCAAGCAGAGGTCAAAGGTTCAAAAATACTAATATTTAGATATATGAAAGCAGGATATTTGAATACTTATGGGGTGAAATTATGTGAACAGGTTAACATTTCCATTAAATTGGTAGATGAACAGATTTCCTGAGAGTGATTAGTGTGTTTGCATGGAATTCCTTTGCCCACTGTTTTAGTGGAGGTGGTAACAAGTTTCTACATTAACTTCACACAGCACGATTTCATCCTGTTAATCTCTGTCCATTTTAGTCCTTTCCTTTCTTTGTTTTGGCCAGTTCTATAATGGGCTTCTTCAGCCTCACCATGCCAACTCTGTTGAAGAGCCCCAACTGAAATGTTAACCCGCCTTTGCTCTTTCATATGCTGACTGACTTCCAGGATTTTCTGTTTACATTTCAGGTTTCTGCATTTGCAATGTTTCTATTTATCTCAGTATGAAGGGTAAGCTGCTTTACAAACACTTAACAAGCCTTTGCTCGCCCTTCACCTGTCACCTACTGTCCTCACCAGGTGCATGTATAGGAACATTAGAAACAGGAGAAGGCCTTTCAGCCCCTCAAGCCTGAACTGTCATTCAATTAGATCAGGGCTGATCTCTACCTCAACTCCATTTACTCGCCTTTGCTCCATATCCCTTGATACCCTTCCCCAACAAAAATCTATTGATGTTAGTCCTTAAAGCTCTAATTGTCCCAGCATCCACAGCCTTTTGGGGGAGAGAGTTCCACATTTCAACTGTGTGAAAAAGTGCTTCCTGATTTCACTCCTGAAAGGCTGAGCTCTACTGTCCCCTTGTTCTTGATTCCCCCACCAGAGGAAATAGTTTCTCCGTATCTACCCTATCGAATCCTTTTTAACATTGTAAACACCTCGGTCAGATCACCCCTCTTCTATACTCAAGGGAATACAAGCCAGGTTTATGCAACCTGCCCTCATAAATTAACTCCCAGCTATGTCACATCCCCTTCTGTATCAACCTATTTGTCATAACAGCCATCAGAGAAAAGGGACTTTCATACTGCTTGGCTGCTCTGTTCAGAGCTTTGTGATGGGTTTATTGCCTCCAATAGACATCAATCAGCCTCTACACAAGGAATGCACAGATACAGCAGGAAGGTAAGATAAGATGCCAATGGGAAGAGCTGCAACCTTAATTATAGGGATGTCTCAATTCAATGTTTGATGGCACTGTAATTGCTTAAGTACGGTACAAAGTGCAGTCACACTTTGATAATCACCCTGTTGGAAATTACTGCTAATTTTGTCATTTTCCAAGAATGTTAGTCTCTGTCGAGATGAAACCCTTTTGGTGTACACTGGGTCATGTCTTGACTGACCATCTTTCAGCCTGAATGTAGGTGTTTGTTACAGATCGGGAGTGGAGCTATACCTGAATCACTGGTGCATTGTTGAGGCTCACTTTAAGACCTTCCTGTAGACAGTTGGTCTGTATATACGGCAGTCTCCATAAAAAAGGTAATGTTTCTGCAGACAAACTGGTTTTTCAAGATATAGGTGGTCTTCAAGTGGAATGCCAGTAGATTTTTGGCACTCTATGATTAAGAATGAAACTTTTTTCCACTGTCGATCCAGCGACAGCACCAAGCATGCCCAAGTCTACTTATAATGCCATTCAGATGCCACTATGAGCTCGCTCTGCCTTACTCTGACAATATTTAAACTTGGCCCCTGTGTCCTAATAAAGCATGGGTTAGACATAACATAGAGCTCTAACTACATCACCTTAGCAATGGGCACAGTTTGTTGGCATTGACACAAACTCCAGCACAAAGTACCAGTCACCCAAACTGGTAATTTTCTCGTATTGCAAAACAAGGTGGCTGTGCAATGATATGCAAATACTCATTTGGCACAGTGGGGGAGCCATAGCACTGTTTCAGCAGTCTGGCTCCCCATTATTGGTGAAAAGCAAGATGAAAGCCAAACAGCAAATTTCCCTTCCAAATTCAAGATAAATTCTCAACTCACAACATAAGAAAAAGTAAAGGATCTGAAAAGGCTATCTGAACTTCCCAAAGCCCGAACTCAACGGGGGAAGAAATTCAAAATTGTTGCGCCCGTTTTTTTGGCGGCGTTAAATTAACGTTGGGAGGACATAATTTGGGCCGTGATCTCCTGCGCTCGATATCCATGGAAAGTGCACTGGCTGCCAACTCGCAAGCTGCCAACTTCTAGGTGTGCAGGGCGCCGCCTGAGACAGGTATTCGGCATCTTGCTAATGCATATCGGTTATCTTAACGCTCAATTGAAATTGGTCAGCAAATGGGCGGAGCATAAGTCCCGCTTGCTTCACTCAGTTGTTCCAGGTCTTGAGCGGCTTAGCCAGCGGTTCTTAAAGAAACCACTGGAGGCCCCTCAAGAAAGGTAAGCAGGAGTGATTCTCCTGGCTCCAACAAAAAAAATCTGTGGGCCGCTGCCGGCCTGTGCTCACCCCTCTCCGCTTCGCCACCTGCCGTATGTATAGCTGCTCTCACCAAGAACGTCTCACTGACAGGGCTAGATGGGGTGGGGAGGGGAATGAACTGGGGCTCCAGGCTGGGATTGAGGCCTGGACCCCCAAAAATTAATTTAAATTCCTTTAATAATTTTTTTAAACATTTACATTGAACAGATTCAACAATTGATACAAATGTAGAGGTTTTCAAATATACAACTGAACCAAAACTCAGAACCAGACACAGCAGAAGCAGTCCTCTGCTACATCACAAGTGAGACCCTTCATGTGTAAATCTGCCCAGCATGCTTCAGCAGGCTATTTGGTCATATGGACAATTGCAAATGTTGTGCCTTTATAACTTTTTTATTTACCCCTTCAGTCTTTCATAGATTTAGTTTATATCCTCCAGTATGAATGTTGGATATATCTACAGCTTGTTATGTGCCATTTAATGGCGAGCTTTTCAAAAAAAAACCTGATGATTCGCTTTTGCTGGTGTTCCAGGGTTGGCACCAATAATCCAGGGCAAGCCGAGAGGATGACGCACTCTTTGGTCCAAGAGCAGTTATGGTTACTGAGTTAAATGAGCTCTATCATTGGCATCGTCTCTCAGCCAGTTAAAGACCTGTAATCCTACACATCAGAAATGACGGAGCACTCACTTTCCAAGGAGTGTAGCTAATCACTTAGAAACAGAATAATTCAATTTTTTCAGTTAAATCTACTGCACAGAACTTTGTAGAAGTTACAGGGTGCAAAGAGTTGTTGTATGAAATTGATATTTAATATCTGTAAAATTCAGCCTGTGGCTGAAATGAGCAGGGTGGAGATCCTGAGCATGCTCACTGCTGGCCTTCAGCGATCTGTATGTGTGACAGTAGACATCAGGAATTGTTGCAGTACAGAGCTGGGGATCTCAGTTTCTAGTTGCAATGTGAGCCTCTCATGACTGCAATTGGAGGAGGCCCAGTCTGTCTAGGACGGGGCACTGACTGGCAAACTCCGCGTTCTGAATTTCTTCTGTGGTTGATGTCACACTGGGAACATTGAGCTGGCTGAGAACCGTCTCAGTTTATGGACAATCCATCATCAGGCCAACATGTAACGCATAAAATACCCATGTGGGCGTGCACAGAATGAGTGTTGGAGGTGTGCGTGCACAGTGACAAAAGGCTACCTGGCTGAGAATCACAATCTGGTATGTGAATTCAGGTGCTAATTGCAGATTAGAGGTCCTGGGTCTTTATATAAATAACAAATGTGAGGGCCCAATAGTGGCTCATTCCTGCTGCGACACCGAGTCATACACACCAGCAAAGGTCCCAGGTTCAATCCCTGTCCCTTGCCGAGTTAGCCGATTTCAGCCAGGCCAGCTACAATTGGCCTCAGCACCCTTGGACTCGGGAGGGGGAAAATAATCAGACAGTGTTCCTGCTTCTGATCACTATCCAGTGACCTCTACTTGTTTATGGATGTTGGGTGAGGGCAAAATTGGACACAGCTGTGATACTCCTCCCCAGTCAAATAGCATGCCAACACTCATCTTATATGAAGAATGCCCATTTGGGCAAAGTATTCAAAGCGTTTGGGAAGCCATACCTCCGGAAATGTCGATAGCGACAATTTTCCTGACCCTTCCTCTGTCTCAGACCAACCACCAGGGAGCCTCAATAAAAACTGGCCTTTCTGGCCACCAGAATTTTGTTACAATCCAGCATTAATTGTACTGAAATCTGACCCAAACTCTGAGCTCTGCCTTCACAACCCTTCCGTAGACTACAGACATTTCCACAGATAATTTTCAAGTGACTACTTTTATAATCGCCCCCACCCCGCCCCACACCTCACCAGCTCAAAGAGTCTGTTCTTCAGCTTGTGAAAAAGCTTTGTCCACAGAGGAAAAACACAGACAAATTAAAATTCAATGTACAGCTTCAACCCAACTGATAGTAATTCTACTCAGACTGACTCTCACTTAAAGTCATTGGCATTTGCACGGAGATTAAAATAGAACTGTTTTCATTGTGAAAGCAATCCAGATGCAATAACAAACCCCAACAGTTGTCTCACTGTTCTCTAGGATCAAGTCAAACTTTCAGCACTTCATCAAGGAGGTTTGTCCAATCCACCAAGAGGGTGGGGGTGGAGGTATAGTGATGTCAAGCACATTAGGAATTAGAAATCTACTCACTGTTGTGTTGTAAAAAAAAATGGACCAGAATGGTGGTCAGGGACAGCAGCAAAAGCTTAATGGAAACTTGACCGATTCCAATAAAAAAAATCCCCGCTCCACCTATCCAATCATTATCTGCAGCCTCACCTACTCAAATCAATGACCTATCAGAATCATACAATCATAGTATATGATTCATACAGCACAGAAGGAGACCATTCAGCCCATTGTGCCTGTGGCAGCTCTTTAGTAGAGCTCTCCAATTAATCCCACTCCCCAGCTCTTTCCCCATAGCCCTGTAATTTTTTCCCCTTCATAGTGGTTAGCACTGTTGCCTCACAGCGCCAGGGACCCGGGTTCGAATCCGGCCTCGGGTGACTGTCTGTGTGGAGTTTGCACATTCTCCCCGTGTTTGCGTGGGTTTTCTCCGGGTGCTCCGGTTTCCTCCCACAGTCCAAAGATGTGCAGGTTAGGTTGATTGGCTATGATAAATTGACCCTTAGTGTTAGGGGGATTAAATACGTGGGGTTACGGGGATAGGGTGGGATATGTGTTGGTGCAGGGGTTACGGGGATCGGGTGGAATATGTGTCGGTGCAGGCTCGATGGGCCAAAATGGCCTCTATCTGCACTGTGGGGTTTCTGTGATTCTGTGATTCTGTGAAGTATTTATCCAATTCTCTATTGCATGTTTTTATTGAATCTGCTTTCAGGCAGCACATTCCAGATCACAAAAACCCGTTGTGTAAAAAAGTGTTTCCTATTTTCACCTCCGGTTCTTTTGCCAATCACCATAAATCTATGACATCTGGTTATGAACCTTTCTGCCACTGGAAACAGTTCCCCCTTATTTACTCTATCAAAACCATTCACCGCTATCAGATCTCCTTTTAACCTTCTCAGCAAAAAAAACAATCCCAGCTTCTCCAATCTCTTCACATACTTTTATCAATGAGCCCAGCCCTACCTACTCCAATCAGAGTCCCCAGCTCTACCTACTCAAAATAGTAACCTAGGTCCCACCTACTCTAATCAATTAATTAATTGGCTGTAAAGTGCTTTGGGTCATCCGGAGGCCATGAAAGGAGCTATATAAATGCAAGTCTTACTTTTTTTTAATCAGAGCCACCTACTTTAATGATTAGTGTCAGCCCCACTTATGTAAAGCGGTAAAACAGCCTCACCTACTCTGATCAGTAACTTCAGCTTCACCTATCCAAATCAATAACCCTAGCCCCACCTATTCATTTCATCTAACCTGACCCCACCTTGGGTGTCCGCCGGCGAGCTCGAGCTCTTTCGTGACCGGTGGGCGCCGCGGGGACTGGAGTGCGTAATCGATTTAAGAGGCCAAATTTTAATTTGATTAAACGGGTTATTTAAAGGGTTTATTTGTTTAAGGGTTTATTTTTGGGTTATATAAAAGAGGTGACCCCACCTTGGTACCAAAAGAGTGCCCCTCTGACCAAAAGAGTACCCCACCTTGGTCAATCAATAAACTCGGCCCCACCTACTCTGATCAGACCTACACCTTTTTACAAAAAAGGACAACAGGTTATACCAAGCAAAAACGAGGAGTTACTAGATTGCCAGTCGGACTGGTGTGGAATTGTTTTTCACTATGGGTACCTGTATTGTTAATATTGTTGATTTGTCTGTAAAATTTATTACTGCATTTGTACTGTTAATCTTAAAGCTGTTTTTTAAGGTTTTGTCTTATTGTGGTTAATGAATGTAATGGATTTATCATGTAATTGATGAGTTGTAACAAGTACTACCAGATTTAAATAAAAGAGGAACAAAAAACACTATCCCAACCGACTCTAAGCAACAAACCCAGCCCCACCTGGTCTAATCAATGATCCCAGCCCCCTCATTAATCAATGGCCCCAAAGCCACTGAGTCAAATGAATGACCCCACCCCACCTAATCTAATCAATGACCCCACCCCACCTAATCTAATCAATGACCCCAGCACCACCTAATCTAATCAATGATCCCAGCACCACCTAATCTAATCAATGACCCCAGCACCACCTAATCTAATCAATGATCCCAGCACCACCTAATCTAATCAATGACCCCAGCACCACCTAATCTAATCAATGATCCCAGCACCACCTAATCTAATCAATGACCCCAGCACCACCTAATCTAATCAATGATCCCAGCACCACCTAATCTAATCAATGACCCCAGCACCACCTAATCTAATCAATGACCCCAGCACCACCTAATCTAATCAATGATCCCAGCACCACCTAATCTAATCAATGACCCCAGCACCACCTAATCTAATCAATGACCCCACCCCACCTAATCTAATCAATGACCCCAGCACCACCTAATCTAATCAATAACCCCTGCTCCACCTAATCTAATCAATGATCCCAGCACCACCTAACCTAATCAATGACCCCAGCACCACCTAATCTAATCAATGATCCCAGCACCACCTAATCTAATCAATGACCCCAGCACCACCTAATCTAATCAATGACCCCACCCCACCTAATCTAATCAATGACCCCAGCACCACCTAATCTAATCAATGATCCCAGCACCACCTAATCTAATCAATGACCCCAGCACCACCTAATCTAATCAATGACCCCACCCCACCTAATCTAATCAATGACCCCAGCACCACCTAATCTAATCAATGATCCCAGCACCACCTAATCTAATCAATGACCCCAGCACCACCTAATCTAATCAATGACCCCACCCCACCTAATCTAATCAATGACCCCAGCACCACCTAATCTAATCAATGACCCCACCCCACCTAATCTAATCAATGACCCCAGCACCACCTAATCTAATCAATGATCCCAGCACCACCTAATCTAATCAATGACCCCAGCACCACCTAATCTAATCAATGACCCCACCCCACCTAATCTAATCAATGACCCCACCCCACCTAATCTAATCAATGACCCCAGCACCACCTAATCTAATCAATGATCCCAGCACCACCTAATCTAATCAATGATCCCAGCACCACCTAATCTAATCAATGATCCCAGCACCACCTAATCTAATCAATGACCCCAGCACCACCTAATCTAATCAATGGCCCCAGCACCACCTAATCTAATCAATGATCCCAGCACCACCTAATCTAATCAATGGCCCCAGCACCACCTAATCTAATCAATGATCCCAGCACCACCTAATCTAATCAATGATCCCAGCACCACCTAATCTAATCAATGACCCCAGCACCACCTAATCTAATCAATGGCCCCAGCACCACCTAATCTAATCAATGATCCCAGCACCACCTAATCTAATCAATGACCCCACCCCACCTAATCTAATCAATGACCCCACCCCACCTAATCTAATCAATGACCCCAGCACCACCTAATCTAATCAATGATCCCAGCACCACCTAATCTAATCAATGATCCCAGCACCACCTAATCTAATCAATGATCCCAGCACCACCTAATCTAATCAATGACCCCAGCACCACCTAATCTAATCAATGGCCCCAGCACCACCTAATCTAATCAATGATCCCAGCACCACCTAATCTAATCAATGGCCCCAGCCTCATCTAGTAAATTCAGCCCCACCTACTATAATCAACAATCAATGCTCCATCTACGCTAATAAATAATCCTGGAACCTAATTACTATGATCAACTTTCAATATAGCAAGAACAGGCAAGGGTGATACCTCAAGGGATTTCCTAAAATTAATATCTGTAAACATTTTTGAATGAATGACAGCTATGAGAGCTGGATTCGGTTACCCTTGGAATGTAGGTAACATTAGATTAGATGCCTTTACTCCCACCTGGAATTTGACCCTCGGGGTAGTTAATGACCGAGTTTTGTTGCCAGAGTTCGTAAAATGTTTACAGTTAAAAGTTCAATAGATTTGTTTCTTCCCAAAAATGATCAACATATTAAGTTTTAAAGATCCATAAATTCATAGAACATTTCCCGATTGGAGTAATTCCGAAAGTACTGAAGCAATGCAGCTTTAAGAAGAGGAACAGTAATGTAATACCTTATTGTTTATAAATTGAAAGAATTCCATTTGTGCTTTTGTTACAGTGAATTGGCACTGAGTTTAGCCCCCAGCAGGCTGGCGTGACAGCCTTATGCAAAGCACATTTTTTTTAGAAATCAGTGCACGACCTGTGCTGTGAACACTGAATTGGATCTTCCTTCTACTTATTGCCTGTTTTCAGGCACTTTTGGGGCAATAAAAAAGCGCAATGGGGTGGTGAGGCCTCACATCACCAATCCACCCCAAGCAATTGCAGCGGACTTCTCTTAAAAGTCATTCTCCTTTATTGTCCTGGCCATTATTTATCCCTCAACCAACGCCTAAAACTGATGATCTGGTCATTATCACATTACTGTTTGTGGGAGCTTGCTGTACGCAAATTGGCGGCCACATTTTCTACATTACAACAGTGATTACACTTCAAAAGTACTTCATTGGCTGTGTCGCGCTTTGGATCATCCTGAGGTTGTGAGAGGCGCTATATAAATGCAAGTCTTTCTTTCTTCTTTCTCTCTTTAACGCTCACCCAGATCCAACTCCAGAAGTGGATGTAAGAGCAGCGCAGCAGCATCGGATAGCGTATTGAGGAGACCATTTTGTTTGTTGGAGCTGAAGATTTTGCTTTACTTTGCCTGCATATTAATTTTAGCTGCTTGGTGCTCTGGAGGTTCCAGCAACACTTTTCCTGCTACTTTTAGATAGCTTTGCAGAAATTACAGTTCCTATGTTTTGAGGAGGAAGAGGATGAGGATATGGAAGAGGCTTGATTGGAGGTCCTTGAAGTGAGGCATCACACAAGATGTTTCAGCTCTAAATGTGGATACCCACTCCATAACATTTACAGACCTCGAAGGTCTTAGATGTCGCCGCACATCACTGCCTCAACAGGCTGTACTTATTTGAATGGCAATAGATTGGGAGAAGGGGAAGTGCAAAGAGACCTGGGTGTTCTTGTGCACCAGTCGCTGAAGGTAAGCATGCAGGTGCAGCAGGCGGTTAAGAAGGCAAATGGTATGTTGGCCTTCGTAGCAAGAGGGTTTGAGTACAGGAACAAGGATGTCTTGCTACAGTTGTACAGGGCCTTGGTGAGACCGCACCTCGAGTATTGTGTGCAGTTTTGGTCGCCTTACCTGAGGAAGGATGTTTTTGCCATGGAAGGAGTGCAGCGAAGATTCACCAGGCTGATACCTGGGATGGCAGGAATGACGTATGAGGAGAGATTGTGTTGATTGGGCTTATACTCACTGGAGTTTAGAAGATTGAGAGGGGATCTCATCGAAACCTATAAAATTCTGTCAGGCCTGGACAGACTAGATGCAGGAAGGATGTTTCTGATGGCCGGGGAGTCCAGAACCAGGGGTCATAGTCTAAGGATAAGGGGTAAGCCATTTAGGACTGAAATGAGGAGGAATTTCTTCACCCAGAGAGTGGTGAACCTGTGGAATTCTCTGCCACAGAGGGCAGTGGAGGCCAGTTCATTAAATATATTCAAGAAAGAGTTGGATATATTTCTTAAGGTTAAAGGGATCAAGGGATATGGGGAGAAGGCAGGGACAGGGTACTGAATTTGGATGATCAGCCATGATCTCATTGAATGGCGGAGCAGGCTCGAAGGGCCGAATGGCCTACTCCTGCTCCTATCTTCTATGTTTCTATGTTTCTCACTGGAGGCAACTGGAAATATCTCAGCTGCTGGCTGAAGATCTGCAGCCCACTCCCACCAGGTGAACAGCATTTTCTGTAGCAGTCGCCATTGCCTTGAATTTCTTGCAACGGGATCCTTCCAAACAGTACCTGGCGCCCTGCTTCACATTAATCAGGCAGCAGACCAGTATTTTATAAAGGAGGTTAATGATGCTCTTTTCAGTCGAGCTAGGTAGTTCACTTACTTCTCAATTCAAGCAGCTTAACAAGGGGAGAGAGTTCTTCAATTCCACCGAAGATTCCCAGGTGCAATTGATGGAACAGATGTGACACTCAAAGCCCCATATGGAAAACCCCTCAATTTCATGAACTAGAAAGGCTTTTATTCAATTAATGTGCAGCTAATGTGCAATGCCAGTCACCTTATCCTGCATCTGAATGCCTGCTACCCAGGATGCTGTCGTGACACTTTCATCATTTGCCAATCCACCATACTAGCCCTGATGATTCAGCGCCTTGTATCAGGATGGTTGATACTGTCATGGCTTATGACTCCAGTCCAGGGACAACAAGCATAATGAGGCACAAGAAGTGTGATTGAGCAGACTATAGGCATTCTGAAGTCTTGATTTAGGAGCCTGGAGAAATCTGGTGGAGCCCTGCAATGTAACACAGCAAGAGTCTCCAGAATCGTAGCCTGCTACATAATACATGATATCGCCAGAAGAAAGATTTGCAGCTCCTGGAAGCTAAAGGAGATGATGATGAAAATGGTGAGGAAGTAATTACCCCCCACCCACGCACCCCCCCACCAACCTCACAGAATTCTTCATTGTCAAAGACTTCTGCCTGTTTCCTTCAGGAGTCTGTTTTTTTTACATCCCATCATCCAACTCCAAAAAGTTGCAAGCATGCATGGAAATCAACTCTGAACTCTAGGTTAAGCTGCACTGACTTTGCAGAGCATTCACAAAATGTGCCAACAAATCCATAGCTATCTATCACTATGTCTTAGCACTGTATCCATCTTTTGTGCCAGCTACTTTAATTGCTTTAGCTCCCAGTCTACTACTTCTACAAGGTGTGCCCTGAATGAGACGATGTTGAGCAGTGAGTGGTTGGGAAGGTTCTGCTGGAGCGTTAGTGACCTAAGGTAACTCTCATCTTCGTGAAGCGGCTGTCCCGGTGCACTCAGCCTCTAGTATCCTTTACTTGTAGTGTCAAGGATGCTAAGCCCATGTCTGAAGCTCAGTCAGAGGGTTGTGAATCTTTGGAAATCTCTGCCCCAGAGGGCTGTGAATGCTGAGTCTTTGAGCATATTCAAGGCTGAGATAGATAGATTTTTGGACTCTAGGGGAATCGAGGGATATGGAGATCGGGCGGGAAAGTAGAGTTGAGGTCGATGATCAGCCATGATCTTTATGAATGGCGGAGCAGGCTCCAGGGGCCATATGGCCTACTCCTGCTCTTATTTCTTATGTTCTTATGTGAAAGCATTGGTGGGGTGGTAAGGAGGCAGGCACATTGCAGAGAGACAGCAACATCTGTGAGCACTTCTTGCAGCCCACTAGTACAGATCACAGAATCTGCGGTACTACTGGTCAGTGTGATGACAGACCTAATAGTCCCAATCAAGTCTTGGAAACCCCCTAAAATGGTACTGTTCAGGCTGACCCTCAACACATCTATTGATGCAGTGTTAGCTACCACTCCAGAAGCCACCTCTTGGGAGCTTGCTGCTACAGAAACCTCCTGGATTGTCATTCTCTCCAGGATGTTCTGCAGGTTGTGAGAAAATTCTGTGTGTAGTGGACTCCTCCTACTTCGCCATCACCTCAACCATATGCATGGAAACTGTCACCATTGCTTGCTCTCAAATCATTTTGCTTTTGAAGACTGGGTCACTGAGATCTGGGTCCCTAAGCTGCTCAGCTGAGGGTGGTTGTTTCTTCCCCCTCCATGGAAGAACGGCACTGCCCCTCTTCCACTCTCAGGTCTTCATTGTCACTGATGCTTGGCACTTCACTCAGTGAAAACCCTCCTGATTAACAAAATACCTCCTCCCAAGTAAGTGTCTCTGGGCTGGTGCTGGAGTAGGTAAGATGTCATGATGGAATTGATGAGGATGTGGCAGGATCCTGTATCTGGACATGGCAGGGGTTGTGGATCTGGAAGTGCCCAGTTGGTCATGAGAGTGTCCTCCAAGGCACCTCCTCTAATGTCAGCAACAGAAGAGCTTGTTTAGCTGTATGCAAAGTGGCATTTGCCCTTGAAGAAATAGCGGCTGGGTGTAATGTCATAACAATACTTCCAGAAAGTGTATAAAGCTGAGACTACCTTTGATGAACCATGCCCTGCCTTTGCCAACTGCCTCTTGACACCTCGCCATCACCCACAGCCTCTCCTGTCTGCTTAGTATCTGCTGATCGTCCGCTTTGTGTAGATTCAGGGTTTTCAGCAATGTTTAAAACGCTGCAGCTGCAATCAATTTCCCTCCTTCCCAGTGATGGTAAATCAACAAGGAACAGTATTACCTAACCCATCCCACATATATAATTAGGGCTTCCGGTGGTAAGACCAAGGTTAATGGCAGAATCATGAGTCCTGCCCTGCCACTAATCTGCTAACCGGAGGAAAATCCAGCTCACTGTGACCAACGCTAATGTGAAACACACTCAACAATAACATTAACAAGAATTTGTTCATTATGTCTGCAATCTTGAGCTTCTCCAGAACTGTAACACCAATACCAAGCAAAATATCAATAGAAATACACCAACCTCTTTACCTTGTATCGCTTAGGATCTGGTGTTGGGCAAGAACATTCAAACACATACACATACATATAGAGGCGCATGCATACAAGTTCACACACACAGTCATGCATGCATACACTCGGCACAGGCTTACACGCGCATACCTTCAGAAACATACATATGCAGTCATGGAAGTACACATGCATGTACATTAATGACTAATAGGCTGACACCTACACACATGCGCACAGTCCCACATGTGCATTCCCTCCCATACATGTGGACAAGATCATTCCAGTAAACACATACACGCCGGAAATGGAAGGAAGACAACACTGCTGAAATAGACTCTGACTGCCTTGTTAATTAATTTTAATTCTAAGGTTGAAATGGTGGGAACATTATGACCATTACATGAATCCACCAACCCCAACATGAGGACATTCAGCACTTTGCTACTGCTATCATTTATCCAGTTGTTTTCAACTGGTCCCTGTAATTGAATATTTCCATTGACGGAGTATTTAACCACCACACTCTGTTGGCTGAGCTATAGTCATTCTAAGGAATTGAGTTTATTTTATTTGCAGCAGTGTTCAAACCACACAGATGTCCCATACAGGTGCACTTATAACTACAAAAAGGGCTCATGTGCTATTGGAGTTCATGTACAATAAATCTGCTAAGCTCATAAATAGAAATCACCTCATCACTTGTTTCTTGAGGGAATAACAATTGAGACACAACACATGTTTTCTGCCTGAAATCCTACTGTACTGAGACTGCGTTCAAAACCCTGAAGATCTTAAAGAACAGACACATCTTACAGGATCTAGAAGGGCACCTATAAAATCCCAAGGGATCGATTATGATCTTAGAGGGACAACCCAAATCCTGTAGGCTGTAACAGGAACATTATGCCATCAAACCTATAGACCATCGTAAAATCAATGGGCGGGGTGGGGGGGGGAATTCATCCCCTTAGTGCCTCCCGTTAGCGCCAGTAGATGGCGCTAATGGGGCACTAGACCAGTATCGGTGGGATGAGGTGAATCCAGCACTGCACGACGTATCCGGCCCACCCACCGTAGCGCTGCTGGTAAGAGGTATCGCCGGGAATGGCATGCCAGGTAGATCATGACGTTAGTGAGTGTGGAACGCTCACTGAATGCCCGATTTGCAAAACTGATTCTCGCCACTTACCTTACTGCCTGGAGTAAATACCAACAAGGAGAGCTGGCGTGCAGCACCAGGAAGCCGACTCCAGGGATGTTATTTAAAGGGATCATGAGTAATCACTCGCAGCTGTCAGGTTAATGCAGTTTCAGTATTATTTTGTTAGTTTCACCCACTGGAGCAGTTTCATTCAGTAATTTCAAGGTTCTTTTGTATCAGGAGTCTTCTGGCAACTAAAAAGTAATTACATTAATTCTTCAAAGATTCAAACTGTTACACTTGGTAACATTAATGGGGGCTGTACTGGCCACCTCACCCTCCAGGATCTACGGCAGAGGGAGCATAGGCAGCGAGAAATACGGGAACATGTACACAGAGGGAGGAGGAGGGCCATCAGGGCTCTCACCAGGAGGCCTTACCTTCCGAGGGTATTCCGAGAGCACTTCTCCTACCTTCAATTAAGCGAGGAGCAGTGTATTAGAAGGCTTCACTTCACCAAGGAGGTGGTCACAGAACTCTGCCACCTCCTGCAACCAGACCTCCAGCCTCAGACCAGGGCAACCACGGCTCTCCCAGTGGCAGTCAAGGTCACCGTGGCCCTCAATTTCTTCACCAGCGGATCCTTCCAGTCTGCAACAGGAGACATAGCTAACATCTCATAGTTCGCCATCCATCACTGCATCCAGGAGGTCACTGAAGCTTTCTACACCAGAAGAAGGGACTACATTGGCTTCCCGATCACCAGAGAGAAGCAGAACGAGCGTGCATATGGCTTTGCCAGGATAGCGGGCTTCCCCTTGGTACAGGGCGCCATTGACTGCACCCACATGGCTTTGCAGGCACCGCATAACAATCCTCAGATCTTCCGTAACCGCAATGACTACCACTCACTTAATGTGCAGTTGGTGTGCGACCACAGATAGCGAATCTTTAATGTCAATGCCCACTCTCCTGGCAGCAGCCATGATGCCTTCATCCTGCATCCTGCCAGCACTCTTCCAGCCACCATGCCATGCTCGAGGGTGGCTGCTTGGAGACAAGGGCTATCAGCTCTCCACCTGGCTCATGACTCCCCTCCACAACCCCAACACTTGTGCTCAGCACTCATATAATGAGAGCCATGCTACCACCAGGAACATCATCAAGCAGACCATCGGCTTATTGAAGCAACAGTTCCGCTGCCTTGCCCGCTCGGGAGGAGCCCTTCAGTACTCACCAGAGCGGGTGTCCCATTTCGTGGTGGTCTGCTTCATGCTCCACAACTTGGCCATCATGAGGGCGCAGCCCTTGCCAGCAGAGATTGCGGGACCACCTCAGGTGGAGGATGAGGCAGAGGAAGATGAGGAGGAGGATGAGGAGGAGGAGGAACAGGTGGGAGGGAGAAGGCAGCGAGACAATCAGCCTTCTGGACGGGCTGTCTGTGACCGGCTCATCAGAGTCAGATTCACATGAATGAAACTCCAGATCTCCGTAGCTCACCACATCTCCATCATACAATCCCTGTCTCATGGTGTATCAGTGTCCTCCTGGGCGCAAAGGTGAAATGAGAGAGACCACAAAATATTCCAAAGACCATGAATAAATTTATCTAGAAACATATCACACATATCACATGAATTCTAATAACTAATGACCCTTGTGCCTGCCATAATTGAAGAGCTGTCGTTGTGTGCAAGGTGTGAGAAGTGTGTGTGAGTGTTGCTAGGTAGAGATTGTTGGTGGGTGAGTTCTGGGGGTGTGGTGCTTTGGGTAGTGTGTGAAGATTGTGGTACAGATGGTGGTATGTAGCATTTGTTGAAGCACTTAAATTCTTCCGGTACTGTGTGTGGGTCCTGGGGACCACAGTGCTGCCCGAGACGTGCTGCGCTACTTCCCTCCACATGGTGTGGAAGACTTGTGGTGAGGGCCTCCTGCTACTTGCTGGGTAGAGCACCGCCCTCCATCTCTCTACAGCAAAAACCAATGCCTCCAATGCTTCATCGGAGAATTTGCGGGCTCTCTCCATGGGGCGTAGACCTGCCATGAGCGCACCCAGTTCAGTCCTCCGGCTCATTCTCTTTGTTCTGCTTCTGCTTGCTGAGCAATGCTGAGAATGAGGTGCTGCAGCATCAATGAACCTCCCCTTTAAGTAGTGAAAAACGCCTGTGGCAATGATGAGTTGCGATTAGACTGCACCTGATATTGGTCCACCCAACGCGAATGAGCTTGGGTTTTAAGACTTGGGCTTAGAAATTCACTGGCCTTAGCACCGCTTTTGAGGCGCTAGAGGGCCTAGCGCCGAAGTTATGGCCAGTTTAGAAATTGACAGGGGCCCTAAATCGGCGTTAAGCCGGTAGCGCTGCGCCGGCACCGATGACGTCATCGGTGTGCGCAGCGTCCCGGTTGCCATGGTAACCCGCCCGAACTCGGAAATTGAGTTGCGGCCGCCTCGCCCGTGGCAGCCGCAAGCAACGTTCTGGCAGAGGTGCCTTACAGAACTTTGCGCCGGCGCATTAAAGGCCCCGCGGCGGCCGGCCGCTTTCCCGCCGGCCGCCTGGCCGCAGCTCCCTCCCCGGACTTCCCCCCCCCCCCCCCCCCCGGAACAGAAGCAAGCCCGGCACTTGTCCGAGGTGCCGGGCTCATTTTTAAAAAGATTATCGCGGGCCGCGGCCGGGTGCAGGCAGCTCCTCCTTAACGGAAGGAGGAGGCCTGCACTTCCCGAGCCTGCCGCACCGCAGCGCCGGAATAGTGCCGCAATGCGGCGCGTGGCGCCAGTTTTGAGGCGCTGAGACCCCTCAGTAGCGCCGGCAGCCGTTTGGGCGCGGCGCTACTGAATTTTTGGCGCGCGCAGGGGGACTTAGCGCCGGCACTAACTTCCGGCGCTAAAGCCCTCGCTGCGCCAAAACCGAATTTCTAGGCCACGATTTCAGACTCCAATCACTTTATTAAGCAGTGAGCATGAATTTTTCGTGCAGTCCAAAGCATTTGCGCCTGGCGCTAATTCTCCAACTTTTCTACTGACACCGCCCATTTCTAGCCCTTATAATCTTACAGTGCAGAAGGAGGCCACTCAGCTCATTGTGCCTGTGCCGGCTCTTCGAAAGAGCTATCCAATTAGTCCCACTTCCCTGCTCTTTCCCCATAGCCCTGAAAATATTTCCTTTTCACATATATATCCAATTCCCTTTGGAAAGTTACTATTAAATCTGCTTCCACCGCCCTTTCATAGCAGATCATAACAATTCACTGCATAAGTAAATTCTCCCCAACCCCACCCTCCCGTTTTTTTTTTGCCACTTATCTTAAATCTCTATCCTCTGGTTATTGACCTTCCTACCAGTTGAAACAGTTTCTCCTTATTTACTCTATCAAAACCCTTCATATATTATCAATCAAGGATTACAAAGGGTTACAAATCTAACCCAGGCCTATTAGCCTAACATCAATAGAGGGCAAAATAATAGAATCTGTTCTAAGGTTGCAGGCTGGAGAACTACCTGTGTAGCAATAATTTAATAAGAAACAGTCAATGTGAATTTAATAGGGGAAAGTTCTGCCTGAGAAACCTTGGCCTAGAAATTGGGTTTTGGTCTTGCCAGGGCTGTAACGCCAGAAAGTTTGCGCCAGCGGTAATGCGGCAGCGCGCGACGAAAATTCGGGTGCGCCGGGCCCAGACGGCGGCGGGCGCTAAAACCCTCCTTTAGCGCCTCAAAACGGGCGTGAACTTGGGTTTCCCGGCGCTAATCCCCCGCTGCGGCACCCGATGCGGTGCGGCAGGCGGGGGAACTGCAGGCCTCCTCCTCCTGTTAAGGAGGAGCTGCCTGCAGCCGACAACTGTCCGGCGGATTGACCCGACATCTGAGCCCGGCACCTCGGGGAAGTGCCGGGCTCGCATCAGACACTGATCAGGGCTGCGGGGGGGGAATGCAGGAGTCCGGGAAGGGAGGTGCGGGCAGGCGGCCGCCGGGAACGCGGCTGGCCGCCGCTCCACCTTTATGCGCCGGCGCACACTGGGGGAAGACTCTGTTGCCAGAGTCTTAGTTGCGCCTGCCACGGGCGAGGCGGGCGCAACTGAATTTCGGCTTGGGGCCGGGTTACCACGGCAACCGGGACGCTGCGCACACCGATGACGTCATCGGTGCCGGCGCAGCGCTACCGGTGCAACGCCGATTTAGGGCCCCAGGGAATTTCTCAACTGGCCATAACTCCGGCGCTAGGCCCTCTAGCGCCTCAAATGCGGCGCTAAGCCTACCGAATTTCTAGGCCCTTGACTTCTTTGAGGACATTTCACATAAAGTAGACGGTGGAATTCCCGATATATTGGAAATGTTTTTGACAAATTCTCACATGAAAGTATTTCAATTATGCTAAAAGAAACATAGGAATCCAGATAGAATATGGGACTGGATAAGAAATTGGTTAAAAAATAGGATCAGAAAGTACTCGTGAATCTTGGGCAAGTGTTGAGTAAAATCCTGGAGGGGTCAGTGCTTAGATCCCTGTTGACTCTGATCTACATAAATGACCTGGATATCTTAACCAAACGGAACTTGTTAAATTTGCTGACGACATTAAAAGAGGGAGAGCAGTCGAGACAGAGGGTACAGGTAAAGACTTGCAGAACGATTTAGATTGGTTATGGAATTGGACAGACAATGGCAGATCAAATTTAACACTGATAAAAGTTGTATACCCAGTAGATGTCCTCGGGACATCCCAAAGCACTTTACAGCCAAAGAAGTACTTTTGAAGTGTGGTCACTGTTGTCATGTAGGGAAATGCAGCAGCCAATTTGTGCACAGCAAGGTTCCACAAACAGCAATGAGATAAATGACCAAGCAATATGTTTTTTATGGGGGGATGTTGGTTGAGGTATAAATGTTGGCCAGGACACAATGAATTGAATGGAAATGAATCAGATTATATTGAATGAGCACAGAAAGACTTAGAAAGAGAGCTGGAACAGCAGCAGACTTATCACTTTCCTTGCCCTGACACTGGCAAAGCAATTAAGAAGCAAATGGAATCCTGGGGATTTTTAGCCAGAATACTCGAGTATAAGGGGATAAAATTCAACTTCAGCAGAGGTGCAAAACGATCAACTGCCCATTATGCACTTTCTCCAATTTTCCTTTCTATTGACTTCAGAGGTATGCTAGAGCTTAACAATGCAATAGTCAGATTGCATTTGAGTACTGCAGCAATTGTTATAACACGGTGGCTCGATAGGCCACTTCAAAGGGCAGTAAGAGTCAACCACATATTGTGAGACTGAAATCACGTGTAGGCCAGACCTGAGGGACTCCAGTGAACCAATTGAGTTTTTACAACAATCCACCAGTTGCAAGGTCATTATACCTGAAACCAGCCCATAAATGACCAGATTTACTGAATTCAATTTCACAACTTGCCATGGTGGGATTTGAACTCACAATCTCTATGTTGGTAGTCCAGTACCAGAGGCCAGAATCATACCTGGCACAAAGGAAGATGGCCATGGTATTTGGAGGCCAATCATCACTGCAGGACTTCCTCTGAGAACTAAAGAAGAAAAACTTGCACTTATATGGCGTTTTTCACAACCACCGAACGTTCCAAAGGTGCTTTACAGCCAATGAGGTACTTTTTGAAGTAGCAAACATGGTAGCCAATTTGCGCACAGCAAGCTCCCACAAACAGCAATGTGATAACTGGCAACATTTGCGCCACATTAGTGCCAGGTAATGACCATCTCCAACAAGAAAAGGCCAAACCACTTCCCCCTGATCTTCAATGGCACCACAATCATTAACTCCTCCCACATTCAACATCCTGGGGGGGGGGTCACCATTGACCAGAAGATTAACTGGACCAACCATATCAACACCATGGCTACAAGAGCAGTGCGGAGTCGCATATCCCTAAGTTGGCTGCTCCCAGCTGGGGCAGCAGCTGGGCTGAAATCAGTCAGGGTTTCCACTCCTATCACTGTCTAGTGGCTTCTACTGGAAAATGACTGTGTGTGGACAGGATCAAATTAATTTGTGATGCTCTCCATAGCCAAATAGTCTGCCAACACTCACTATCTAGGTACACACATGAACAATAGCCACTTGTTCTTGGGACAGCTGGCACCCATAGAATTGTTCTGTCGCAAGAGTCAGCTCCTTTAGGAGAGGGGAAGAGAAAACTACAAAAACAAAAGAAATGTTTAATCCACTGGTGCATATCATTTCTGCACTGTGTCACTGGTAGGCGATGAGGTCCTACTCTCAGCTGGGAAGAGGAGTTGAGCAGAAACATAGCACTTCCCCACAGGAAGAAGACAGGAGAAGACAAACAAATTGATATCACATCTTTCAGAAACATCTCAAAGTGTTTCAAATTCAAATACAGTAATTACTTTGAGGTTCAGTCACTGCCATTATGTCGGCACACATGGCAGCAATAAGATAACTGAGGAGTTATCTATTTTTGATTGAGGGATGAGTGTTGGCCAGGACACTAGAAAAACACCCTACTCAACTTTGTTTAGTGCCATACGTCCTTTAGTATCCACCTGAACCATTAGGTCGGGCCTTGGTTTTGCATCTCAGCCCGTCAACAGCAGCCCAGCTTTAGTATTATACTGGAGTGTCAGCCTAGGTTAAGTGTTCAGATCCTGGAGTGAGGCTAAAACCTGCAACCTTCTGACTTAAAGGCAAGAGTGCTAGCAATTGGACCAAGTCAACACTTGTCCACTTACATCTGTCTCCTGTCTCATATCCATGAACAGTTATAGGGAACAGATCACTCACTTACTAACCTCTTGATCAGGAAATGCAGGAATATCTCCCATTCATTTTTTTGTAGGGTGGGGGGAAGAAACAAAAGTGAGCTTACGCTAATAGAAAACCTGATTTCTAGAACATTCTTAAAGACTTTTAAATACGTTGTTGGGAATTTGCTGGAGGCTGCTCACAGGGAGGAGCCATCAGGCTTCCCAGGGAATTACTTTTATCTTCAGGGAAGAAGATGTTCATAGCAATGTTACCCATCTCTAGGAGGAGAATATTCCTTCCTGAATTCACACACTGTGACTTAGGGTGTGCTGAAACACTGATAACTCCGTAGCTACTGAGCTATAAGGAGACTTATCCTAGATTCTATTTCCAGGTTTGTGGAATGCTAATTGTGCATTCCAGATCCAATCTCATCACAGATAGTGCTTGTTCCACTTGTTTTCAATTAATCCAACCAGCACTGCAATTGCTATTAAAGTCTATGCCCATAAACAGTGCATAAATTATAAAACATAAGTAACAGATCATTAAAAAGAAAAAAAACATTTTTGAAAGTGCCAACAAAGCTGCTTAAAGGACATTGCCTTCATAATAAAGTATTGGCCAAATATTTATTTTATTTGGGGACGTAAATCACGCAGAAATGAGTTGTCCGCTCTTAGTACCCCTTCTGGCTCAGCGGATAACTGCATCATCCAGTGCGGTACTCCGCTGTACAGACTAGGAAGGTTTGGGGGGAGAAATTCGGTATTGCCCCATTTGGGGCGCAATTATCAGCCGGGTGCAAAGTTTAGCGCCTGGCGCTAATTATCGCCTCCGACTGCAAACTTGGCTTCTATCGCCCCTGGAAGTGATTGGAGCGCTAAATCAGGCGCTTCACACCTCTCTTAAGGTGCTAACGCCGAGGAGCGAGGCGCTAACTCAGAGCGCTGGCGAAGCTCATGTGATGTCAGTCAGCAATGGAACACAGACTCACTAGTGCCAGCCAGTTCTTAAAGGGGAGTGTCGATCTTGCTCTCCATCCACACCCTGCTCATTGCAGTCTTGAATCTCGGCCTGGAGAGACCTGTACATCAAATTTGCTGGAAAGAACAATGGAGAGACCCAGGGAAAGAGCTCAGAGTGCAGCCCCCATAGTCTCTTCTAAATCGATGCAAGGAAGATCAAATCAAAATGAACCTGCAAAGTGTTGCTCAGTACCCAAAACTCCTCAACACAGCGTTGAATATCTCCAGAAGTTTCTCTCTCTCATTCAGAATGCGTGGTGCAAAAGTGTCGCCGACAAAAAAAGGCAGGAAGTGGTCACCTTTAAATAGCGTTCCCCCAGTCCTTTCCCGACTGCAAAACGCTCCCCTCAACCTGTCGTTGCTAACGGCAGGCAGTAAGGCAGGGGGCGCCACGCAATATCAGGTCCAGGGCGCTACGGGGGCGTTGCACGCGCGACTGATGTCACGATCTGCGGGCGCAGGAGATCGTGGCGGTAGTGTTTAGCGCCACCGCAAAATGTCTGATCAATTTCGCGAGCGGCGCAATCATCGCCGCGCCCGGGCGCTAGTTGCTTTGCGCACCATTAGCGCCCTCTTAAGGTGCTAACGGGAGGCGCAAACCAACTGAATTTTCCCCCCTTGGGGTTCAATCCCTAGACCGAGCTGATTTAGCTGATCGTAGGCAGGGCAGCAGTAGGAAAGCTGCATTTGGCCCCAGGGATAAGGAGGGGGAACATCAGTCAGACAGACACTTGCTCCTGTTCAGTCTCTAGTAACACTACCACTCGCCACCCTTCCCCCCCCCCCCCGCCACCACGTGAAAGTGCGTGTGCAGGTAAGGACAGGAATAGGCTCGTTTGCGATGGCTCACGCAGTCCGATTTTTATTTTAAAGTATGCTGGAAGTCGCTTATCTGCGTTCCTGATTAACCACCAGAACAGTCCTGGGACAAAGCCTTACAATGAGATGGCAAAGCTGGACTAACGATCTCCTCTTACCTGACAGAAAACAACCTCAAAGCCCAAGAAAGATTAAATTCAATCTACCGCACTTGTCTCGATTCCCATGGGAGGGTACTACATGTGGAAGATCAGAAAATGCGGACTTTCCCCCTAATTTCCATTATCCATTGGGTACGCCCTGAAATGCCAAGAGCTGACCATAAAGAAGAATACCCTCAGTCAACTAGTCCTGGGACTCAATAAAGTAACTAATAACAATACTAACAATAACCAGCCCCAGGACAGTGACAGGGTAACACAAAGAATTCGACCCAACACAATCGTCGCTAAGCAAAAGGAAAAATATCTGTCATATTGGGCAGAAACAACAAAAACCCAAAGCAAACTCAATTGCTACTTGGCCCTAAACAGACAATACAACATAGCTGATTACCTGACCATGGTAAAGGATAACAAACTGAGAAGAACCTTGACAAGGTACAGACTTAGCGAACATAGCCTAGCGATCGAAAAAGGCAGACACAGGCAGACCAGGCTGCCAAGAGAAGACAGGATATGCTCTCACTGCAGTCAGGGAGTAGTTGAGACAGAGATGCACTTCCTCACAGCCTGTGGAAAATATCAGGGCATCAGAGAGAATTTCTATCAAAAATTCTCACAAATATGCCCTGAATTCAGAAATCTGACTGACAACCAAAAACTCCCATTCCTACTGGGGGAGGAGAGAAGCTGTGTAACACTGGCGGCGCACTATGTTACAGCTTGCCATGAACAGAGGGACAACCAGTAAACTAAGACAAGAATATATATAAACAAGGCGAAAATATATTTATAAACTCAGGGATATACCTGTTTATACACTGTATGAATGGAACCGCGTTTATGTGTTCAACCATAAATGTATTTTGATGCTTTGGCAACATAAGATGTACCTTATCATGCCAATAAAGCGATTTGTATTGTATTATTGTATTGGGTGGGGTAGGGGCAGGGAAAAATCAGCTCGGGTTCTCGCTCCAGCTTGCTGTCCTGTTGCCTCTGCTGCAGAGTGTGCAGATCTGGAAGATAGATGAGGACAGGATTGGTTTTGACTGTGATTCCCTCCATGGTCAAATGCCCTGTTGAGACTCGCACGCGTGGAGAATGGCCACTTGGGTGAGCTAGGGACACCTACCATGACCATGGAATCATATACATCATTGAGAGTCAGAAAATAAATTTAGGTGAAAGTCAAATTGTTGGTACAGAAGAGAATAGCTGTTCCGCATGTAAAAGAGACATTGCAGGAACATGTAGAAAACTCCTGAAATTAGAAACCAACTCATTTAAACTGTGGGCAAACTAGTTAAACAGTACTTGATGAATGTAATAATTGAATTAGCGAACTAGAAAGCATGTCAAAATCATTAATCAGTGGTTTCCGTCAACTCTGCATGGCAGCAAAGTACAGGATCATGGGAAACAGAGAGCACTCTGTTTAGGAAACTAATTTTGTCGTCTAGCAGGTATCAGATAGCTAGGGCCCCTCCACGAAAAAAATCAGGCTTTGAAAAGGAATGTTTCTGGCCAGTTGGAAAACCCTTTAAGTGTTGTGATTGGCAAGCTGTGCGCCAGACCGTGGGACTTATAAATAAACATTTCAGCAGGGTCTGCGAACGCCAGCATCGTTTCAGCAGCCCCAGTGCTGTCCACGCTCTCCCCCACTCTCGCTCTCTCTCCTGGGCCCACACCATCCCTGGGCCTGCTCCAACTCACATTACATAAGCTCCTGACATGACATTGTATTACAGCACTGTATGTGTGTGCCCTCTCACATTACACTAACACTGTACTGCAAACAAGCCTGGACACCCTGCATCTGTCAGCTCATTGCATTTCTTAAAATGGCAATGCCTGCCATTCACCAAAGCCTTTCTCATCATTTCTGAGGCAAGGAGGCGATTTTAACTCCCCCCACTTGGCGGAAATGGGACGGCGGCAGTGTTTAAATCAAGGTGGTCAAGTTACTGCCTGGTTCCCTCTTTGCCGCCATTTTAACTCGGGCCTTTTGCTAGACGACCCAGGCACCCGGTTCATTTATCTATGCTAATCAGGGTCCTGTGACGTACACAGGACCCCAATGTAATTTTACGAGCCTACTGGACACAGCTTGCCCCACAAACACTCCGCTCAGTAAAACCTGGTGAAGAGGAAGAGTCCTCAAAAAGATAAGTCTAAAGCTATTTCTGTGAGTCCAGGAGGAGCCGGAGTGCTCCCCTGGACTCCACAAAAACAAGGTGTGCCACTCAGTTCCCCCCTCCCTTCTGTGATATGCCCCCTTTCCCCGGACCTACCTTCCTGCCGGCTGGGTCAACTTCCGGGCTGGCCAATCTGCGCGGGCCTGGGGCTGGGGATCTGAGGAGGGACGCCTGTTCTGGGGGAGGTGTAGCTCACAGGGGGTTATGTTAATGAGGCCCCTCCCTCAAAATGGACCCAGCCTCCAGCTGGATAGAACGGGCATCCGGCCTACGTATTCCGTCTTCCAGCCACCCGATAGTTAAAATCGCCCCTAAGATAGGGGGATTCAGGACCCCTAGGCTGTGCTTCTCCAGTCCCCGCCACTAATTCTACCAAATCACCTTTTAACTTAGCGGCTCTTATTTGACACTTTTCACTCCTGCTATCCCAAAGGCACTGCCTCTTGCTTGGCTACAGTCCCATGAGTGCTCTGGTGTTTCGCCCAAATCCCATTTGTCAAGTGAGCTTAGACAGAAGGTCTCAGCAGATTAATAGACCCTGCAACATCACAGCTGAATCCTGATCCTGTCGCACCACCCGACCCAACCCAATCCTTTTCCTCAACTCACTTGACATCTGCACAAGCGCACATTTTCCAGCAGGGGTCATGGGATAGCGATCAGGAGTGGGAAGCCTGGCTGACTCTGGCCTCTCCAGCCCAGGGGTACTGAGGCCAATTTTAGGCGCGCTACTGTCAACCCAGCCAAGATTAGCTATCTCAGCATAGCTCGGGACTGAACATCCTGGTGTGTACATTTAACCACTGAGGCATCAGGGTTTCCAACTTACCAATACTTAAAACAACTTTCACCTGGATTGTCAAAGTCTACAGCAAAATGTTTCTGTGGCTATTTATTAACAAGATTCAAGTCACCTTAGAACAGTAGAAAAACTGTTGTATTGCAACCAATAAAAAAGTGGGAAAAAAAAGTTTATGAAATAAGGTCAGAAGAAAAACAAATCATCATTGATGACTAGAGACTGAATTATTACAGTGGGAATGAAACGCATGGCACAGATCTGCCTGAGCCTAGCCAAAGGGTTTAGAGAGGGTATTGAAGTAAGGGCAGGCTGCCCTGTAGAGCCGGACTGCTCTTTTTCCGACTCAGCAGAGAGATGCAAATGGCGTGAGTGGATCTTAGATACATTAGATACAAGCCAAGCACTGGTCACCTGGATGGCTCACCGCCTGGCCTGGCACTGAGCCAAAGAGACCAGGGGGTCCCAGGTTCATTGCTGGGTTTGCTGAGCTCAGTTGCTGCAAAAAGTTGGTGCTACAATTGGCCACACTGGTGCTGGTTTTGGGAAGTGAAATGATGAGCCAGTGTCTCTGCTTTGTAGTCCACCGCTATAAGAACATAAGAAATAGGAGCAGGAGCAGGCCATTCGGCCCTTCGAGCCTGCTCCGCCATTCAATGAGATCATGGCTGATCTTCCACCTCAACTCCATTCACCGGCCCTATCGCCATATCCCTTGATTCCCTTACTAGTCAGAAATCTATCGACTTCTGTTTTGAATATACCCAATGACTGAGCCTCCACAGCCCTCTGGGGTAGAGAATTCCAAAGATTCACCACCCTCTGTGTGAAGAAATTTTTTCTCATCTCAGTCCTGAATGGCCTACCCTTTATCCTGAGGCTGTGGCCCCTGGTTCTAGACTCCCCAGCCAAGGGAAACATTCTCCCAGCATCCACCATAAGAACATAAGACACTGCTCTCATCTGGTTCTGCAGAGGGCCAGGGGTTTTACCATTTGCCTTGGCCCTCCCCGCCGCACGACTCCTGCTGGGGATTAAAATCTGGCCTTGAGTGTGTGAGTGCGTGTGTAGTGTGGCACTGAGTCATATGGAGCAGGATGGTTACAAGTTTCACCCCCAGTCTGTGGTGAGTTATGCACCTCAGCTGGGTGTAAGTCGTGGTGCCACAGATGGCCTCAGCATGATTGAACTGGGGAGGATTCCTGGTCCTGATCAGTATCCAGTGATTCCTGCTGTGTGTGTGTATGTGTGTGTATGCAGGTGTGTGCACGTGCGGGTGTGTGCACGTGCGGGTGTGTGCACGTGCGGGTGTGTGCGTACGCATGTGCGTGTGTGCATGCGTGTGCGAGTGTGTGAACATGTCGGGAGAGGGCAGGATCAGGTTTGGCTTTGATCCCCCCACTGCCTTTACTCACACATGTAGAATGACTACTTGAGCAAGGTACGAGGGGTTGGTAGATGCCCATGGAACCTAGACCAAGCAGATCAGTGCCATCAGAAGAAGAGGGTGAAAAACTGGAGGAAACTAGAGGTAAAAGCCACCATAGCTTGGAGTCCAAACTCACTGGAGGTAAGTGGATTAACTGGCGAGTGTAGATCCCAAAATGCATCATTTAAAGCAATAACAGTGGGTTTTTTCTGAGTGAACCGATGCAGTGAAGAAGGGTTCAGCTCCACTCTCTGTGGTTTCCTGTTTGGATTGTTCTATGAAACCTTCACTAACCTCTCAGCCAGTCTATAAAAATCACTGACGCCTTATAAAACATGACCGCCTCTACCACATTAAAGTGAGCTTCTGGGCTTGTGTGTGTCAAATACACATAGTCTAGCTGGTTAGTTCAAGCCTGTGCACGAAAAGTGTTTCCTCCATCTCTGGTCTGTCCGGAGTTAGCTGATCTCAGCCGGGGTGGGAACTGTTCATTTCGATGCGTGGAAGGTTTTTGGGGAGCACAGAGGCAGAAAATCCCACCATCAATGCCTAGGCTCACACATGGAGAATGGCTACTCGGGTCACAGGCTCCCAGAGAACTGCACCCCAGGAAGAACATAGCACTAGTGGGAGAGGAGGAGGGAAGAGAACAGCAGGAGCAAAGAAAGAAAGACTTGCATTTATATCGTGCCTTTCATGACCACTGGATGTCCCAATGTTGTAATGTAACATAAAAAAGGTGGGTTGAGAAAAAAAACTCAAGCATTATCAAAGATGCTGGTCGGCAAAATAAGTCTAAGTGAAAATGTTATAAACTGTTCTTTGGGGTCTTCTTTAATGGTTGTACATTTGAAATGTCTTTAGACATAGATCTGAGCCCTTCAATAAAGCAGTAAGCATGGGTGCTAACTTATGATTGGATTTCTTAAAGTAAACAATTCAAGGATATGCTCGAGCCTTTTCTGGGCCAGTCTGAGGAGGGAGGGGAAAGGATTGTGTTATTCCATGAAAGTAGAAGGAAACTTCAAGGAGATAGGTGTGCAATAAGCCGACTATTTCCCGCTCCGAGTGCTCCTTGGCTACAGGGAGAACTTATAATGGAATCATCTATTCTTTGGATTGGTTTGAGATCTCTGGGCCAAGGAGACCACAAGAAAATCTGTTCATAATAACCTGGGAGCACAGTGCTGCTGTTGAGAGTTTAAAATGAAATACTTTTACTTGGTGAGCCCTAAATTCCCTCCACAACACTACACACGCTAGACTCCAGGTAAAACCAGCCACAAAGTCAGATCAGCACAAGCATAGCGGCAGTTAACTCTTTACTCTCCATGGGGCCTTTAAGCAATGCAACCGAGTGACTAATTGTTGATCTAAAGGAGAACTTATCAGCTGGAGCATGTTCTAACACTGTCAGTCTGATAGAATATCTTAAAACATAATAAACAGAAACACTCACCTGTATGTAATGCACAGTTTGTCATTCAGGGTAGTCATTCTCCTGTATGTTGTAATACAGTACATCTTATCCATGGGTAGTCGCTTTCCTGTATATATTTAAATATGCCATGACCCTGAAATTTCGTGAAGGTTCTCCCGGTGTCCCACCATGACTTTGATGGGAGACTGGCAGAGACTTGCAAAGAAATAACATCAAAAGTGAAATAACAGAGTTACTGCAGGAGACTAGGAGAACCCCTGCGGAATATCAGGGCCCATGAGTAGCCCATATAGACATTCTCCCATACATTGTAATACATGTTAACCATGAAGGTCGATCTCCTTTATATACCAAAATGTCTGACCTGGGATAGTCAGTCTCCCATATTGAGCCAGAATTTGCTGTAGCAGTGCGTCTAACAGCATCTGCCATCAGATAGACTTGTCCCTGTACCGTTCAGCTCAAAAAGTCTATGCTCACAAAGTTGCTGAAAGTGCAAGCTGATAACAGCGCAGCGAGGCGGCCAGCAGTCCTGCCTGAAACAGGCAGGGGCCTAATCAATAAATGTAAACTATTATCAAACGACCTTGTCCAGGACCCTGATGCCATTTTCTTCTCTACCTGCATTGCTATCATCAGTTCCTCATCCTGCCCGCAAACCACGGGTGGTACCACTCAGGGGGGAGACACTTTCAGAGGCATTTAAAGGGATCCGCACCTACTCTCGGGTGAAACGCTGGAACGTTTTAGGAGACATTGTGCCTCAATTGCATTGTGTTTTTTTTGGCTACTTAGTCGATTTACAAAGTGCCTGGAGAACATTTTGAACTTAAACAGCTCTGGCAATGCATGATTTTTATCATGGGGGTCTTTCTGGAAATTCCAGTCTGGCAAAAGGAGGAGCAGGATCAGGGTGAAGGAACATACAAAGGAGCAGCTGCAGGGAGAACAAATAGAAGGAGGCATGCTCGCAGGAACCCTTACCCTTCCAACAGAGTGTATAGGCCTGGGACAACATACCGGTACTTCTCTGAGGAGCAGTGCATTAGGAGACCCAGGGAGGCTGTCACAGAGTTGTGCCGCCTCCTACAACAAGACCTGCAACCAACTGTTGCAGCTAGCAGAGAATGGCCCATTGCCGTCCAGATCATTGCAGCCCTCAACCTCTTTCCCTTCAGTTCCTTCCAGGCTGTCAAAGGGGTTATCAGCAACATCAGTCAGTCAGCTTGGAAATAGGAGTGCTTCTCCCGATCCCACATCAAAGGACTCCAATCGCCCTCTCCCCAGTCCCTCCTCCCCTCAATCTCCCTCCCATCCCCCCCGCCCCCCAGCTCTGAACTCCCAATTGCCCTTCCCCACCTCCCACCCCCCCCCGCCAGCCCCCCAGCCCCACCCCCTGTCCCTGAGATCACATAGATAGAGAGTTACATCTATAGTTAGATAGAGAGATAGGTAGACAACCAGCCAGATAGATAGGCAGACAGTGAGAAGAATAGACAAACACATAGACAGATAAACAAACAAATAGACAGAAAGATACAATCCTATTAATCTATAACTTCCATCATTGAGCCATCCACGGATTATTTTTGAACAAATTCATCCATGAAAACCAGGTAGTTCCTGATGTAAAGCATTGCTGATGCTTTAGTGGGAGTAATGCATTTCACTTTAGCTATTGTCCCCATAAAAATGTCAGAGATCTGACTGAAGGTCAGGTGGATCATTTCCAGCTGTTGAGGTATCTAATTTGTCTGCTGCCCTGGAACAACAATGGCCAGAACAATTTTGGTTTATATAGTACCTTTAGTGTAAGAAAATATCATAAGATAACTCACAAATAGGTGTTAGGAAACAGCAGCCAAGCTAGAAGGGGGAGATTAGGAGGGGTGGCCAAAAGCTTGGTAAAAGAGATTGGTCTTGAGGAGGTTTTTAAAGGTGGAGAGAGAGATGAAAAGGATTAGGTCAGGAGTTAGAGAGAATAAGGCAATGTGGCTGAATTTTCTGCCATAATAGTTGGGTGAAGAGAGGAATGTTGCACAAAAGGTTGGATCAGAAGAACAGAGCATTCGGGAGGGGATAAACGGCTGAAAGAGTTTACAGAGATATGATTGGGCAAAGCCATGGAGGGAATTATAGACAAGGACAAGGATTTTTAATGTGATACATTGGGAGATTGGGGGTGGGGGGGCGGTGGTAGGAGCGAGGATGGGAGTCATGGGCAAGTGGGATTTCATGTAGAGCAGGGTGTGTGCAGCTAAGGATTGCACAAGTTAGAGATTATGGAGGGTCGAGGATGGGAGACTGGGTCACACAAGACTGCATCCATATCTGACCAGACCACACCAGGCCAAAGCCGTTCTGACACATCTGTAACCGAAATCAGACAGGAGCCACATCAATTTCATAATAAGGATGAACATCATAAGCAAAGGTGCCATGAGGAGTGTCATGAATCTTATCATGGCTCATGAAGTAAGACTGGGCGGCCAGCTGGTGGCGCTGTCCAAGGAGTATAAATACTCGGGCGTGGGCCCAGTTTGCTCAGGATGTTTCTGTAACCAGGAACTAGTGATGTAACTAGAATCTCATGGTTGTGAAACAGTTGATTAAAGCCTTGTTTTATACTCAAACCAAGTGCTCAGCCGTCTTTTTACATCAATTTAATCAACTGGATATCGGCTCCACGCTCTGAGTGATTTCGGGAACAGCCAGCTATGACTTCAACTGTAGAAGGAACTCTGACGTAGTAATCAATCCATCATGGACAAACTACTCAGACCCGCCCGTCTTGACCTGGACCTGAATTCACCTACAACTGCTAAGGTATGGAAACACTGGTATCGTACCTTCAGCAACTTCCTCAGGGTGTGTGGTGAAAATGTTCCTGATAAATTAGAGATAATTGCCAATTATGTATCTCCTCATGTGTTTGACTATATCGAAGACTGTGTAGACTATGACTCTGCTATCCTAATATTACAGCGATTATATGTTAAGTCTCCAAACAAAATTTTTGCTCGGCACCTACTGGCCACAACTCAACAACAACCCGGGGAATCACTTGACGAATTCCTTCAAAAGCTTCGCAGGCTCAGCAAGGATTGTAATCTTAAAGCTCTCACAGCTGAGCAGTACCAGGAGGAGTTAATTCATGATTCCTTTATTAATGGGATTGCATCTCCCTTCATACGCCAGTGTCTGATGGAGAATAAAACCCTCGAGTTACAGGCTGCCTACGACCAGGCATGTTCCCTGGACTTAGCAAAGAGGAATGCAGATACCTATCTTTTACAATGTGCACGGGCTGCTGCTATCACTTTTAATGACTCCTTCGATAGGTCTCGGGCGGAAGCCCTCACTGATGATGACAACCCTGCCCTAGAAGCCTTCACTGATGACAACCCTGCCCTAGCAGCATCTTGGCAATCTGGAAGGAAGTGTTTCTTCTGTGGCAGTGCATTCCACTATAGGAAATTTTGTCCTGCTCGTAACGCAGTCTGCAATCATTGCAGTAAGAAAGGCCACTTTTCTAAGGTGTACCAGTCGAGAGCCCCTGTTAGTTATGCAGTTACTATCTATAAAACTGCTCCTCCCCCAAGAGCCACTACTAAGGTTACAGCTGCAATCTATAAAACTGCTCCTCCCCCAAGAACCACTACTAAGGTTACAGCTGTCAAGGGTAAAACTGCCCCTCCTCCTATCACAGCTGTTTTTCCCCAAAGTCTGTCCCATGCAGCCACGAAGGTTTCGGTAAATGGACACATTTTGAGTGCACTAATCGACTTATGCAGCTCTGACAGCTTCATTAGTGAGCGGGCTGTCAGTAAGTTAAAACTGCGTATTTACCCCTCGGACAGGGAAATTGCAATGGCTCTGACGACACTGACCACCAACTCTTCCAGCTTTTGTCTTGTCAACCTTATTCTCAATGGCCACACTTATTTCTCCACCCGGCTCGGGGGTGCTCAAAAACCTATGCAGTGATGTGCTCCTGGGACAGGATTTCCAGAAACAACACAAAAGACTCACTTTCGAGTTTGGAGGGTCAAAGCCGGAGCTTACTATTTCCAAAGTACCGTTTTGTGCGCTTTCGGTGGCTTCGCTCGACGAGCCCTCCTTGTTTGCCAATCTTTTCCCCCGATGTAAGCCCATAGTCACTAAATCATGATGTTTCAGCCAAGATGATCGATCCTTTATTGAGGCAGAAATCTCTCGCCTTCTAGCTGACGGTATCATTGAGCCATGTTCATCTTCCTGGCGGGCTCAAGTCGTCATTGTTAAAAATCCTCTGAAGCAACACAAGAAACGTCTTTGCATCGATTACTCACAAACTATTAACCAGTATACTGACCTGGATGCCTACCCACTACCATGCATCGATGACATGGCCAATAACCTTGCCAACTACAAGGTATTTTCAACTTTTGATTTAAAGAGCGCATACCATCAAGTACCGTTAAAGGACTCTGACTAAAAGTATACGGCCTTTGAGGCCAATGGTCGGCTTTATCAGTATTGTCGCCTTCCATTTGGGGTCACCAATGGGGTGGCCATCTTTCAACGGGCAATGGATAGCCTAGTCAAACAGGAGAACTTAATGGACACTTTTCCATATCTGGATAATATCACCATTGCTGGTCATGACCAGAAGGAGCATGATGCCAACCTCCAGAAATTTTTTGACGTTGTCCATCGTCGCAACTTAACCTTAAATGAATCCAAATCTGTGAAATCAGTACCATCAGTCAACATCCTTGGCTACTGGGTGGGCAATGGTGTCATCAAACCGGATCCGGAGCGACTTTGTCCACTTCAGGAGCTCCCTTCCCCTACGAATCTCGGCTCTCTTCGTCGGGCACTCGGCATGTTCGCCTATTATGCGAAATGAATACCCCACTTCTCCGACAAGATCCAGCCCCTGCTTCACGCGAAGTAATTTCTGTTGGAGGCAACGGCTATTTCAGCTTTCAACCTCCTCAAGCGACAACTGGAAAATGCCACGCTTCGCTCCATCGATGAAAATCTTATTTTCGTGGTCGAGTGCGATGCATCGGAGGTGGCGCTCTCGGCTACCTTGAATCAAGGTGGTCGACCCGTTGCATTTCTGTCCAGAACTTTGAAGGGTAGCGAACTCCATTATCCTCCTGTCGAGAAGGAGGCTATGGCTATCATCGAAGCAGTACGTAAATGGAGTCATTTTCTCGCTCGTCACCATTTCATGCTTATAACCAATCAGCGCTCCGTGGCCTTTATGCTGGATAACCGGAAATGCACTAAGATCAAGAATAACAAAATACAACTCTGGAGGATGGTATTGGCCGCCTTTGGCTACACCATACATTATCGACCTGGCAAAGAGAATGTGGCCCCGGATACCCTCACACGTGCATTCTGCTCTTCTATTTCAACTTCGACTGTAGCGGATCTTCATACTGACTTATGCCATCCTGGCGTTACCCGTATGTTGCACTTTGTGCGATCTAAAAATCTCCCATTTTCTACTAAAGATGTGAAAAGAACTTGCTCCACCTGTAGAATCTGTGCGGAATTAAAACCGCAATTCTTCTGTCCATCGGATGGCTCGCTCATACACGCTATGCAGCCTATGCAGCGACTCAGCATTGACTTTAAATGGCCATTGCCTTCCTCAACGCGAAACACCTACTTACTTACTTATGGTGGACGAGGATTCAGGCTTTCCCTTTGCTTTCCCCTGTCCCAATATGCTTACTTCCACAGTGATCAAATGCCTCGATCAAGTCTTTTCCCTTTGCGGTACGGCCAATTTCATCCACTCTGATCGGGGTCCCTCCTTCATGTCAAGCGAACTCAAAAGTTATCTTTCCCAACGGGGAATCGCCACAAGTAAAACGACACCGTATCATCCCATTGGTAACGGACATGTTGAGAGATACAACGCTATCATTTGGAACGTTGTTCGTCTTGCACTGAAGTCACGCAACCTACCAGACCAGCAGTGGGAAACTATGCTCCCTGACGCGTTGCATTCCATCAGGTCTCTTCTTTCTACGTCCACCAATGTCACTCCTCACGAGCGATTCTTCAGGTTCCAGCGTCGCTCCACTCATGAGACGTCCCTACCATCATGGTTGGCAGCTCCCAGCCCCGTGCTGCTCCGAAGATTCGTCCGATCTTCCAAAAACGATCCCCACGTCGACGAGGTGGAACTAACGGACGTTAATCCCACATAAGCGCACGTGTGGTACCCTGATGGCTGGGAGTCCACCGTTTCACTCCGAGATCTGGCTCCCTGTCCAACCAGTCCCATGGACCCAACTGGTAGAGGAACCCATGGTAATGATGCCGACGCTCTACGCTCCTTTGAGGATGATGCCCTACCTGGGACATCAAGGGATCTGCCAGCTACTCCACCGGATCAACTCGGGGAGCCGAGTGCTTCCCAGGGGATGGCCACCCGAAGCCAGGATGCCGGTCAACCCCCAGCTACCAAACAAGATGACGCCAGCTCTGCGCCTGTGGGGGCCCGCACCCGAAGTCACGATCTCCCAAGTCTTCCACAGGTCGATCAAGGCAACACGGGCCCTGTCGATCTACCAATACGGACCAAGCAACCCAGGGACTAAGACACGGTCCGAGGAGATGTGCCTTCCAGCCACAAGCGAAGATCTAAAAGACTGCGGCTATTCGTGGTCCGCCTAATCCACTAAAAGGAAGTCGTCGGATTTCCAAAACTTTCAGGCGGGAAGAATGTCATGAATCTTATCATGACTCATGAAGTAACACTGGGCGGCCAGCGGGTGGTGCCGTCCAAGGAGTATAAATACTCGGGCGTGGGCCCAGCTTGCTCAGGGTGTTTCTGTAACCAGGAACTAGTGATGTAACTAGAATCTCATGTTTTTGAAACAGTTGATTAAAGCCTTGTTTTATACTCAAACCAAGTGCTCAGTAGTCTTTTTACATCAGGGAGTCTGCACATGGAGATATATTTGAACCCCTGTCACACAGGTTAGGAGAAACCATAACCCAACACACTTCCTCACTCCCTCCCTCTTTCCTTTGATGTTTAAAAGACTCTGAGTTCTGTCCAAATAAAAAACAGAAGGTCAGCTTCAAAAACAAACATCCCCCTAATCTAAGCTGCTCAACAACAACGATTGAACGTTGGACAACTTGATGGTTGGCCACAGCCCCCTGGACAATGCAAGCTGTGAACCACGACAACCCTCCTTCCCCCAAAAGCACACTCTCTGACAAAACTGCAGTGCGTTCAGTGAGGCTTTGTGGAGATTGTCTTTGAGCCAAGTTAATCCATAAAGTTAATTCAATCCAAACATCAGTGACCCCTCTCATCAAGGAAATCAATGGAATCAAAATTTGCATAATTTATTAACTGTCTAAGAGCTGTAATAAATTATTTATATGAGTCTGCATTCTCTATTTCAAAAAGAAATTAAAACTCCTGTGAGGAAAATATTGTAATAACATTTAAGTGAAATATAACAAACTTTTGTCTTCAGAGCCCTGACTTGGAAAAGTGCCACCCCAGCTGAAACAAAGCACTTCAAGCATTCTTTTTAGCACAGAATACTTCTGACACTTCCTAGGACTTGGGTTTCTCCCCCACAAATAAAAGCTGATGAAAACTCTGCGCAAGGCAGGAACAAACTGATGAATGCATCGTGAAGAATATCAGTCTCCAAAGAAAGTTTTAAAAAAAGGTCCTAAGAAATTGGAAGTTTGCTCATGCTCCCACAAGCCCACTGGGCCAGTATCTGTTCCCACTGGTTTCTGTCTACAAACCTGTAGATAGTTGCAATCAATACACAATGCTACCTGCTGGACTGCTGCCCAATTGCCTACCATAGTGGAATAGCTGCTGACCCCAGGCAAGCACATGGGACCAGCCAGAGTCTAATAAGCCAGCTGTGAGATCCAAACACAGCCAAGGGTGTAATGTATGTACCTTTAAGGGGAGAACTACTTTTTACAGCTCCTGTATACTGTAGTACCGGCAGTGACCACACCTGTATATAAACCCTGAGTAGTGATCTGTAGAGTCAATTGCAGTTTGAACCCTCATTCAGTAAACACCTGTTGATCGTTCCCTACAGTCTGTTGTCTGATTATTGAAGGACACAACATTAAGATACACGGATCTAACATTGGCGACGAGGTAGATTCGAACCTACCTGCAACTCTGCATCACCTCCCAGGGATTCGCTCCTGGAGAACAGTGGAAGGAGGTCGAGTCCAGAAGCACGGGCGTCGACCACGGGCAACCGCCCAGTCATCCAGCGGAGATTTGAGCATTGCAGGGGAGGCTGTCGAGAACCAGGCTTGGCTTTCCAGTCACGGTGGTCCAGCGAAACGGGCTGGCAACAGGTACTGCGCAGACCCTTCCCGGACAGCGGCGGCTAGAGCTGACCGAGTGGCACAGAAAAAGGCCGAGCAGCGTCGACGGGGGAGAGAGAGAGGGCAGAGCGCACAGGGCACAGCCGGTGTTCAGGACCGAGCGGCGTCAATGGGGGAGAGAGACGAGAGAGAGCAGAGCGCAGCCGGTGTTCAAGGGCCGAGCGGCGTCAGCGGGGGAGAGAGACGAGAGAGAGCGGAGCGCGGCTGGTGTTCAAGGGCCGAGCAGCATCAGCGGGGGAGAGAGGCGCGCAGGAAAACGCGAGGCGCTGCCATTGCCACGAGAACCGCAGAGAGCGGCGTTGGCAGCAGTGCAGGAGCAGTGCACGAAACCCACAGGGTGTCGCCATTTGCCACGAGGACCGCCGAGAGCGGCGTTGGCAGCAGCGCGGGAGACGCCGTTTTAAGCCGCAGCGGGGAAGAAAGGAAAGCGCGGGAGATGCCATTTTAAGCCGCAGCGGGGAAGAAAGGAAAGCGCGGGAGACGCCATTTTAAGCCAGTCTAACCACACCCAAAAATGCTGAAGAGTGGCAGTATCACAGCGTTCGACAATGAAGTCGAAGATTGGACGACATATGTCGAACGCATAGAAGTATACTGCAAGGCGAATGAAGTGCCAGATGACAAGAAAGCGCTGGTATTGTTGAATTCAATGGGTGCAAAAACGTATGGCTTACTACGAAACCTAGTAACCCCAGAGAAGCCAGTAGAAAAGGATTTTGAAAACATAGTGTCAATCCTACAGGACCACTTAAACACCACACCGCTGCTGATAGCAGAAAGATTTAAGTTTCATAAAAGGAACCAGCATAAAGATGAAAGTAATGCTGAGTATTTAACGGAGCTGCGCAAGCTATCGAAACACTGCCAGTTTCGAACAGGACTAGCAGATACTTTAAGTCACAAGTTTGTGTGTGGGCTTCAAAGTGAAGGAACCCAGAAACGGCTTCTATCAGAAAAGGATCTTACGCTGGACAAGGCTTTCAGCATTGCAGTATCACATGAAGCAGCAGCACGGGGCGCTGCAGAGATACAACGGAGACCGCAAGAATATGGCACAAATGAAATGTCATACGGAACAGTGAAGTGCTATCGCTGCGGCAGAACAACACACAACCATAATGATTGCTGGTTCAAGGACAAAGTGTGCAGACAGTGTGGAAAAGTAGGACACATAGCAAGAGTCTGCAGGTCAGGAAAGAAAACCAGCAGCAAGAAATCTCTACAGGAGAAGTACAAGAAGGTACATAAGGTGACGGAGAGTAGTTCAGACGAACAGAAGAGTGATACAGACTCCGGAAGCAAGGAGCTGGGTTGTCTGAAACTACATAATGTGATCAAAACGGAGGATCACCAAACTATCTGGGTCACGCTCAAGATAGCAGGAGTCCAAGTGAAAATGGAATTGGACACAGGATCAGCCCTAACAGTCATAAACCGAAGGGACTACAAGCGGCTATTCTCACATATACCCTTGAGAGATACAAAGATTGTCTTGAAGACGTACACGGGGCAAAAAGTCTACCCCAAAGGAAAAATAAGGGTGAATGTTATATATAACGGCAAGGAAACACCAAAAATGGACCTATATGTATTGCCAGATGGAGGACCACCACTACGAGGACGTGAATGGATCCGGAAGATACAGCTAGATTGGCATTCCATACAGGCACTGACTGTGGCTGACAAAAAGGATGACGACGTCACACCTGGGCGACTGTCAAAGATCCTAACTGACGCGAAAGAAGTGTTCCAGCAAGGACTCGAAACTCTAAAAGGCATGACAGCGATGATTAAAATTGAAGTAAACGCAAGCCCAAAATTTTTTAAGGCCAGACCAGTACCTTATGCGATCCGCCCAGCTGTCGAAGCAGAGCTGGAGAGTCTGGAACGTTCAGGTGTACTGTCCAAGGTAGACTGGAGCGAGTGGGCTACACCCATCGTCCCTGTGATGAAAAAGTCGTTGAGCAGCACGCCTGGGGAACCAAGGAAGGTTCGCATCTGTGGGGACTTTAAGGTAACAGTGAACCCGGTCCTTCACACCGTACAATATCCACTTCCGCGGATTGAAGATATTTTCGCCTCGTTATCTGGAGGGAAACGCTTCACTAAGATTGATCTGGCCCAGGCGTATCTGCAAATGGAGGTCGAAGAAGCATCAAAAAAATACCTCACAATCAACACCCATAAAGGTCTCTACCAATACAACCGGCTGGTATTCGGGGTAGCATCAGCTCCGGCTATTTGGCAGAGGGCAATGGAACAAGCCCTGCAAGGGATCCCGGGGACCCAATGTTATTTGGACGACATCCTGGTCACGGGCGAAAATGACAGTGATCACCTTGCCAACCTGGAGCAGGTGCTCACTAGATTGCAGGAATATGGGCTCCAAGCTAACCGCCCCAAATGCGAGTTTTTTAGAAAACAGATCTCGTATTGTGGCCACGTTATCGATAAAGAGGGGTTACATAAGTCCCCAGAGAAGATTGAGGCAGTAGTCAAGGCTCCAGCACCAGAAAATGTGTCACAACTGAGGTTGTTCCTCAGGCTGGTAAACTACTACCATAAGTTCTTGCCAAATTTGTCTACAATACTACACCCACTGAAGACCCTACTGCAAACTGGGGTGCCATGGAAGTGGAGTGACGAATGTAGACGGGCTTTCCAGAAGAGCAAAACACTAATCACATCGAAAGAGTTATTGGCCCATTACAACCCGGCATTACCAATTCGGTTGGCATGTAATGCGCCACCCTACGGCATTGGAGCAGTGCTGTAGGACAAATTCTCGGACGGCTCAGAGAGGCCAATAGCCTTTGCGTCATGATCACTAACCTCAGCCGAGCGTAACTACACCCAGATTGACAGGGAGGCCCTCAGCCTAGTGTGGGGAGTGAAAAATTTCAATCACTATCTGCACGGGCAGAAGTTCACCTTGCTGACTGACCACCAACCACTTGTCTCCATCTTTAATCCAAAGAAGGGCGTTCCGGTGATGACTGCGCAACGGCTACAAAGATGGTCCCTTTTTATAGGGGCGCACCAATATGAAATCGAGTATAAGGGCACGAAACAGCATGGAAACGCTGATGGGCTATCACGCCTGCCACTGCCTACTGCGGAGGAAGCACCAGCAGTGGATCCTGTCGAAATATTTCATTCGACTATAATTGAATGCTTGCCAGTAACTAACGCTGGTATAGAGAAGGAGACCCGAAATGACCCGACACTGTCTCGGGTATATGATTTGACGGTGAAGGGATGGCCAGCACATGGCGACTCACTGTTGCCAGCATTCTCATCCAGAAGAGAACAGCTGTCAGTGTGCCAGGGGACCTTGATGTGTGGATCCCGAGTGGTAATTCCACCCAAGTTAAGGGAGAGAGTGCTCAATGAGCTTCACGAAGGTCATCTGGGAGGGGTGAAAATGAAAAGCCTTGCTAGGGCTTATGTGTGGTGGCCGGGGATCGATCAGCAAATCGAGGACCTGACAAAGAGCTGCTCAGGATGCCAGAAGGTCCAAAATGCACCACCACATGCCCCTCTACACCCATGGGAGTGGCCCTCATCTCCATGGCAACGGGTGCATATTGATTTTGCTGGTCCATTCATGGACTCAATGTTTTTAATAGCCGTGGATGCGCACTCGAAATAGTCTGAGGTGATCAAAATGTCCTCCACCACCACGGAGAAAACTATTGCAGTCCTACGGACCATTTTTGCCAGGAACGGCTTGCCAGAGCAGATTTGCTCTGATAACAGACCACAGTTTGTGTCCGAAGAGTTTCGAAGATTTATGAAAAGGAATGGGGTAAGGCATTACACATCTGCCCCGTATCATCCAGCCACAAATGGATTGGCTGAGAGGTTCGTACAAACCTTTAAGAAGGCAATAAAAGCTATGTACAATGACAACATTCCGCTGCAGCACAAGGTGGAGAATTTCCTGTTCACCTACCGGAATGCGACACATGCAGTCACCAACCAGGCCCCAGCCATGATGTTCTTTAACCGAAGGTTAAGATCTCGCCTGGATTTGCTCAGACCAAACGTACGAAGAGATGTTGAGAGTCAGCAATTCCAACACATCCATGAGAAGCCAACAAGGAGCTTCAATGTAGGGCAACCAGTCTTGGCCCGCGACTACCAAACAGAAAAATGGCAGCCAGGAACGATATGCACACGGCAGGGCCCACTAATGTGCACAGTGGACGTTGGGGAGAGCATCGTGAGACGCCATGCTGACCAGATCCTAGAGTCACAGGAACAAGTCAATCCCATGCCTCGCCCATACGTACCTGGTGATGAACCCGACGTACAGGTAGCATCTACCCCAGAAACAGTAGCATCGGAAGCTGATGAACCAACCGATGACAGGGGGCCAGAATCGCCTCCGCACCAAGAGCAAGACACTCGGGAAAGGCGCTATCCAGAAAGGAAGCCTCCCCAAAGACTGAATTTATAAATAGACTATTTTCAGCTAATGTTGCATGTTAAAAGTGTTAATTGTAATTAGTTGATATTTAATTGTTAATTGAGTGTTATGGTACTGTTAATCTAAAAGGGGAGGAATTGTAATGTATGTACCTTTAAGGGGAGAACTACTTTTTACAGCTCCTGTATACTGTAGTACTGGCAGTGAGCACACCTGTATATAAACCCTGAGTAGTGATCTGTACAGTCAGTTGCAGTTTGAACCCTCATTCAGTAAACACCTGTTGATCGTTCCCTGCAGTCTTTTGTCTGATTTATTGAAGGACACAACATTAAGATACACGGATCTAACAAAGGGAATCTTCCAGAAGAACAGACTCCAAAACGTAGAGTTCCGTGCAGAAACAGGTTCAAAGGTCCTGGTCTTGAGGAGACCAGCATGCTGCAAGGATTTCAGTTGGCCCTCACAGGAGTGAGCTCTTCAAATCTTTTGACTTGCTTTTCATGCTTTCTCTGAAAAGTTGATATCAGTGGCCACAACCTCTATTTGCCAGGCTGGGAAATGCCATAATGTTCAAAAGTCCGTAACTACTATCAGCACAATTGCATGGGAGATGTGTTGAGAGGGGGAATAAACCAGTTATTGCCATTTTTCCATCACCTCCCAAACGACATGAAAGATGTGACCATCAGACCAGGGGTCATGTTTCCTATGGCCCTTGGCACCCACCTGTTAGTCCTGTAGTTGTGTCATCTTCAGGAATATGTAGCCAGTATTGATACTTATTTAAGCACGTAGCAAAGCACAGATAAGGAAAAGACCATTCAGCCCACAAAGCTTACTTCTTTCACAGACCATTGCAGACTCCATCCCACCCATTTAGTCTCCTGAAGGAAGGTTTTCCAAAGTTTCAAACTTAGCTTTTCCCATTATAGTACAGCTCTCGATAGTCTTAACCACCATAGGGCTTTTGAGGAATTGCATTAGCTTCTGTGACCTTAACAATAAGCAGGCAGCTCTGACATGACCAATCAGATTGGAGAAATAGCAGTCAGCACAGAATAGTTGGACTTGGGTTTGTGTCTGCTATCCAATCTCAGGGTGCTTGCCTTCAGCTGCCAAGTCCCTAAGCTCTGGAATTCCCTCCCTAAACCTCTCCGCCCTCTACCTCTCTCCTCCTTTAAGACACTCCTTGAAACCTACCTCTTTGACCAAGCTTTTGGTCATCTGCTCTAATATCTCCTTAAGTTGCTCGGTGTCAAATTTTGTTTTATAATGCTTCCGGTAAGCACCGTGGGACGTTTTACTACATTAAAGGCGCTATATAAATGCAGGTTGTTGCTATTGTTGTTGCTTAAGGTGGGATTGTCTTGGGCGGAAGACAAGAGGCAGGAGAAATTGGAGGAACGATCATCACAAGCTCTCAAGTATCTCCTTTCTGGCAGTTCACAAATAGTTTCTTGAATACCTACTGACAGACTCACATGATTCCTCGTGTGCCTCCTTATGGGCTCCTTCTTGCATTCTTATGGAGGCTCAAGTGCCCTCTCCTAGTGGGATCAGAGTGGCATTGTTAGAAGCCTGAGACTGCATTAACCGAGTACATTCTTGGCTTTGCACTGTGCACAACGCAGAGCAAATGCAACAGAAAAAAAGAGAACAGGGATTACAGAGAAGTAAAATTAGCCCTCCCTCCAAAAAAAATAAATAAAACAAACCTAGTTGACAGCTGGGAGTCATGCGCCTGAACTTCAAACAGATAGTTTCACCACCCCGGAGCCTCGTGTCAGCTGAACCTCTCCGCCCCATTGAGAATGTCCTTCAAGCCGTGTTTGTTTGTTTATTTTCACAGGCTGCACAGAGAGCTTAGCTCAAGACCGTATGGGATTCATAAGGCTGCACGACAGTGTGTGGGACACAAACACAAAATGAAATGCTGTTCAGTTACTCGCCTGGGTTGCATGTATTCAATTTAATTAGCAGCAGTGGAGTCACCAAGAGACATTCCTCATCTTCACTAACTAGCCACACTGGGGCCATTTCAGGCAAAGCTGCGGTTAATTCTGACACAGGCCATCTGTAAAAATCACTTTCCCAAGCAATAAGGCTGCTTAATTTGTGTTTTAAGTGGTACAGTATTACAGAATTTAAATAGAGTGCTCAGGGTTAAACACTGACCATTCTTACATGAACTTACTGAACATTTGACAAGTCAGATCTCTCCACCCCTGATTGCACAACAACTCAATATTACTGCACTGTATGTTAATGGAATCAAATTGTAACCAGGAGAACCATACCACTTCCAACCTCGTTAAGCAGAGCATCAATATTCTGATACTTCAGCACTGGCTCTTTTTGTGAAGCATCCTGGCGCATATTAGGTTCATACAATCTGCATGTGTCACCTCACAGCGAAAATCCACTCCATATTCTAGACTAACTACATCAACGTGTCAGTTTGGTTCAGTTGGTAGCATACTTGCCTCTGGGTTAGAAGGTTGCAGTTTCCACTTGCTCCAGAACTGTCGCTTTAGTGCAATATCTGAGGGGGTCCTGTAACATCAGAGCTTCCTTTCTTTGGTAGAGACATTAACTGAGGTCCTGCTGCCTGTTCTAGTGGTTCAGGTGAATTTTAGAGACCATGTCAAAGGCTGCAGAGAGATCAAGGAGGACAAAGAGAGAAATGCACTATGGTCACAGTCACAGATGAAGATGGAGATAGGGTGGTAGTTTGCAACAGCAGAGGGATTGAGGGTGGGTTGTTTGAGGAAGGGGTGATGGTGGAAATTTTGAAAGAGAGGTATACCATTAACAATGTAAGCTAGCATGGCAGCCAATAAGGGAAGTTGAGTGTTTGGCAGTTTTGTGACAATGAGGTCAAAAGAGCAGGAGGTGGGTCTCATGGGCAAAATGAGCTCAGGGAAGGCCTAAGAGGAGGTAGGAGAGAAACTAGAAAGAGACTTGGTTTAGGGCTGGGCCAGCGGAGAAAGGGAGCTGGGGGTTGGGGTGGGGAGTTGGCTTGGTGGCGAGGGGAAGAACAGAAAGCCGCAGATGCAGCTGAACAGATGGTCTCAATCTTAGTGACAAAGAAGACCATCAGCTCCTCAAATGTGTTATTGGAGGTGAGGATGGAGATAGAAGGGGAGAAAGGTTTAAGGAGGTTGCTGGTCGTAGAGAAAGGAAAACAGTGGTTATCTTTGCTCTCTAGGGTGATCTTGGAGTAGTGGGTGGCTTTAGCATAGGAGAGTGAGGCTTGATGTGGTCCAGCCAGATCTGGTGATAAATGGCTAAACTAGTTGAGTGCCAGATACATTCAAGTCTGTGCCCCTTGGACTTGAAGGAGTGAAGATATACCAAGGAGATCGACTGGGAATGGGAGAAATAAAGGTTGTACTGAGGACAATGGCATCAAGGTAAAAGTGAGGGAGTGGGTTAGCAGATTGACAGCTGGAAAAGTGTTATGATGAATGGAAGGGTAAAGGCTAGACAACTGGCAGCTTGAAAGTGCAATTATAATTGAGAGTTCAGTAGCATACGCAGAAAGGAGGGTTGAAAGATGTTAGGGGATGTGGCTGATGGGGCTGCATAGAAGTGGTCAGCAATGGATCAAGACCAAGGGAGTAGGGAGATGGCAAGGTCAAAGGAATAGCCATGATTATGATTAGAAGACTTTATATTAGGAGAGAAGTTCAGGGAAGGCAGTGAAATCAAAAGAGAAAGGGCAAGGTGAGTGGAAATGAAGATTGGAATCATTGAGCAGTTGCTCCGTGCAGAGGCTGAAGAAGGAAAGGAGGGAAGATATCTCAGGGAGAAACTCAGGATGGGGCTTGGGGTGGGGGGTAGAGATTGAGGATTTTAAAAGAGAGGCGAGAGGGCTGGAACACGCTGAGGTGTTATAAAGGAGAAGGTACCAGAGGAACAGAGGGAATGGGCAAGATGAAATTATCTGTACTGTACCTGATCTGCCACTCATTTTCCCTTGGCTGCTTCATCCAGTTCAACAGACCCCTCCTAGTTTTGTATCATCTGCCGATTAGCAGTCTGGGTAAAGCCTCCATCAGGCTGCATGTGACAAGAAGAGTGATGTTCCAAAGCAAATGACACAAACATATGTGACAGGAAGTGAGGCTTATGCTGGCTAATAATGCACATTGTGTGACTATTTTTTTCCTCACGCTTAATTACATACAAGTCTAAAGTCTCCACTTTTCTCCAGTTATTTCTCATGTAAATAGAGCTCACTTACTCACTCATGGACAATTATTTGCATAAACCTTTGCCCTTCAGATGAATTCCTCCCATACCTCTCAACTTGCGGTGTTGTTGAAAGAGTGGGAGTCAGGTCAACCCCTGGGGCAGCAGTGCCATTTTCTGAAAGACCCAGCGAACCAGCTGATTTTTCTGGCTTGATAGTTTTGCGCAGCACTGCTCTTCTTCTCAGTCACTTGAGAAATATGATTCAATATTGTGCTAAAATGAGTCATTGTCCCAGTGATTATGCCGTTTCCTAATTTGTTTTTAGAAACAGGAATGGTAATGTGTGTACTGAGGGAGTGGGGTGGGCACCTCAGCCTGCACACTGGGGCAAAGGGAAAGCAAATCCTATTTTCTAAAAGGCAGATGTATTTGGCCCTGAGGCAAGTTAAATATAAGCACTAGCTACAGTGGCTGTTATGAATTGCTATGCACTGAGCAGGGTTAGGGTTACTCGCTTTACAACTATACAGAGTTGCTAATTATTCAGCAGGGTAAGGATTGCTGACTGCATAACTGTATAGAATTGTTTATTTAGCAGGGTATACGTTACTGACTACAAATGTACAAACTTTTGCTTATTTAACAGGGTAAGGGTTAGCGGCTGTGTAACCATACTCACTGTGTAGCTGTACAGAGTTGTTGTTTATTCAGCAGGGTAAGGGTCACTCACTGTGTAACTGTACAGAGTTGTTGTTTATTCAGCAGGGTAAGGGTTACTCACTGTGTAACTGTACAGAGTTGCTGTTTCTTGTATCTGGTAATTCTTGGGCATCTCCAGGAGGCGATTAGTTGCATTCTGCACCATTAACCAATATTTGAGCCGCAGGCCAGGACTTGGGTGCTGGCGAGGTGTTTTCACCATCATGGAATCATCCCATCATTTCCTCAGGCTGTGGCACAAGCTAATTGGAGCTCTCCAGCAATCACGGAGCAAGAATTTCTATCCTTCCTGTATGTAGACTAATCTATCTGCTCATACTAACACACCCAGACTGCAATAGCTGGGCAGGCACAGATAATCAAAGCTTTTTACAGGCTGGACACAAATAATTTATAAATGATTAAAAAACCAGAATGAATGCTCTTTGTTGGTCGATACTGCTGAGCCATGCAGACTAGTCTGTCACGTGTGAGCTCATTTTCAACCGGGGTAGGGGTACAGATGTTGCAGCTGGCCTCCACTTCCCTGGTCTAGGGATTTGTGTTCCTGATCACTATCCAGCGACACCTGCAGGAAGATGCATGTGCTTGGATGTCGGGTGAGGACAGGATCAGGCTACCGAGGATGTCCCACTGCAGTTGAAGGAGCTGGTTAGACAAATGGACCCTTTCAATGCATGGCCTATCTTATTCCCAAGGTGGTGATAGTTGTATTGATTTCTTTGTGGGTTCAATGACGAGACATTTATGAAAGAGAATGTCTTTTAATCTAAAGTCTGTTCAACTCTTTATACAGCATTACAGGAGACACCATGCTTGTGATCCATCTAGAATGAAACTGAAACTAAACTCAACTGCTTGTCTCTGTCACATGCCCTCTGCTGGTCAGGCATAAGTAATCAATACATGCAAACATGCTGGTAAGGCATCATAATCAAACAGGCAAATGCCATCACTATTTGCTGATATCATTACATCTCCTTTTCTTAAAACAAAAGTATTTTACTTTTAACTAACAACATGTTTTCTTTGTATTAATCTGCATTTTAACTGTAACACTTAATGAACTTACATTATCATTATCATGATCAAGGTTTTTTATCCTTGCTTTGTATGTTCACATGAAATATGTAAATACACTAGAACTTGAAGAAAGAATAAGATAACATTACTTCCTTCTATAACAATAGTCCTTAAATTTGCTCAATGAGTCTCTCAGGAGGCTTCACGTGTCTTGAGGATTTTCTGATTGATTGTCCTTGAATCTGAGTTGTTGCCTCAGATGATGATTTCTCAGCTGTGTGATCAGGTTGTTCAACAGTATCAGTCTTTCGACCTGCTGTGTCTGGTCCCATGAGAAGATCTCGACGATTTCTTCTCAGAACAGCACCCTCATCCGTCTGAATGGTGTATGATCTTGGTTGAACTTCACTCAGGACAGTTCCCTTTTGAGTCCATATGTTTGTTTTGTCTTTGAACCTTACTTGGTCACCAGTGTGGAGTTCAGGTAGGTTTTCTGTTCCTCTGTCATAGTAGTACTTTTGCTTTTCTTTCTGTTGTTCTTTGAACTTCCTCACTTTCTCCCCCTCTTTTGTTTTCAAGAGGTTCTCCGGGATGGGTAGGTTTGACCTTAGCCGACGTCCCATAAGGAGTTGGGCTGGTGACTTACCACACTCGAGCGGCGTTGTGCGGTATACAAGCATGCTCTGGTAGAAGTCAGTTCCATTGTTTTTTGCCTTGTACATCAGTCTTTTCACTGTCTGGACCGATTTTTCCACTAGTCCATTGGACTGTGGATAGTGAGGACTTGACGTTGTGTGGACAAAGTCCCACTCTTTGGCAAAGTGTCGGAAACTTGCATTGTAAAACTGGGGTCCGTTGTCTGTGAAGACCTCGCTTGCCACGCCATGTCTGGAGAATATGGCTTTCATACATCTTATCACAGCATCTGCAGTGGTGGTGTACAGTCTACAAACCTCTGGATACAGGGAGTAATAGTCTGTGACTACAAGATAGTCCTTCCCTTGACATACGAATAGGTCAGCGCCTACCTTCTGGTAAGGTCTGTCTGGCGCTGGGTGTGGCTTTAGTGGTTCTACCGGATTGCTTGCTCGATATTTCAGTCATATTGTGCAGTTTGACACCTCATTTGTCACATCTTGGTTGATTCGTGGCCAGTACATCACCTCTCGTGCTCTTTTCTTACACTTTTCGATTCCCAGATGTCCTCCATGGATCCTTTTTAGCATCTCTTTTCTCAGACTCTTTGGGATAACTATTTTACTTCCTTTGTAGATGATGTCTTCGACCAGTGATAGTTCCGCCCTGCAGTTCCAGTACTCTGCCATGTCAGGTGAGCAGTCTTGCTTCATGTTGGGCCATCCATCCAAGATGCTTTTCCTCAGTCGCCTCATTGTTTCATCTTTGTTTGTCTCAGTCTTTATGAGCTCCATTTTTGCATCTGCTATGGGCAATGCACTTGTGATCATGTCCACGTAGGCGTTCACTTTTTCATCTATTTTGGTGTTTGCGGGCTCACTTGGGTCAACAGCTCTGGACAACGTGTCTGCTGTATACATCAGCTTACCCGGTGTGTACGCAACATTCAGTGTATAGCGTTGCAGCCTGATCATCATTCTTTGTATTCTAAGCGGACAGCTATTTAGTGGCTTTTGGAACAATGCAATCGAGGGCTTATGGTCAGTCTCTACACTGATTGCTTGTCCTGCCACAAACTGGTGAAATCTTTCACAGGCGTATGTGATGCTGAGCAGCTCCTTTTCTATTTGAGCATATCGCGTCTCCGCGTCTGTCATTGAGTGTGATGCATATGCAATAGGTTGCCAGTAGTCATATTTTTGCAGAAGAACGGCACCGAGCCCACTCTGTGATGCATCTGATGATATCTTGATGGGTCTCGCTGGGTCATAAAACCTCAGAACTGGTTCCTCTGTGAGCAGTTTCTTTAGATCGCTCCATGACTTCTCATGCTCATGATTCCATTCCCATTCTATGTTCATTTCAGTTAGTCGTCTCAGTGGCGCCATCTTTTCTGAGAGGTTGGATATGAATTTACCCATGTAGTTGATCATTCCATTAAACCTCTGCACGTCCTTTATGCATTGTGGCTTTGGCATATTCTCAATGGCGGACACCTTTCTGGGATCTGGTCTGATGCCCTCACTGCTAAGGATATCTCCCACGAATGTCAGTTCTGTTACCCCGAGCTGGCATTTCTCTCTATTCAGCTTCAGGTTTGTTTTCCTTGTTGCTTCCAGCACTTTTTTCAGTCTCTCGTCATGCTCAGTTCTCGTGGTTCCCCATACTATGATGTCATCCATTGATGTATCAACTCCCTCCAGGTGCTCATAGATCATATGGATAGTTTTGTGATACACTTCAGGAGCTGAGGCAATGCCAAATGGTAACCTTAGGAATCTGTATCTGCCAAATGGACTGTTGAACGTGCACAGTCTTGAACTTGCCTCGTCCAATTTCATCTGCCAAAATCCTGATGATGCATCTAACTTGCTGAAATACTTTGCATTTGCAAACTGTGCCATGATTTCCTCACGTGTAGGAAGCTTGAAGTGCTCTCTCTTTATTGCTCTGTTTAGATCTCTTGGATCCAGGCAAATTCTGAGCTTTCCATTCTTTTTGTCCACTACGACGAGGGAACTCACCCACTCAGTTGGCTCATCTATCTTCTGAATCACGTTCAGGCTTTCCATCCTGTCCAACTCTGCCTTCAGTTGCTTTTGAAGAGCAAACGGAACTTTTCTGCATGGATGTATGACCGTTGGCATACTTTTATCTACTCTGATCGTGTGTTCTCCTGGAATGCAGCCTAGACCCTTAAATAGGTTGTTGTACTCTTTCATGAGTTCATCATAGACTGTCTCTCCTTCGCTTTCCACAACGAGGACTCTCTTTAGCAGGTTCAGTCTCTCACAGGCTTTTAAACCTAGTATGGCCTGCACATCCTTTGGCACCACGATTAATGCTAGCGTGTGCTCTCTGTCCTTGTGTGTCACTTTGACAATGCATCTTCCTTTCACTGGTATATCAGTACCTGAGTATCCTGTCACTTTCACTTTTATTCCATGTATCTTTGGTCTGGGTCTAATTTTCTTAAAATCAGTCTCTGATATCACATTAACTTGTGCTCCAGTATCCAATTTAAATGGAATGTGTGTGTCATTCACTTTTAGTGTCAACATCCAGTCTCTTTTTTCTTTTTTGTTTTCAGACACAACATCTACATAGAACTCCTCTATCTTGCTTTCATCTACTGCATGGACCTTGCTTTGTTGCGCTTGGTTCTTACAGCAACGGGCATAATGGTTGTTTTTGTTGCAACTATTGCATGTTTTACCATATGCTGGACACTTTTTTGGTGGATGCTGTGTACCGCATCGACTACATGACTTTCGATTGTCCCTTTCATTTTTGTTCGCTGGCCACGCCACTTTTTTCACATTGGCGCTCTTTTTGTTAAACGGTTTGTGTCCGTTCATTCTCACTGCATCCACGTTGCAGCTACTGTCACTGAACAGCTCCTTTGCCTGCAACTTCACAGTCTCTGTAGCCCTACACAGTGCTATAGCTTTTCCCAGGTCTAGATCTTGCTCTCTTAGCAGTCTTTCCCTTAGACCATTATCTGGAATACCACACACCAGTCTGTCTTTTATCAGCGAGTCTGTCAGTCCCCCAAATTCACAGGTTTTGCTTCTGTTTCTCAGTTCAGTCACATACTGATCAATAGTCTCACCCGTTTTCTGTACACATGTGAAAAATCTGTGCCTCTCAAACATCACGTTACGTTTAGGTATGCAGTAGGCCTCAAACTGTTCCATTATTTTATCTAGCTTCATTTTGTCTCCATCAGCAGCGAATGTGAAGTTATTATACACCTCCAGCGCTTCATCACCCACGACATGTAAGAACACTGACGATTTCTTTTTATTACTTTTCTCGTCAGCTCCAATTGCCGCTAAATACAACCCCACACGTTGTTTGAATCTCCTCCAATTTTCAGCCACATTACCTGTCAACTGAAGCTTCGCCGGTGGGTGTAATCCTTCCATTTTTTCACTTCGTTAGCTATTCTCCAAGGTAAGTAACGATTTTCTCTTTTGGCTTGCTAATATGTGGAGAGCTGATTTAACTTCAGATTTTTCCTCTTCATCTCTTTCAATCACTTCTGACACCATGTATTGATTTCTTTGTGGGTTCAATGACGAGACATTTATGAAAGAGAATGTCTTTTAATCTAAAGTCTGTTCAACTCTTTATACAGCATTACAGGAGACACCATGCTTGTGATCCATCTGGAACGAAACTGAAACTAAACTCAACTGCTTATCTCTGTCACATGCCCTCTGCTGGTCAGGCATAAGTAATCAATACATGCAAACATGCTGGTAAGGCATCATAATCAAACAGGCAAATGCCATCACTATTTGCTGATATCATTACAATAGTAAGGGAGCAATCTGCTTTCCCTATCCTTAGGCTGTAATAGGCCTGTAGAACTAGCCGGACTAGTGTCTGTAGGACTAGTGTCAGTTTGGCTCAGTGGTAGCAGTTTTGCTTCTGCATCATAAGGTTGTGGGCTTAGGTCCCATTCCAGGACTTGAGCCCATAATCTAGGCTGGCACATCAGTGCAATACTGAGAGAGTGCTACACTGTCAGAGGTGCTCTCTTTTAAATGAGGTTAAACTATGGCCCTGTCAGCCTGGTTCAGGTGGATGCAAACGATCACATGACACAATTCAAAAATGAGCAGGAGGGTTCTCCCAGTGACCTGACCAACATCCATCCCGGAACTAACACCACCAACATAGATTAACTGGCCATTTATCTCATTACTGTTTGTGGAGCTTTGCTGAGTGTAAATTGACTGCCATGTTCACCTACAGAACAACAGTGACTGCACTTCAAAAGCATTTCATGGGCTGTGAAGCACTTTGAGACATCTTGAGGACATGAAAGGTACGATATAAAATGCAAATTCTTTCTTCTGAGCCAGTTCTGTTAATTGTGAGCTGATCAATAGCCAGAAGAGAACACTAACGGAACTTCCAAGTAACTACCAAAACTTTACCTGCAATGTGTCCCTTTGCTGTCCCTCTGCTCCACCTTCGCTTCGTGCCCTACTTCACTTGTTGCATTTTGGACCAGGATTATCGTAAATGTCATCAGAAAAGTCAACAATCTCACTAGTTTAATCACTATTCATTCAGCTTCTGGTTTATATCGACAAAATTGATAATTTGGGAACAGAGATATCTATTAAGTAACTGTAAATCAGTGTGAGGCGTATGACTGAGCCCCAGCAAGCAAATCTTGATCTCACTCTATTATAGTGACGTTACAATGTTCAGTGCTCTTCTGAACATTCCTCTCTTCCTCCTAAGCTCTAAATATGTGTAACTTGCATTTATATAGTGTCTTTAGCATAGAAAAATGCCCCAAGGAGCTTCACAGGAGTGAAATCTGTTGCAAATGGATGCCAAACCAAAGAAGGTGGTATTAGGAGGGGCCCCTATCCCAACATGCTCTTCCTCCTTGCTGCATCCTCACCGTGTTGAAATCAAGACTCAGTCTCCTACCCCAACTCATTGTTTCCAAGATCCTCAAAGCAGACTGAAAACCTGATATCAGTACTACGTCAGGGTATTTTCCAGAAGATTCCCCAGCACGGTGAATCCAGACAAGACATACTCATGGACATTGGAGCGCAAGGTCTCTACAGCATCAGTTAGTACATTCCCGAGAGTACTCACAATTGCGCTTAAGATCTTTGTAAAGGGAGCCTCTGTTGCAGATGGCCTTGCAGATGATATGTGTTCCAGGGTGGACTGCGCTTCTGTAAAGCGGTCAAATGACACTGCACAGGTACAGCTAATGGTCTCTGTCATACTAGCTGAAACACCTTACAGGATGCTTTGCAAACTCTCAAATGGTTCCCTGAATTTACAGTGCTCGGAAAGCAGCAGCCTTATGTATTCAGATCCTGGATGGCACCAGTCCCAGAATTTAGCAGCTTGAGGGTGGTTCTTCAACTGACTGCTTGACCAGCTACTTCTTGGTTCTCTGCTGCCACCTGCACTTGCTCCTCCTCACTTGTGCTGCATGTTTCAACTGATGATACCCACTCTAGATTTAAATTGCAATCCCCAGGAGTGGATACTCCTGCACTGTTGCTTACTACAGGTGGAGTAAGTGCCGCTACATGCTGTGAGGTGGTAGGTTCAGCGTCCTCCTGGCCTGTAGCTTGCAGTCTTCAGGGACAACTATAGAAACACAAGAGGAACAAATATTACAATGATTTCAGCGACACATTCCTTGTAACAAATGTTCCTTGCCAAATGTGCCATGCTGTGATTTGTAGTGAATGTAAGTTTGTGATTGACTGAGTGCCTGAGTGTGCGTAAGATTAGGGGAGGAAGAAAAAGTGTCAGCCATGATTAATAGCCTGGAAGATGCAGGATGCCCTCTCCATGACCCTCCCCAATTGGCCCCACCAATTCCAAGCCAATGATTTGTGGGATTATTTCCTCACGATGGGTTAGGGTTCCGATTGGAGGATCTTTACTGGATTCTCACCTCTCCCTTATACTATGGGCTTCTTTTTCCTTTGAGAATAAACTGGTTGGTGAAGTGCTGCAAGCTTGACAAGTCCTGACTCTGACAGCAAATGGCCACCATCCCCCGAAAGCATAAGTCAAGGAACGTACAGAATGAAAGTAGTTTCCGACAGACTTCATTTTTTTGAAAAGTGAGCACGCTATTGGAAGGTAAACTTGGAAACTTTGAAGGTGTGCAATGCATGAACGTGGGTGACCTGGCGACTGTGTGAAAAAGCCTATAAAGGTTTGCCAAATGATCATCGCACATCCACAACCAAGATGCAGTTATTGAGACAAAAGTGTGTGCACCTAATTGCGATCCATATGACTTAGGAGAGTGCTTCATACTGACTTTGTATTCCTGAAATTGTATTCCAGCACTAATGTCCCTCACCTCGATCAGCACTAAATTCACAAAGGAGTTTTTAGAAATAGTTTACACGTTGCTACTTATGGCGCGTTTCCAAATGCCATTCTTTGACAGGATTGAAAAGAAGGCATTGCCTTATATGATGCTGAGTGCTGCTGTGATTAATGAGCTGAAAAAATGAAGTTAGGCCTGACCCAGAGCAAGGATCTTCCAATAATTTTAGATAATTTAAGGATGTTCTGCCTTGCTTGATTAGAATTATTGAGGCAGTGTTCTGCACAAAAGATACAATCCCGGCAAGTCTGTTCATAGTGCGCCATTTCACCAGTTCTGTTTTTTGTTGGCAAAGCGTTGCTCTGGACCTTGAAGGGTTAAAGGCACACTGCAGTCCTATGATGATAGATGACAGTATTTATGATAGCTAAGGACGGGGCAAGGACCCTTTAAACAAGCTGGTGATGTAATTCTCACACCAGATTGAGTTGGGCAATTTCAAACAGCTCAGCCTTATTAGCTCAAACCACTTTTATTTACTTAACTATTACCCACCTAGAACAAGGAAAACAGAGCTTGGCGTACTGGAATGTGAGCCCACCTCTGTTGCCAAAGTAAACTATGATAACAAAATAGTTGCAATCATTTTCCGGCATGATAACTACGAGCAAGAACTTCTGGATCATAGCGTTCACTTTGGAGCCAACACTTGCCTAACTGTACAGTGACACCCAATGCAAATAGGGAACTCCATGTAAATAAGACGAATTAATCCCCTAAAGGACAGCAGCCTTATATCACGAGGCCCTGTGCGGTTCTATTAGGCTATCTCTGGGAACCCTACAAAAGCAGTATTACAACAGGGGCATGTTGCAAAGAGGGTGCTTTATAGTAGGGGGGGAGATTTTAAGTTGGCAGCACAGTGATGGGGCCTCCTGGAGTAGTGTGAGCATATCTCACGTCACACATGCGTGGAGTGGACCTGCCGTTATTTTCATGGCACACCTTCCAAATTCCAAGCAAACCTGATGGTAAGTAGAGTCACTCCAGGCTGCATGTTCTTGCAATCTTGTTTCGTGGGGCACAGTGGCCAGTTGCACTGCAATAGCAGGGTTCTTGAAATGGTCAGCACTCCACCAAACTCTATTTTTGCAGAAAAAGAAAGCCCATAACCAAAGGGAAAAGTTATCAAATGACAGTGGCACCCACAACCTGAAGCTCCTAACCCATCTGGGGGAACTAACTTTGGAGACTCCATAGGATCAAATGGAGAGAGTTATGCAGGTGGCTAGCTCACATCTCCAGGCTATTAACCATCATTGCCACTTCTTCTTCCCACTAGAGATTCTGTAAAACTCAGGAGACATCAGAACACATTAGCAGAATGTGTTGGCTAGTGAAATGTGTTACTAGTAGTGTGTTTGAAAGGTGTTACAAGGAGCGTGTTTGAAAGGTGTTATTAGGAATACATTGCTGATATCAATAAATGCTTGCACCTATTGTCTTTCCATAGGTTACGCTGAGGAGCACCAAGTTGCAGTGCCTGAGTATTTGGGACATACACCTCACAACACGCAGCAGCACTCATTCCAACTATAGCAAGCATCAGCCAGGAATATCTACTCCGAGAATTCAGATGTAAAACTAGAGTTAGAGCAGTGAGCACACACAGCATGGTTGAGGAGGAGCTAACAGCCGAGGAACAGGAAGTTGTTGGCCAGAATGGACAGAAAAGCATTCTTAAGGCTCGCTTACAGGTGTGTGATGTTCCCCACCCAACATTCGTCTATTTGCTGCTTACGGCAATCCAGTGCTCACTGGGCAAGGTACAGGAAAATCGGAAGAAACAGAAAGAACAGCAGAGATGAGATAGAGGGAGAGATTTTAGGCAGTTCAGAGAGAGGCAATAATAATGCATGATTTTAACAATCCCAAGATAGACTAGTATAAAGGTAATATTTGTGGTCAAGGTGGGGACATTTTTTAGAATGCCTACAAGCCTGCTTCCCAGATCAGTATATTTCTTGTCCAACAAGGAAAGACGCATTGCTTGATTTAGTTCTTGGAAATGAAGTGGAGCAAGTAACTGATGTGAGGATAGGAGAACAATAGCAACCACAACACGGTTAACTATAGAAAATAGAAAATAGCTCCATAAGAATATAGAAACAATTACTGTAGAGTCAAATATAATGGTGCTGAATTGGAAGAAAGGCGAAGTTCAGTGAGATAAGAAGGAATGTGGCACAAATTAACTGGACAGAAAAGTTAGCAAACAGGATGACAGAGCAGCAGTTTGAAATCTTCAAATATGAGATGGATTGAGTACAAAAAGGCAACAAGGCGATGCGCAAAGGATAGAATTCAGGGATAAATAGAGAGATTAAAATTACTTTGAAACTTAAATGGGAGGCGTATGGTGAAACTACGCATAATAATACTAAAGAAAAACATGAGCGCTAGTAGCAGAACAGAGTGTGGATAAGTCACCTGGTCATGATGAGATGCACCCTAGGCTGTTGAAGAAAATCAAAGGGGAAATAGCAGAAACTCTGACCACAATTATATAATCCTCCTTAGATATACAAATTGTGCCATTGGGCTGGGAGGTAACTGATGTAATACTTCTGTTCAAGAAGGGCTAGAAGGGTAAACCAGATATGTTTGGAGAGTTAGTTTAGCATCAGTTGAGAGGAAACACTTAGAATATGTAATCTGAGATCAAATTAGTGGTATTTAGAGATTCACGGGATAATCAAAGATAGCCAACATGGATTTGTTAAAGAAAAATCATATTTGAAGATGTAACAGAGTGTATCCCAAGAGTTAGTGCAGGGTCCAATTTTGTTCTCGACACACCACACATATATTGGACTTGTTCAGAGGGAGGATGATATTGGCATTTACTGATGATACAAAAGTATGAAGCTTGACAAACAATAGGGGGAACGATAGAAGATTTCAGGAGGACATAGATAGGTTGGCAGAATGGGCAGACAGGTAACAGTTGTAATTTAATGTGGAGAAGTGTGAAATGATGAATTTTGGGTGGAAAACAAGGAATGGCTTGCCACAGGGAATAGCTGAGGCAGATACACCATTACATCTTTTAAGGGAAGAACAAATAAACCTATGAAGCATTTGTATTGCTATCAGTTCACATTAGTAGGATCATAGCCATTAGGCCCCTCGAGCCTGTTCCACCATTCAATTAGATCATGGCTGATTTGTACCTCAACTCTATTTACCTGCTTTTATTCAATATCCCTTGATATCCTTAACTAATAAAAATCTATTGATCTCAGTCTTGAAAATTTCAATTGGCCCACCATCCACAGCCTTTTAGGGAAGTGACTTCCAGATTTGAACTAACCTTTGTATGAAAACATGCTTCCTGATTTCACTTCTAAATGGTCTGGGAGTGATATCAGGAAGCACTTTTTCACACAAAGGTTTATACAGCATTGTGGACACTCTGTAGGTTTCAGACCTCGGGACCCCATAATGTAGGGAGCCAATGCCCAATGGGCAGTAGTAACACTCAATATTACATAATCATTAACATAGTTTATAATAAAACATGTCTCTTATGCCTTTGTTGCTCTTACCCCTCTGTGTCTCATATCCTTCTGTGCCTCTTACACTTCCATTCCTCTGACCCTCCTCTTCTCATGCCTTCTACTTGACTCATCCTCCGACCCTTCTCTTCCTTTTAACCTTCTGTTCCTCATCTTCTCACTCTGCTAGTCTCCTTATCCTCCCTTCCTCTTGCCTTTCTCTACTCCTTTGCTTTATCTTAATTTTCTGTGTCTCTTACCCTTCTGTTCCCCTTACCTTGCTTATCATCTTACTCTTTAGTACCTCTTACCCTTCTGTGTTTCATATGCTTCTCTTCTTCTCACCCTCCTGTGCCTATGTATTTCTGTGTCTGTTAACTGTGTTTCTTTTACCCTCTTGTGCTTCATACTCTTCTTCCATTTGCCCCTTTGTGTCTCTAATCATTCTATGCCACTTCCCCTTCTCTTCCTCTTCCCTTCTCTTGCTCTTATCCTTCTCTTTCTCTTATCCTTCTTTTTCTTATCCATCTGTATATCAGCTTTCTCTGTCTCTTACCCTTTTCTTGTTCTTCTGTCGCTCAAATTTCTGCATCTCTTGCCCTTCTCTTCCTCTTATTCTGTTCCTCTTTCCTGCCTGTACCTCGTAGCCTTGCATATTGATACCCTCCTGTGCTTCTCACCCTTCCATTCCTCTTACTTTGGTGTTCCACTTACACCTCTGCTTCTCTTACACCCGTGCCTCTCTTATCCTTCTATTCCTCTACCCTTCTGTGTCCCTTATTATCTGTCCCTCTTACCCTTCTATTCATCTTGCCTCTCTGTGCCTTACACACAGTTTCCCTTTTACTGATGCATGCCTCTTAACCTCTTTCAATGTTTATTAATCTTCGGTGTCTCTTGCCCCTGTTTTCCTGTTGCACCTCTCTTTCTCTTACCTTTCTGTGTTTGTTACCATTCTGCGGCACACCCTTCCTTTTACACCTCTGTGCCTGTACTTTGCCTTTCTCTTTGCCTTCTGTTCCTCTTACCCTTCTGTGTGTCTGAATCTTCTTTTTCTCTTACTTTCTGTTCATGTACACGTAAACTGCAAACAATCTTGCGTTCCTTTACACACATGAAGTAAAACTCTAAGCCATCAATATAAGGTTTTACCTCACACACATGGATTTCTCTGCAAAAACTGTTGACCTTTTGAGAACTCGCTGCTTCCTGCCCCATCTCTTTGAGTAACTTTCACCTTTCGATTCATTTATCCTTGTCTTTTCACCCTGGAGCCATGCCTCCCTTTTTCTCATTTTGATTCACATTCTCCCCTTCCTGTTCATTTGTCTCGTTGTGTCTACATTTTCTGCAGTCATACATCTACCACAAAGCCAGGAGAAAGATTAACTCTTTCCTCAGATCCTGAAATGATTCATCTGGCACTCTGAGAGACAAGAATAGAGGCAGATTTAGCAAGATGAGAGTGAGACTGATTACAGTTGCAGAGCGCAGCAGCTAATAGCAATAGGTCATAAGAAAAAAAAATACAGATGCAGAAAATCTAAAATAGAAACAGAACATTTGTCACTGGATTAGCAGATGGAAACACTTTGCACAGAACCACAGTATGATTTCTGTTTGCATATCGTTGTCCAAGTACCAGGGCGTCTGTGTTGAGGTTGATAACAATCCTCACAAGAAGAAGGAACACAGCATTGATGAGCAGATTCTGCAGAAACTCCTACTGTTGCCATAAATTAACAAAGCCGTACTTTGAGATTGCGACTTATGTTCAATCTCCATATGTTGGATAGAGAGAGCATTGCAATGCATCTATGACAGTCCAGAATAAGTCTCCATTGGAGGGACTCATGCTCCTACATAAGTGAACTCTGTCACTCGGCTGGATCGTCATCTATTATGAAGGTAGCTGGAATTATATTGCGTCCTAACTATTGCATTTTCCTCTTGTTCCAGCTGACCTGGAGACCAAGGCTAAATGCCTCTTGGTCAAAACTCATAGGCCTAGAAATTCAGTTGTTAGCGCCAGCCGCTAGCGCCTTAGGAGGAGGAGAAGTGGGGCGCTAAGCGGCTAGCGCCCGGGCGTGGCGTGATCTGCGCCTCTCGGGAACTTCACTCAAGATTTAGCGGCGGCGCAACACCGCAGCGCCTGCTCAGCTGCGCGCGCAGATCCTGACGTCATTTCATGGTGCAACGCCCTTGGTGCGCCCCGAACCGGAACTTCAGTGGCGCCGCCCTTCTGTGCGCCTGGCGCCCCCAGCGACTGGTAGAGGGGAATGGTTCCCAGTCGCTGCGGGGCCAGGGGGCGCTATTTAAAGGGGACTCCTCCTGCATTATAAGTGGCAGCCATTTTGTGCCAATCCTTCTGTGTGAGAGACGGATATTTGGAGGGAGACAAAGGGAGAGAGCTTTCTGCTTTGACTCAGCGCTCGCACAGGTACTTCTGGCTTCAGGCCAGAGCTTTGCACTTGGATTTAACTTTCAGTGCCATAGCCTTGAGTCGCCACATATAATGGGGGCTGTAATGGGTGGAAACGTTGGGCTTCTCCATTGCATTCAAAGGGCTCAGAGACGCCGTGAGAGAGTGCCAGTCATGGCCAGACGGAGAAGGGCCAACAGGCATCGGCACAGGAGGCCTTACCCACCCAGGGTATACTGCCAGCAGTTCTCATATCTGAACATGTCTGAGGAGCAGTGTGTTCGGAGGCTGCGATTCAGAAGGGAGGTGGTCACTGAGATCTGCCACCTGCTTCGCAGAGATCTGCAGCCACAGCTGAGGAGCAGGACGTCTCTGTCGGTGGCAGTGAAGGTGACGGTGGCTCTCAACTTCTATGCCACCGGCTCCTTCCAATCCGCTACTGGGGACATTGCCAACATCTCCCAGTTCGCGGTACATTGCTGCATCCGCCAGGTGACCAATGCCCTTTTCAGAAGAAGACATCAGTACATCTCCTTCCCCACGACCCTGGACAAGCAGCAAGAGCGTGCAATGAGATTTGGAAGAATAGCGGCCTTCTCCATGGTCCTGGGCATAGAACTGATGAACCAGCAATGGTCAGGCCTTGCTTCAGGGCTGCAGTCTGCAGGGCGTGCCAGCCAAACAAATCGACCCTCCCCCTTTAAGAGCTGACCGGCGCCAGCGTGTCTGCCTTCAATCAGCTACTCGCCGCACCTGCGCTGCGCCCGCCCTCGGTGTTAGCGCCTCGGCTCGCCAGCTTAGCACCTTATGATAGTCGTGCATCACCTGCTTTAGCGCAGCAGCAACCTCTTGGGGATATGCAACTCAATTTCGGCGAAGGTGGCGCTAAGTTGCGCCGGGCGCTAAATTTAGTGAACACCCGGCTGTAGCCCCCCTACGTGGCGATACTGAATTTCTAGGCCATAGGGTTTTCGTGAGGGTGTCTGACATGAATCAGTCATTCATGAAAGAAAGACTTATGAAATAATACTGAGCAACCTACGGGTGGCGCTGTCCAGGGAGAGTCTAAATACTCAGGCACGGGCCCAGCTTGCGCAGCACATTCTTAACAGGAACTAGTGAAGGACACAACTAGACCTCCATGCTGATTAAAGCTTTGTTTAACGCTTAGACCAAGTGCCTAGTAGTTTCCTTACGTCAGTGTCCATAGTTTGAACCAAGGTCACTGCGTCGTCGGCCAAATTCAGATCTGTACAAATATAGTTATTGCCCAGGCTGGTCCTGCATCCACATCGTTCTGTTGTTGATATCATGATGTAATCAACACCTGGCAAGATTAAGGCTGGAGGTGAGAACACAGCCCTGCTGTACTCCGGTATTAAACTCGAAAGGCTCAGAAAGCTTTCCGTCAATACAGACCCAGCTACTTGCCTGGGCATAAAGCTCCCTGATTAATGATGTAATTTTGGTAGGGATACGTAGAGATTGTAGCAGGAGCCATAGGCACTCTCTATTCGGTGAGTCAAAAGCTTTTTTTCAACGTATAGTAGTTCATTGTATTCACGTCATCTGGAGCCCCCAAAGTGAGCAAATTCTTTAATTAATAAAAAAAAATCTGAGAACAAATCGCCCTCCTTACCAACAAACCAGTTACTCTATTTCCCTCTGAACCTCAGTGTCATGGTATAAGGCGTATTCCTGTGTATCAAGCCTCGTGCTTTTAATAGATCGAACATGTTAGCTAACACCCTGCTGCACCTGCCTTCAGCGGAGAGTCACATAACCAACATACAACCAGGGTCAAAGCCAAAGGTTGTCCCTCAACAAGGCTATTGCCTCCACTCGATTCCAAGCCATCACATACACTTTCTGTTTTCAGTCATTGCTTTGCCTCCTGTTTAAAAATTCTGCTTTCACGCTATTGTGGTCTCCACAATGTTGTGTTTGAGAATTTATGTTTTGTTACATCTATGGAAGCCAAGCGGGTACATTTGGAAATAGGATCCAGATGGAGATGTTATCTGTTGTTGAAAAGTCCTACCTACTTGGCACAATCAGGCTTTTGCTTTCCCAAGCCTTCTAAAACATTTTTTTATGAAGGTATATGACGTAAGAAAACTACTAGGCACTTGGTCTAAGCGTTAAACAAAGCTTTAACCAACTGTTTTACAACATGGAGGTCTAGTTGTGTCCTTCACTAGTTCCTGTTAAGAATGTCCTGCGCAAGCTGGGCCCGTGCCCGAATATTTATACTCTCCCTGGACAGCGCCACCCGTAGGCTGCTCAGTATTATTTCATAAGTCTTTCTTTCATGAATGACTGATTCATGTCAGTATACAACAAGCAACAACAACTTGCATTTATATAGCGCCTTTAATGTAGTAAAACGTCCCAAGGCGCTTCACAGGACCGTTATCAAACAAAATTCGATACCGAGCCACCTAAAGAGCTATTAGGGCAGATGATCAAAAGCTTGGCCAAAGAGATAGGTTTTAAGGAGCGTCTTAAAGAAGAAAAAAGAGGCGGAGATGTTTAGGGAGGGAATTGCAGAGCTTAGGGCCTAGGCAGCTGAAAACACGGCCGCCAATGGTGGAATGACTAAAATCGGGGATATCTCGGAGGGTTGTAGGGCTGGAGGAGATTACAGAGATAGGATGTTCCCAGGATTTGGAAGACACTGCAAGGTACATAATTACCTTGAAACAGAAAACCTTCAAATTTCTTTAGGGTCGTCTCAAACTATGAGCTATGTTTCTCCATTTTCTTTAAAGTATTCTCCCCTTCTCCTTTCCTGCAGATGCTGGCATCTCCCTGTGTGACAGTTTTACTGGTGGTGATCACCCACCAATACCATGCCTAAGTGTCTTTGTGTGAGCCTAGACAGTGAATATTAATGGGCTGTTCCACCATAGAGAGCATCACAGAATATACTGACCGTGCCTTCACTGACAGCCACACACATGCATTTTCCAGCAGGGGCACTGGAGCGAGATCAGGATTGGGAGCCCTAGTCAGAGATGCTCGAGGTAGAGTTTTTGCTTCGGGCGCAATCGGGAAATTGGCCACAAATTGCGCTGGTTAGGTTACAGTTCATGTTTCCGCTAAAATTAATTTGCATAATCACAAACATAAAATCTTCCATGAAGCAGCACAATAGGTCAGTGTAATACAACGTAATTGTTTTTTTTTTTTGCATTAAAAAATATTCATTGATGTATTTAAATGTAGTAACCTGGTGCAGTTTTATTGATACAGCTGATAATGGGTTTATCACAAAAAAATAAGCATTTTTCATAAGATTGTCCAGTCCACCACCTGTGAGTAACTTGATTTTAAATCACTGAAAATTACTTTAAAAACCTATACTGAACCATTTAACAGTTTCTTTGAAGTTTTCTCCCCTTCTCCTTTCCTGAAGATGCTGGCATCTTCCTGTGTGACAGTTTTACTGGTGGTGATCACCTGCCAATATCATGCCTAAGTGTCTTTGTGTGAGCCTAGACAGTGAATATTAATGGGCTGTTCCACCATAGAGAGCATCACAGAATATACTGTAGGCCGCCGTGTCAGTTGTAATGCTCACGTTGTAGTGCCCAACTAAGATTAGCTAACATAACACAGATCAGGGATCAAGTATAGGCTCTTCCTACTCTGTATTGCTAAGTGCTGCATTAGACAATGCATTAGACCTTCTGAAGCATGGGGAGAGTTAGGAGCAGTGAGATTTTAACCTTGTACAATGTTAACAAAACATTTCTATTTTTTGACTATGATTCAGTAGCTGCTGCAATTGTGCATATGGATCTGCCTGGGTGGAGGGGGAGGGCAGAATATGCACAGAAATGTGTTATTGAAGTGTTTATGGAGCAAGACAGGAGGGCCTGTGTTTTAATACCACATTATTGTATAATATGAAACATATTTATGTCACAACTTCTGGCCTAGTCTGGTCTGGATTCACTTTCAATGAGGGAATTACCACAAGACTTCAACCAGGTGAAATAAATACACCAGCACTGCCTGGATGGCATTACAGACTGTTTTCTTTGCTGCTCAAAGTCAGCATGAAACCCAAGTAAAAGCGGAAACAGTAAGCTCCTGAAGAATGTGGCCTACATTGAGCAGCCAGTGCCTGCTAGGCACAGCAGTCTGGCCACCGATTAGTGCGCTAGGTGTAGGGCACTCAGTCCACTCCCCACAGAGGGACTGCCAGGAAAAAAACAGAAGCCGCTGCAGTATTTTGCAATACTATCAATATTTGGAAAACATCTTATTCAATCTCGGCTGATTAGACCTTAAGTATAAGAGAAACACGTGCTTATATAGCATCCCAGAGACACCTCCCAGAGCTACTCTGAAATGCAAACATGGCAACCATTTTACTTCCAGTAAGATCCCATAAACAGAATAATCAGTTGGTTTGTTTCTGGTGGCGTTGGTTTAGGGAGGAACATTGATCACGACATCAGGATATTTTCAGTGAGCTCCTTCAAATAAAGCCATGGTATCTTTAATATTCACCAGAACCAGGACAAGTAGACAGGGCCTCAGTTTAACATCTCACCCAAAGAAATGCACTCTGACAATGCAGCATTCTTTGGTGCTGCACGGAAGTGTCAGCCTTGATTGTGCACTTAAGTGCTGGAGTGAAGCTTGAATGCTGAGCCAAACTGACACTGACTTGTGTTTTACACAAGAGATTTCTTTTTAGACAAATCTTGATTCCGTTCAGGGTGCTATTCCAGCAAGTGTAGGTTTCCCATGAGGAGACACCAGTACTGAGGTTTGTAAGAAGAGCAGTGTTCTGGACCTATCTCTGCTTTGAAAGCTTAGCAGCATTTTTAAAAAGCAACAGGTGACCCCAAATTAGGCTGCACTTCGATTTTTCTCAATCCCTGACTTTTGACCCAATTCTATGCATGAATTTACTTTTCCAAGTATTCCCACTTAGAACCTATAATGGTTTACTACTGGAAGTATGATTGGGTAAGTAGTAGATGTAAAAAGTGAAATTTAGTTTAACTTTTTGATTTTAACCTAGAACTTTAAAAACTGTAGTTAACAGACGCTGCCTGCCAGTGGCAGTTGACTGTCAGTCAGCTGTAAGTGTTTGACTTGAATAGGCGCTAATCACAGGGAGCAGGGGAGCCGAGTCATCACTTGTAAATTGGGTGAGGCTCCTAGAATATAAGAGTGTAAGAGTAAACAGGTCTGCGGAGCACAGAGCGTGATTAAAAGGGAGCGTACTTAAACATGAGTGTTTTATTTGGGAATTTGGAAAGAGGGGGAATTCGGAGAAGAGGGGGACGGAGTTGTTGCTTTCTGACTACACTACTTGTAGTGCTTTGTGTTACAGGTAGATATTTAATTTCAGTAACCATAACTTAATCTAGATCAAGTAAGTAGTCAAGAAATTACACTGTAAACTATGTTACCTAATTACAAATGTAATTATATTTAATTAAATAAAACAAGGTCATAAAGGGGTGGCAGTGCAGGTGGTGTGCGGCAGCTGTAGTATGTGAGAGTTTGTGGAGAGCATTGTGATCCCAGACAACCATGTTTGCAGTAAGTGCCTGCATCTTGAGGAACTTCAGCTCTGAGTTTTTGAGCTGGAGTCTGAGGTGCAGACATTGCGGGGCATCAGGGATGGGGAGAGTTACCTGGACACTTTGATCCAGGAGGCAGTCACACCCCTTAGGTTAGGTAGTGGTACAGGTCTGGTTAGTGGTCAGGGACAGGAGGGTGTGACTGCAACTCAGGCAGGTCTGCAGGAGCCTCAGCCTTTGCCCTTGTCCAACAGGGATGAAGTTCTTGCTGCCTGTGTGGATGAGGGTAAAGCCTGCAGGATGGATCAGCAAGCTTACCATGGCACCATGGTACAGGAGGCCAATCAAGTTGGGGGGAGTGAAAGGGGATATACTTGTGGTAGGGGATAGTATAGTCAGGGGAATAGCAGCCGCAACCGAGAGTTCTGAAGGTTGTGTTGCCTGTCTGGTGCCAGGGTTAAAGACATCTCCTTGCGGCTGGAGGAGAACATGGAGTGGGAGGGGGAGGATCCAGTTGTCGTGGTCCACGTAGGAACCAATGACATAGGTAGAACTAGGAATGAGGTTCTGCTGAGTGAGTTTGAGGAGCTAGGATCCAATTTAAAAAGCAGAACCTCAAAGGTAATAATCTCTGAGCCATGTGTAAATTGGCATAGAGACAAACAGATTAGAGGTTTAAATGTGTGGCTTAAAGAATGGTGCGGGAGGAAGGGGTTTCAGTTCATGGGGCACTGGCACCAGTACTGGGGAAAGAGAGAGCTGTTCCATTGGGACGGGCTCCACTTAAACCGAGCTGGGACCAGTGTCGTGGCAAACCGAATAACTAGGGCAGTAGTCAGGGCTTTAAACTAATGAAGGGAGGGTGGGAGGAGTCAGGAAATTTAAAAGCAACAAGAGAAATGTCAAGGTTCTAGAGCAGAGTTTTGGGTAAAAATAAGCATAGTGGGTCAGGAAGGGACAGAGAGAGTAACAAAGGTAATAAGGCAGCAGTGACTAAGGTGATATCAGGGGAAAATAGAAATAAGTCAAAGCTAAAAGCCCTATACCTGAATGCGCAAAGCATTCGCAACAAAATAGATGAATTAATAGCGCATTTAGAAATTAATAGGTTTGATCTAATAGCCATTATGGAGACGTGGTTGCAAAGTGACCAAGGTTGGAAACTAAATATTCCAGGATACTTAGCTTTTAGAAGAGATAGGTAAAATGGAAAAGGAGGAGGGGTAGCCCTGATCATAAAGGATGGGATAAAGACAGTAGAGAGAAAGGATCTTAGCTCCGAAAATCATGAAGTAGAATCAGTTTGGGTGGGGCTAAGAAACAGCAAGGGGCAGAAAACATTGGTGGGATTTGTTTACAGGCCTCCCAAATAGTAGTTGTAATGTAGGGCAGAGTATAAATCAGGAAATTAGAGGCGCATGTAACAAGGGTAATACAGTAATCATGGGGGACTTTAATCTACATATAGACTGGGCAAACCAAACTTGCAGTAATAGTGTGGAGGACGAGTTCATGGAATGTATACAAGATAGTTTTCTAGATCAGTATGTTGAGGAACCAACTAGGGAACAGGCTATTTTAGATCTAGTATTGTGCAACGAGAAAGGGTTAATTAATAACTTTGTAGTAAAGGGGCCTTTAGGGAAAAGTGACCATAATATGATAGAACTTTATATTGAGTTTGAAAGTGATTTAGTTAAATCTGAAACTAGGGTCTTAAATCTAAACAAAACAAACTACGTAGGTATGAGGGGTGAGCTGGCTAAGGTAGATTGGGAAACAACATTGATGGTAGAGAAGCAATGGCTAGCATTTAAAGAATTAATACATAATTTACAACAAATATACATTCCTTTACGGCACAAAAACCTCACAGGAAAAATGGTCCAACCGTAGCTAACAAGAGAAGTTAAAGATAGTATTAGATCAAAGGAAGAGGCTTATAATGTTGCCAAAAAGAGTAGTAAGCCTGAGGATTGGGAGGATTTTAGAATTCAGCAAAGGAGGACCAAGAAATTGATAAAGAAAGGGAAAATAGAATGAGAGTAAACTAGCGAGAGACATAAAAAAAGACTGTAAAAGCTTCTATAGCTATGTAAAAAAGAAAAGATTAGCAAAAGTAAATGTGGGTCCCTTACAGGCTGAGACAGGAAAAATTATAATGGGGAATAATGAAATGGTAGAGAAATTAAATAAATACTTTGTGTCTGTCTTCACGGAAGAAGACGCAAAAAACTTCCCGGAAATAGTGGAGAACCAAGGGTCCAGCAAGAATGAGGAACTGAAAAAATTGGTATTAGTAAAAAAAGTACTGGAGAAATTAATGGGACTGAAAGCCAATAAATCCCCTGGACCTGATGGCCTACATCCTAGGGGTTTGAAAGAGGTGGCTATAGAGATAATGGATGCATTGTTTGTCATTTTCCAATATTCCATAGATTCTAGAATGGTTCCGGCAGATTGGAAGGTAGCAAATGTAACCCCACTATTTAGAAAAGGAGGGAGAGACTGCGGATGCTGGAAATCTGAAATAAAAGCAGAAAATGCTGGAAATACTCAGCAGGTCAGGCAGCATCTGTGGAGAGAGAAACAGAGTCGATGACATTCTAGTTCTGATGAAAGGTCATTGACCTGACACGTTAACTCTGTTTCTCTCTCCACAGATGCCACTGACCTGCTGAGTAGTTCCAGCATTTTCTGTTTTTATATCCGATATTTAATGATCACCAGAACAATCAGACAGCATCTTAGATTAATATCTTACCTGATGGATAACCTCTAACAATGCAGGATTCCTTGAAAACTACACTGAAGTGCTAACCTAGCATATGTACATAAGTTTTGGAGCAAGACTTGAACCATCAACCTTCTGCCATCAGAGGCAGGAGCACTACCACTGAGCCCAGGCACCAACACACGAGCCAGTAATTAAAAAAAACTGAACTGCTCCAGATCAACACACCTTCAAACCATCGAATACAAGAGTGGGGCCACAGTACACCTACATGCCCTCCACATGACTTACATAGAACTTCATAAAATAAAAACTAGATGGCTTTAAACAGTCTTTTCCTGGAGAGACCACCTTGGATGAATTCAGTTAGTCTAGTGACTGATAATGGTGGGCTGGGGTAGCTGTGTCAATCCCCACAGAGTTCCTGTGTATTCAGCCGGCTACAGATTACGCACTATGTAATTCTGCAACTTAAATATTGGCTAGACATTCTCTTCAGCTCCCACCAAAATTCTACGTCCATTATCCTCCCCAGCTGCTCACTCAGGCTGCTTTTAACCATCTGGAACTTCAGTCTCCCATTCGACTCTGAGCTAAGCTTCAAATCTCATAGTCTATCCATCATCAAGGCTGCTTACTTGTACCTCTATAAGATCACCCACATCAACCTCTGCCCATACCCCACCTTCACCGCTGCTGAAACCCTTATCCATGCCATTTCTATTTACAATCCTGACTTATCAAATGCCTTCTTCATTGGTCCCCTGAACTCCATCTTATGTAACCTGCAAATCACCACCCATATCCTGCCCCACACTAAGTCCTGTTGCCCATCACCTTGTCCTTTTCAAATTCACATGAATTATCGTCCTCCAATGCATTCCGTTCAAAATCCTCATCCTTGTTCACAAATCCCTCCAGGACCTTGGCACAGGCTATCTCTGCAATCTTCCTCAGCCCTATATCCTGGCCCATGGCCTTCGCTATCCTAACTCTGCCCTCCTATTTATCTCATCCCTAACTGCATTCCACTATCAGTGGCAGAGCTTTCAGCTGATGTGGCCCTCATAAGAACATAAGAAATAGGAGCAGGAGTAGGCCATTCGGCCCCTCGAGCCTGCTCCACCATTCAATAAGATCATGGCTGATCTTCTACCTCATCTCCACTTTCCTGCACTATCCCCATATCCCTTGATTCCCTTAATATCCAAAAATCTATCGATCACTGTCTTGAATATATTCAACGACTGAGCCTCCATAGTCCTTTGGGGCAGAGAATTCCAAAGATTCACCACCCTCTGAGTGAAGAAATTTCTCCTCATCTCAGTCCTAAATGGCCGACCCCTTATTCTGAGACTGTTTCTAGACTCCCCAGCCAGGGGAAACATCCTCCCTGCATCTACCCTGTCAAGCCCTGTAAGAATGTTGTATGTTTCAATGAGATCACCTCTCATTCTTCTAAACTCTAGAGAATATAGGCCTAGCCTACTTAGTCTCTCCTCATAGGACAATCCCCCCATCCCAGGAAGCAGTCTGGTGAACCTTCGTTGCACTCCCTCTATGGCAAGTATATCTTACCTTAGGTAAGGAGACCAAAACTGTACACAATACTCCAGGTGTGGTCTCACCAGGACCCTATATAATTGCAGTAAGATGTCTTTACTCTTATACTCAAATCCTCTTGTAATAAAGGCCAACATACCATTTGCTTTCCTAATTGCTTGCTGTACCTGCATGTTAACATTCAGTGATTCGTGTACAAGGACACCCAGGTCCCTCTGAACACCAACATTTCCCAATCTCTCACCATTTAAAATATACTCTGCTTTTCTATTTTCCTACCAAAGTGGATAACTTCACATTTCTCCACATTATATTCCATTTACCATGTTCTTGCCCACTCACTTAGCTTGTCTATATCCCCTTGAAGCCTCTTTGCATCCTCCTCACAACTTACATTCCCACCCAGCTTTGTTTCATCAGCAAACTTGGATATATTGCATAAAAACAGAAAATGCTGGAGACACTCAGCAGGTCAGGCAGCATCTGTGAAGAGAGAAACAGAGTTAACGTGTCAGGTCGATGACCTTTCATCAGAACTAGAATGTCATCGACCTGAAACGTTAACTCTGTTTCTCTCTCCACAGATGCTGCCTGACCTGCTGAGTATTTCCAGCATTTTCTGCTTTTATTTCAGATTTCCAGCATCCGCAGTATTTTGCTTTTATATTAAATACCCGATGTTGAAGACGAGCAGGGATTTCTCTGGGTATCCTGGCCAATATTCATCCCATAACCAACAATGAACAGAATTAAAACAGATTAGCTGGCCATTCATCTCACTGCTGTTTCTGGGAACTGGGTTTACATACTGGCTCTCGTGTTTGTGTACAAAATAACAGTGACTTTAAAAGTACTTCACGGTTGTAAAGCGTTTTGAGACGTGAAAAGTGCTGTGTAAATACAAATTATTTCCTTTTTCTTCTTTTAATTGACAACATGCTATCTGACAGCAGCACAGGAACAACAGTAAGTGGTAGAAAGAGAGGGTTGTGGGATTAGTTAGCATTACAGTAAGTGGCATCACACGATACTGAAATGAAGTCAAAGTTACCACTTACACCAGTCGATGTGAAGCTGTTTGCAACAAAGCTAATCAAATAGTAGGGTACATCTCAAGCATATTTGACTGTAAGTTAAAGGAATTATTCTAACCTCGAGGAAGACTTGCTGTGCGTGTTAAGTATAGCAAAATCGTAAACACGCTTATAGAGATCCTAGCAGACAGAGGAAATCTTCCTCGCTCATACAAATCATTGTTCATTGGCACAACCACTATTCAGGCTGGTCGGGAAATATCTGAGAAACATTCATCACAGGGATTAAAGTGAGGCAGTACGCCATTCCAGTTCTTATATTCTAATGCTACTTATACACAGCTGCCACCGTGCGTGTCTTTCAATACAGGAAAAAAGCCAGCAAGAGAAAGAAACAGGATCTGTGAATACTGGAGGAAAGCTGAGCGCAGTGAAATCAGCTGACTGTGTGTTGGAGCTCAGGAAATTAAGAGCGGGATAGTCGGTACAGGAAAATAAATACAATACAAGGGGCAACAGTTGAAAGGGGAAAAAAATAATGGCAAAGAGAGTGCAGGAGAGTGCGGGGAGAAACACCAGAATGAGTGCAGAGGAGAGGCGTAGAAAGCGAGTGTAACAAAAGCAGAACTGGGACAGGAACACAGCAGGAAATAATGCTTGGGAGAGCCCCGCGTGAAGGAAGTAAAGCAGAGATTCCCGAGTGCCAGAGACCTTCAGCTCTGAGTACAGTGAAGGTGCAGGAAGCCACAGAGGCGGGGGGGGGGGGGGGGAGAAAAAATCCCTGGCAGAGAGCCCTGAATGCCCGGTTACAGAATGTAGAAAGAATGAAGTGAGGCCAAGGAAGCCAGACTGAACAGCCCTTCAGCCCCAGAAAACTGTCGCAGAGGCAAAACAAAGAATCGGTTCAGAAAGAGGAGAAAAGAGAAAAGCAAAAAGTAGGAGAAGAGAAACAAAGGTGGAGGAGAAGGAAACAGTTGAGAAGAAGAAAGAAACAGGAGTGATGGGAAGAGAAAGAAAGAGAGGGAAGTGGGTGAGGCGGTTGTGTGGGTAAGGCGGGTGTGTGGGTAAGGCGGGTGTGTGGGTAAGGCGGGTGTGTGGGTGAGGGAGGTGTGGGTGAGGCGGGTGTGTGGGTGAGGGAGGTGTGGGTGAGGGAGGTGTGGGTGAGGGAGGTGTGGGTGAGGTGGGTGTGTGGGTGAGGCAGGTGTGTGGGTGAGGCGGGTGTGTGAGTGAGGGAGGTGTGGGTGAGGCGGGTGTGTGGGTGAGGGAGGTGTGGGTGAGGCGGGTGTGTGGGTGAGGGAGGTGTGGGTGAGGTGGGTGTGTGGGTGAGGCGGGTGTGTGGGTGAGGCGGGTGTGTGGGTAAGGCGGGTGTGTGGGTGAGGGAGGTGTGGGTGAGGCGGGTGTGTGGGTGAGGCGGGTGTGTGGGTGAGGCGGGTGTGTGGGTGTGTGGGTGAGGGAGGTGTGGGTGAGGTGGGTGTGTGGGTGAGGCGGGTGTGTGGGTGAGGGAGGTGTGGGTGAGGGAGGTGTGGGTGAGGCGGGTGTGTGGGTGAGGCGGGTGTGTGGGTGAGGCGGGTGTGTGGGTGTGTGGGTGAGGGAGGTGTGTGGGTGAGGCGGGTGTGTGGGTGAGGGAGGTGTGGGTGAGGCGGGTGTGTGGGGGAGGCGGGTGTGTGGGTGAGGCGGGTGTGTGGGTGAGGCGGGTGTGTGGGTGAGGGAGGTGTGGGTGAGGCGGGTGTGTGGGTGAGGGAGGTGAGGGAGGTGTGTGGGTGAGGCGGGTGTGTGGGTGAGGGAGGTGTGGGTGAGGCGGGTGTGTGGGGGAGGCGGGTGTGTGGGTGAGGCGGGTGTGTGGGTGAGGCGGGTGTGTGGGTGAGGGAGGTGTGGGTGAGGCGGGTGTGTGGGTGAGGGAGGTGTGGATGAGGCGGGTGTGTGGGTGAGGCGGGTGTGTGGGTGAGGGAGGTGTGTGGGTGAGGGAGGTGTGTGTGGGTGAGGCGGGTGTGTGGATGAGGCAGGTGTGTGGGTGAGGCGGGTGTGTGGGTGAGGCAGGTGTGTGGGTGAGGCGGGTGTGTGGGTGAGGCGGGTGTGTGGGTGAGGCGGGTGTGTGGGGGAGGCGGGTGTGTGGGTGAGGCGGGTGTGTGGGTGAGGGAGGTGTGTGGGTGAGGCGGGTGTGTGGGTGAGGGGGGGGTGTGGGTGAGGGAGGTGTGTGGGTGAGGCGGGTGTATGGGTGAGGGAGGTGTGTGGGTGAGGCGGGTGTGTGGGTGAGGGAGGTGTGTGGGTGAGGCGGGTGTGTGGGTGAGGTGGGTGTGTGGGTGAGGCGGGTGTGTGGGTGAGGTGGGTGTGTGGGTGAGGGAGCTGTGGGTGAGGCGGGTGTGTGGGTGAGGTGGGTGTGTGGGTGAGGGAGGTGTGGGTGAGGTGGGTGTGTGGGTGAGGGAGGTGTGTGGATGAGGTGGGTGTGTGGGTGAGGCAGGTGTGTGGGTGAGGCGGGTGAGTGGGTGAGGGAGGTGTGGGTGAGGCGGGTGTGTGGGTGAGGTGGGTGTGTGGGTGAGGGAGGTGTGTGGGTGAGGGAGGTGTGGGTGAGGTGGGTGTGTGGGTGAGGGAGGTGTGTGGGTGAGGCGGGTGTGTGGGTGAGGTGGGTGTGTGGGTGAGGGAGGTGTGTGGGTGAGGGAGGTGTGGGTGAGGTGGGTGTGTGGGTGAGGGAGGTGTGGGTGAGGTGGGTGTGTGGGTGAGGGAGGTGTGTGGGTGAGGCGGGTGTGTGGGTGAGGTGGGTGTGTGGATGAGGGAGGTGTGTGGGTGAGGCGGGTGTGTGGGTGAGGCGGGTGTGTGGGTGAGGGAGGTGTGTGGGTGAGGCGGGTGTGTGGGTGAGGTGGGTGTGTGGGTGAGGGAGGTGTGTGGGTGAGGCGGGTGCGTGGGTGAGGTGGGTGTGTGGATGAGGTGGGTGTGTGGGTGAGGGAGGTGTGTGGGTGAGGCGGGTGTGTGGGTGAGGGAGGTGTGTGGGTGAGGCAGGTGTGTGGGGGAGGCGGGTGTGTGGGGGAGGCGGGTGTGTGGGTGAGGGAGGTGTGGGTGAGGTGGGTGTGTGGGTGAGGCGGGTGTGTGGGTGAGGCGGGTGTGTGGGTGAGGCGGGTGTGTGGGTGAGGCGGGTGTGTGGGGGAGGCGGGTGTGTGGGTGAGGGAGGTGTGTGGATGAGGTGGGTGTGTGGGTGAGGGAGGTGTGGGTGAGGCGGGTGTGTGGGTGAGGGAGGTGTGTGGGTGAGGCAGGTGTGTGGGGGAGGCGGGTGTGTGGGGGAGGCGGGTGTGTGGGGGAGGTGGGTGTGTGGGTGAGGTGGGTGTGTGGGTGAGGGAGGTGTGTGGATGAGGTGGGTGTGTGGGTGAGGGAGGTGTGGGTGAGGCGGGTGTGTGGGTGAGGGAGGTGTGTGGGTGAGGCAGGTGTGTGGGGGAGGCGGGTGTGTGGGGGAGGTGGGTGTGTGGGGGAGGCGGGTGTGTGGCTGAGGGAGGTGTGGGTGAGGTGGGTGTGTGGGTGAGGTGGGTGTGTGGGTGAGGCAGGTTTGTGGGTGAGGGAGGTGTGGGTGAGGCGGGTGTGTGGGTGAGGGAGGTGTGTGGGTGAGGCAGGTGTGTGGGGGAGGCGGGTGTGTGGGGGAGGCGGGTGTGTGGGGGAGGCGGGTGTGTGGGGAGGCGGGTGTGTGGGTGAGGGAGGTGTGGGTGAGGTGGGTGTGTGGGTGAGGCAGGTTTGTGGGTGAGGGAGGTGTGGGTGAGGCAGGTGTGTGGGGGAGGCGGGTGTGTGGGTGAGGGCGGTGAGTGGGTGAGGCAGGTGTGTGGGGGAGGCGGGTGTGTGGGGGAGGCGGGTGTGTGGGGGAGGCGGGTGTGTGGGGGAGGCAGGTGTGTGGGTGAGGGAGGTGTGGGTGAGGCGGGTGTTTGGGTGAGGGAGGTGTGGGTGAGGTGGGTGTGTGGGTGAGGTGGGTGTGTGGGTGAGGGAGGTGTGGGTGAGGTGGGTGTGTGGGTGAGGTGGGTGTGTGGGTGAGGCAGGTTTGTGGGTGAGGGAGGTGTGGGTGAGGCGGGTGTGTGGGTGAGGGAGGTGTGTGGGTGAGGCAGGTGTGTGGGGGAGGCGGGTGTGTGGGGGAGGCGGGTGTGTGGGGGAGGCGGGTGTGTGGGGGAGGCGGGTGTGTGGGGGAGGCGGGTGTGTGGGTGAGGGAGGTGTGGGTGAGGTGGGTGTGTGGGTGAGGCAGGTTTGTGGGTGAGGGAGGTGTGGGTGAGGCAGGTGTGTGGGGGAGGCGGGTGTGTGGGTGAGGGCGGTGTGTGGGTGAGGCAGGTGTGTGGGGGAGGCGGGTGTGTGGGGGAGGCGGGTGTGTGGGGGAGGCGGGTGTGTGGGGGAGGCGGGTGTGTGGGTGAGGGAGGTGTGAGTGAGGCGGGTGTGTGGGTGAGGGAGGTGTGGGTGAGGTGGGTGTGTGGGTGAGGTGGGTGTGTGGGTGAGGGAGGTGTGGGTGAGGTGGGTGTGTGGGTGAGGTGGGTGTGTGGGTGAGGCAGGTTTGTGGGTGAGGCAGGTGTGTGGGGGAGGCGGGTGTGTGGGTGAGGGAGGTGTGGGTGAGGCGGGTGTGTGGGTGAGGGAGGTGTGGGTGAGGTGGGTGTGTGGGTGAGGGAGGTGTGGGTGAGGTGGGTGTGTGGGTGAGGCAGGTTTGTGGGTGAGGCAGGTGTGTGGGGGAGGCGGGTGTGTGGGTGAGGGAGGTGTGGGTGAGGCAGGTGTGTGGGGGAGGCGGGTGTGTGGGGGAGGCGGGTGTGTGGGGGAGGCGGGTGTGTGGGGGAGGCGGGTGTGTGGGGGAGGCGGGTGTGTGGGGGAGGCGGGTGTGTGGGTGAGGCGGGTGTGTGGGTGAGGTGGGTGTGTGGGTGAGGTGGGTGTGTGGGTGAGGCAGGTGTGTGGGGGGGGCGGGTGTGTGGGGGAGGCGGGTGTGTGGGTGAGGCCGGTTTGTGGGTGAGGTGGGTGTGTGGGTGAGGTGGGTGTGTGGGTGAGGCAGGTTTGTGGGTGAGGCAGATGTGTTGGCAAGACTGGAGATTTGAGCCTGGACATTACTGTTTGTTACATTCAGTTACAACAGCAGAGGAATATCCTATAAACCCGTTAAGTGTTTGTACATTAATGTAATTTCTAGACCTAGAAGAAGATTTCTCTGAGTATAGGATAATGTGTGAAATAAGCTCCTAGCATATATAAAGATGAGTCAATCAGCATTTCAAAAAGTGCTAGACAAATACCTGGTTGGTAATTGGATTGAAGTTTATAATGATCAGTCTAAACTAAGGCGATGAAATAACCCATAGGGCACAGGGCTCCATGTGCTGCTGGAGCCAGGATGCGATGTGCCTGCGGAGGACTAAAGGCCAGGTTGAATAGAGGAGATGTGAGGATGGAGGAATATTCTAGAGTCTTGGTTGATTTCCTTTGGGAAGCAGATACAACTTCCCTTGCGAACAGTCTCATGGAGGTATGTAAAATATTAATTGGAATAGAAATGTCTAATCCTGAGCATGTTAAACCATGACTGCAGCATGAGGGGATATAGGTACCGACTGGTAAATGGTAGGTTTAGGACTTATGCTGGGAAGCACTTCTTCACACAAAGGGATAGATCGTGACTTTGTGTAGTAGTGTAAAGTGGGTGATAGCGAGTCAGCAGCCCGTTTTATATCTCTCCCTATTTTTATTTACGTAAATCGGGCAGCCGATTCACTATCACCCATTTTACACCAACGCACAAAGTCAAGATCTACCCCAAAGAGTTATTAATACCTGTAGAGACAAAACTCTGAAGGCAGTTGAATGTTACGATGAGGGGTCTGTATGTAACTGTGGAAAGGATGAGCTGGATGAGCTGTATGGCCTTCCTTATCGCTGCTACCCTTTGTGATCTTGGTGATTAGATGCGTAGGTAGATTGTACACAACTGTGATAGGACTGAATTTAATGGGGTGAATGGCCTTTTATCAGTTCATGCTTTCTTATGCTTTTACAGCAATGAACAGCCAATGGCAGTGCTCAATTTGTAGAAATATAGATATAGAAACATAGAAAAATAGGCGCAGGAGTCGGCCATTCGGCCCTTCGAGCCTGCTCCGCCATTCAATATGATCATGGCTGATCCTCTATCTCAATACCATATTCCCGCTCTCTCCCCATACCCCTTGATGCCTTTTGTGTCTAGAAATCTATCTATCTTCTTCTTAAATATATTTAGTGACTTGGCCTCCACAGCCTTCTGTGGTAGAGAATTCCACAGGTTCACCACCCTCTGAGTGAAGAAATTTCTCCTCATCTCAGTCATAAATGTCCTATCCCGTATCCTGAGACTGTGACCCCTCGTTCTAGACCCCCCCAGCCAGGGGAAACATCCTCCCTGCATCCAGTCTGTCTAGCCCTGTCAGAAGTTTATATGTTTCAATGAGATCCCCTCTCATTCTTCTAAACTCTAGTGAATACAGGCCTAGTCGACCCAATCTCTCCTCATACGACAATCCTGCCATCCCAGGAATCAGTCTGGTGAACCTTTGCTGCACTCCCCCTATGGCAAATATATCCTTTCTTAGGGAAGGAGACCAAAACTGCACACAGTACTCCAGGTGTGGTCTCACCTAGGCCCTGTATAACTGTAGTAAGACATCCTTGCTCCTGTACTCAAATCCTCTTGCAATGAAGGCCAACATACCATTTGCCTTCCTAACTGCTTGCTGCACCTGCATGTTTGCTTTCAGTGACTGGTGTACAAGAACACCCAGGTCCCTTCGTACATCAACATTTCCCAATCTATCACCATTCAAATAATACTCTGCCTTGCTGTTTTTCCTACCGAAGTGGATAATTTCACATTTAACCACGTTATACTGCATCCACCATGTATTTACCTACTCACTCAACTTGTCTAAATCGCCTTGAAGCCTCTTTGCATCCTCCTCACAACTCACAATTTCACCTAGTTTCGTGTCATCAGCAAACTTGGAAATATTACACTTGATTCCCTCATCCAAATCATTGATTTATATTGTGAATAGCTGGGGCCCAAGCACTGATCCCTGTGGTACCCCACTAGTCACCGCCTGCCACCCCGAAAAATTCCATTTATTCCTACTCTCTGTTTCCTGTCTGTTAAACAATTTTCAATTCATGCCAATATATTACCCCCAATCCCATGTGCTTTAATTTTGCACACTAGCCTCATATGTGGGACTTTATCAAAGGCCTTCTGAAAATCCAAATACACCACATCCACTGGTTCTCCCTTATCTATTCTACCAGTTACATCCTCAAAAAACTCCAGTAAGTTTGTCAAACATGTTTTCCCTTTCATAAATCCATGTTGACTTTGTCTAATCCCATTGATATTTTCTAAGTGTCCTGTTATCGCATCCTTTATAATAGACTCTAGCATTTTCCTTACTACTGATGTTAGGCTAACCGATCTGGAGTTCCCTGTTTTCTCTCTCCCTCCTTTTTTAAATAGTGGGGTTACATTTGCCACCCTCGAATCTGCAGGAACTGTTCCATAATCTATAGAATTTTGGAAGATGACAACCAATGCATCCACTATTTCCATGGCTACCTCTTTTAGTACTCTGGGATGCAGATTATTAGGCCCTGTGGATTTATTGGCTTTCAGTCCCATTAATTTCTCCAGCACTATTTTTTTACTAATACTAATTTCCTTTATTTCTTCCTTCTCACTAGACCCTTGGTTCCCTAGCATTTCTGGGAAGTTATTTGTGTTCTTTTCCGTGAAGACAGAACCAAAGTATTTGTTTAATTGCTCTACCATTTCCTTGTTCCCCATTATAAATTCTCACGTTTCTGACTGTAAGGGACATGCATTTGTCTTCACTAATCTTTTTCTTTTTACATACTTGTAGAAGCTTTTACAATCCGCTTTTATGTTCCTTGCAAGTTTACTCTCATATTCTATTTTTCCCCTCTTAATCAATCCCTTGGTCCTTTTTTGCTGAACACTAAACTGCTCCCAATCCTCAGGCTTGCTACTTTTTCTGGCAACTTTATATGACTCCTCTTTGGATCTAATACTGTCCTTAATTTCTTTTGTTAGCCATGGTTGGGCCACTGTTCCTTTTGTGTTTTGCACCAGAAAGGAATGTATAACTGTTGTAATTCATGCATTCGTTGTAAACCACAGAAGAATTATTTCAAAGAGAAACAGTTACAGGATTGTTCCAGTTTATTCCCTGGCATCGCAATATGGTTATCTATTTGTATTTAGTGTTTCCAAAACATATGAAGCTGTTACAACACAAGAACACCAGAATCGTGACTAGGAGAGTCAAGTTCCAATTGACACTTACCCGAGTTTCACAGATTAGGGTACCTGGGGAAGGGAGTAAAACAGTGCACTCAAACTGGAATTAATATTGTCACCGTGGAACACTGGGTGGTGTAATGAGTCAGACACTTGTCTTTCACATCTGGGACCTGGGTCTGGCTCAGACTGATGGAATGAGCGCCCCCTCTGCCTGCTGGCTGTAACAGTCCTACATGAAATAGATTTGGGCAGGTGAAGCCAGTTCAAAAAACTACTCCAATGCAGTGCTAATTGGCAATCTCACTCAGAGAGATGACAGGATGGCTGGTTTGGGAAATGGAATAAAATGTCACACTGGTGCAATAGGGGGCATTCTTCTGGGGTTTGGACTGATGCTTATTAATAAGGCAGAGTAGAGGGAGATTTGCATTTAATTTGTGCTGCATAAATCTAGGCTGACACTCCAGTGCAGTGCTAAGGGAGTGCTGCACTGTCGGAGGTGCCGTCTTTTGGATGAGACGTTAAACCAAGGCCTCAAGTGGATGTAAAAGATCCCATGGCACTATTTCGAAGAGTAGGGTAGTTATCCCCGGTGTCCTGGCCAATATTTATCCCTCAAACAATATAACAAAAACAGATTATCTGGTCATTATCACATTGCTGTTTGTGGGAGCTTGCTGTGTGCAAATTGGCTGCTGCATTTCCTACATTAAAAAAATGTGGTTACACTTCAAAAGTACTTCACTGGCTGTAAAGTGCTTTGGAACGTCCAGTGGTCATGGAATGGGGCTATATAAATGCAAGCCTTTCTTCCTTTCTTTGATCTAGGGGTGCCTAATGGGACAGTGTTTAGCGGGAGCTTTACTCTCTATCTAACCTGTACTGAACTGATATTAATAATTCAATGCCATGCACACAGGCCTATCAAGTCTTGTAGTGCAGTAGTTGTGAGATCATCTCAGAGTCTCATCCTGGTCTATTGGTCACTGAGAAATATTCCTCAGTTCTGTTAACATTACTGTCAAATCATACCTAATTCATTCACAGGTGATCCAGAGTATTACGTGTTTAAACTATTATTAGTTATTTACATTTTATAATGGGCAAAAATCTGCATGTGTTTTCCAGGGTATAGTTGTCCAAGACAAGTGTGATTTATCCGAGTGCTAAAAGAATTAAGGGAACTAAACTTTCATACAAACGAATGGGGTAAGGGAACATTGGCTTATGACAAAATGACTGCTCTAAGCTGCATGGGTAATCAAGAGTTGAGGGAGTCACTCTATCAGGGGATGGGAGACTCTCTCCAGCAAGAAGAAAAACATTCACTCCAGCAGAGGCCAGGAGCTGGGGAGCTACTGGAGTTGCTGAGCTCATTCTTTAAGAGGTGCCAGGAGACTCACTCAAACAGGAGGAAGGGTAACACACCCTCCACCAAGAACCAGGACGTGGGATTCATCTTCCACCAGGAGCCAGAGAGGGTTTGACCTGCAGCAGGAGGTGGGGGGCGGGGGGGGGGTCACTGGAGCAGCAAATGGGAAACTCAACCTCCACCAGATGTGAAACCAATTTCAGCAGAAGGTGGAGAAGTGTCCATCCACTGGGAGGCAGGGAATTCCCTTGGTAGGAGGAGGTGCAGAGCTCACCCTCCAACAGAAGGCAGGGATATCACCTGATAGCTGTAGGTTAACAAGTTACCCTCCAGGATTTCACCCTGTAGCAGGAGGTTCACAACACACCTTCCAGTAGGAGGCAGGAGAGCCTCACTCCACCAGGAACTGGGGTGGGACCACCGCCAGGTCTCTTCGATAATCTTGACATTCCACTGTCCCGAAACGAATCACAGACCCTTTTTCACTCTCTCACCTTTCCCCATCCATTCCCTCCCGACTTCTCAATTTACCTTGATGCCTCTGCTGCTCCTTTCAATCCTGACGGTATTGACAAACCTACCTTTCTCAGTTAAACAAAAGAGAAGGAGGCTTTACTCCTCATCAGGAAGGGCGGACTCGCTCTGGCAAAAGGCAAGGTATACTTGCAGCGGAGTCAACTGTACTCCTGTGTGCAATAACACCCAGTAGAGTTTAATGCAGCATTTCAAAATGCTGTAGGACAGACACAGTCTGCAGTATGAACACAGAGTATGTTTTGAATCAGTCTAGAATTCCATGGTTAATAGGTTATAGATTTAAGAGGAATCAACTGCATTACAGACCACATGTGTAAAAGTTGGATATAATGATCCAGTTACAGCCTTTCATAAAATAGACATTATCGGAACTGTAGGGGATGATTAACCCTTTAAACGCACATCTGGGAGTTTTCAGAGGAAAGTCAACATTAAACCAGGATTAAGGTTAATCTTTGGTTTCCCACTGGGATGCTTTAGTAAAAGAAGAATGGGAGGCAAAGAATATTATCACACTATGTTTGTTCACCTTCAAGGGTCTCAGTTTCAAATCCAGCCAAGAGAGAGAGAGAGAGAGAAAAATGTAGAGAGAAATGTGTTTACAGAGGCTCGTTCAGGAAGAGACAGGCGGAGTAATGCATAGGGGGATAGAGAGAGAGAGATGTGCCAAGAGACAGTTATGTGCAGAGAGAGAGAGAAATATGTGCAGAGAGAGAGAAACAGGTGCAGAGAGATGTGCACAGAGCGGGTATAGAGAGATCAGCATATACAGGGATAGAGTGAGATACTTGGACAGAGAGGGAGAGACAGGTGGCGAAAGAGGTAAAGATTTACACACCCAAAAGGATGAACAGAAACAAAGTGAAATGGAATAAAACCTCTGATTCCTCTTAAAACTTTCATGAAACATTAGTTCTGACAGTTTCTGTCCATTCCCCATAGAACATCAAATGCACAGCTACTGTCTATCCTATGATTTATCAGGATTGTGAAACTCCACAAATTCCCAGTCGAGTCTCTCACTGGAAAAGGATAGTATGCAGCAAAAGCATTTGAGTTACCTGCAGGTGGCTACGGCAGGTCAGAGGAACTCAGCTTATCTGAAAGATCCATTCGTTAATATGGTTTATTCAAATGCCAAGGTCAAAAGTTAAAGCTCACAAGGTTATGAGTAAGAAGGGAAGTCAGGCAAAACTTTTTCACCCAATAATAGAACTGTGGAATAAGTTACCAGGAAGGCTGTTGGGTGCAAGAATCAAATCGGTGTGTTTTTGAAGAGGGAAGAGATTGGGGGAGAGGGGGGGAGATTGCTGCTGTGTTATTAAATACCTTTACAATTTGACCACACCTAATGCACAGAGGAAGTCTTCTCCCTTGGTAAAAACATGGGTAGGACGGGGCTCATGGCCTTGTCCTGTTCTGTGTCCCTGTCGCCTATTCTGCTATAGAGTCTCTCGTATTACACAAATTCAAACCATACTACCACTCTGTATGAGAGCAGTCTGACCTTCGTGTTCCGCTGCGGGTCAGGCCTAACTTTGAGAGACTTGGTTTGGGAAAGCTAGAGAATGAGACACTCCATTTTTACATTTAGGAGGCGTTGCACTCCTCTGAGGTCAGAAGATGTATGATTGGGGCAAGATGGAGGCAGCCATAGACAATTGAAGAAAGTTGTGCTAGCATAACCTACACACTAACGATCTGTCCAATCGTTCTGGCCAGCAAATACACTGGCAAGAAATCCACTTCGAAACGGAATTTCTGGAGCAGAATAAAAAGATTATAGAGTGACACTTCAAGATTGCAAACTCATGGGCATAACAAAGCAGTAAAACATCTTCTATTGATTCTAACAGACTGTCAGTCAGAACCAGGGCAACATCTGCTAAAAGGATACTCGTGTGTTGATTAGTGTTACAGTTTGGGGGGGTTTTAGTACCATCTTCTCTCTCAATGTTCCGGCAGTGGTTCCTGTAAGCGGGACTTTGTCCCTGCAATCCAGAAGCTATACATTTTCTAAAATCTTCCCTTACCCAATGACCTCACTTGCAGAAATCCAAAGGTAATGTAGCTTAGTGGCAAACTATAAAATTCTCTTTGAAATGGTGGATATTGCCACACAGACCAGTGGTTAAACCAATTAACCATTTTAATTACCAATGAAGTAGTAAAATGAAACACAATAATAAGAAAATGCTACAAATACAATATACGTATAACATAGGTGTAAAGAGAATGGGGTAGAGTCTCTGCTTTGGACGCAATCATTGATCCGGGCGCAAATTGGACTCAAAGTTGCACTACTTTTAAGAAGTGTTTTTTTTCCCCCTCAAGCTTCTGCTCAAACTCATTTACATATCAGCATATGTAAAATCCACCATGCACCAGTGCAATTAGGCAGTGTTTTAAAACATCATTTTAAAAAAAAATTTGCATTAAAAAATATTCCTTGATATATTTAAAAGCGGTAACCTGGTGTAGTTTTATTAATACAGCTGAAAATGGGTTTATCACAAAAAATAGCCCTTTTTAACCGGAGCGTCTAGTTCTCCCCGTGAGTAACCCAATTTTAAATGACTGAAAATGACTTTAAAAAACTATATAGAACCATTTGCTAGTTACATTGGGGTACAGTAGTCAGTTGCTTAGCGAATCAAAAAAAAAAATTCATAGCTTTTAAAATGTGCCAAAAATGTCTTTGCACCTAAAAGAAAGCTTAATTTTAAGAGCCTCCGCAATTAGCGGAAACTCGCATTGGTGTTTAATTCAATCTGGGGGCGTGGCCAGTTTTGTGGGCGCGACCGGCTTTTAGCACGATGTTTGTTAAACCAGCGCAAAAGATCGTGGAAACTCGATTTCCACTGAATGTAATTTGCACTTGGAATTCCTCAATCTATTGTGCTGGGTTGGCTGATTTCAGGAGAATTGCACTGAAAAAAACCAGCGCAATCGAGTGGAAACTCCAGGCCAATGTATTTTGTGGGCTAATTACCTATGATAAGAACAACTTCTTATTTAGTTCATGTCTCTGTGCTTCTGCCATAAAAAACTCCCTGGCCGGGATGTTGCTGGCCGGGATGTTGCTGACCTCGGCGGGTCCGTGGCGGGTGACGTCGGTGGCAGGTCCCGACCCCGCTGCTGGCTCCATCCCGCTCTGTGAAATGAATTTCCCTAGATTGGGCTTGTTAAGCCCTGCCAAGTGTTTCCCGGCCAATTAGAGGAAGCGGGTCTGGTGATGTCATTTGATGACGCGTCATCAGCCGGTTTTCTTAAAGAGACCATGCCCAAATTTATTTTGACATTTGTGCTGTCAGTGTTCTACAGCATTGAGGTGCTGCAAACACTGACAAGCACTGCACAGAGGCATAGGGCTGCGTCCAGGCTCTCCCATGACTTCCACCATATGCAGGGAAGAAGTGGACGGCAGCAGTTCTGGTGGGTTGGTGGGGGGGAAGGAAATCTCAGTAGGCAGTGAGGTGGCAATAGGCCTCACTGCATGAACTTCCCATCATTTTCCATCATGATCTTGCCCAATTTTAGATGGGATCACAGAGGAGAATCTTGGTCATTGTGTTACAAGTTCTACCTGCTTTCAATCCACCTCAAGTCCCTGTACCGAGTATTCATGAGCTGTTCAGACCAGCGAAATTCAGAAGTGTTCCCCTGCTGTCTCAAGGCTCCTGTTTATAACTCCATAGGCATCAAACCCAATGCTTATCAGTATTCTCTGGTGCTCTCTTTCCCAGATAAAGTCATACAGGTTTTTGATTACTATAAGAGATTGCTACAATAAATCAAGTAATAATTTATGCATAAAATTAAATGGAGGAAATATATTTTACCATATACAAAAGGAATGTATGATTCTGTTTGCTGACATGCCTGCCTGTAATGCTGAAGTCCTGTGCTAGCCGCACCCTTCGCTAAGCTGTTCCTGTACAGCCAAAACACTGGCATCTACCTGACAATGCGGAAATATGCTTAGGTACGCACTGTCCACAAATCTAACCCATACAATTGCCGTCCTATCAGCTACTCCCAATCATCAGCAAAGTGATGGACGAAGTCATCAACAGTGCTATCAAGCAGCACTTGCTCACCAATAAATTGCTCAGTTTGGGTTCTGCCAAAACCACTCAGCCCCAGACCTCATTGTAGCCTTGGTCCAAACATGGACACAGAGCTGAATTCCAGAGGTGAGGTGAGAGTGACTGCCCTCGACAGCAAAGCAGCATTTGACTGAGTGTGGCACCAAGGAGCCCCAGTAAAATTCAAGTCAAAGGGGATCAGGGGGGAAACTCTCCACTGGCTGGAGTCATACCTGGTACAAAGGAGTAGTTGTTGGAGGCCAATCATCTCAGCCCCAGGACATTGATGCAGGAGTTGCTAGACCTAGGCTCAGCTATCTTCAGCTGCTTCATCAATGTCCTTCCCTCCATTATAAGGTCAGAAATGGGCTGTTTGCTGATGTTTGTTCAGCTACGTTCACAACTCCTCAGTGAAGCAGTCCGTGACCGCATGCAGCAAGACCTGGATGACATTCAGGCTTGGGGTGATAAGTGGCAATTAACATTCAGGCCACATAAGTGTCAGGCAATGACCATCTCTAACAAGAGAGAGCATAACCACCTCCCTATAACATTTTATGACGTTACCATCACTGAGACCCCCACCATCAACATCTTGGGGGTCACCATTGACCAGAATTGAAACCGGACCATCCACATAAATACCGTGGCTACTAGAGCAGGTCAGAGACTAGGGGCTCAATTTTCATTGTGCCATGGAGTCGGGATTGGAGGCGTGCGGGGGTTTAAAATCCTGAAACCGGGGGTCCCGACCCCATTCCGCACCCAACCCGCCTTCATGCCAGTTTCAAAGGAGGCGGGTACCCGCCCCGCACTGGGATCCGCCTACCCGAGGCGGGAAGGGATTAGTGCCAATTAACTGTCTGTTAACAGGTAGTTAACAGGCAGTTTTTAGCCTAATCCCTATTTTTAAGCTTGAAGTGTGGGATTCCCGACGGCTCCAAACCACGCCAAGTTAGAGGAGACGGGCCGTCGGGTTGAAAGGCTTGGAGGGGTCGAGATGTCAGTGTTCAGGTGAGTGATGTGTGCATGAGTGCATAGGTAAGTGTGTTTGGTGTGTCTAAAGTGATTAAAGAAGTGTAAATTACCTTTACTTATTTTTCAGCCTTCCTTCCTTTAGGTTCGGGGAGTCCCTCATCTCACCGGCACAGAAAGCAGAATGGCTGCGAACTGTCAAAAGTGACAGCCTGCAGCTTTCTGTGCAGGAGAGATTTCTAACTGAGTCTGTGGAGAAGGACTCAGGTTAGAAGTAAGACTGTCAGTGTTTGACAGCTTCAAACAGCTGTGAAACGCTGATATTTCATCTGTCAAAATCTCTTGCCAGATGAAATTTCAGTCTGTGACGTCACCTGTTGCCGGGTGGCCCTTAATTGGCCTGCTGAGCCCGCTGGGCGGGCTCAACAAGGTCAATCAAGTTAAAATCGCGTGGATTGGCTGCATCTTGATGGAGGCGGGACTACAACCCTGAAAGTTGTAGTCCCGCCTCCAACTCGACTCCTGAATGAAAATCCTGCCCTAGGTATTCTGTGGCAAGTAGCTCACCTCCTCATTCCCAAAAACCTCTCTACCACCTACAAGGTACAAGTCAGGAGTGTGATGGAATACTCTCCACTTGCCTCGATGGGTGAAGCTCCAACAACACTCAAAAAAGATGTCACGATCCAGGACAAAGCAGTCCATTTGATCGGTACCCCATCCATTGGCTTAAACAACACTTAGGGCTGGATCTTACCTGAGGAGGCGGGAATGCTGGTTTCTGGGTTCTAGGCCCACCCCCAGCGACGTCTGACGACCTGACGCTATTTTCCCTTGATTGGCCTTGTTAAGACCGCCCTGCGGGCTTGCCGGCCAATTAAGGGAAAGCCGGTGTCAGATGACATCAGTGCATGACGCTTCATCTGCCGGTTTTGTTAAAGTGACAGGCCCCATAATTTTTTGACAGATGATTTGACAGTGTTTGACAACATTGAGGTGCTGTCAAACACTGACAATCACTGTCCAAAGGTGAGCCCTTGAATCCAGGCTCACCAATGACTCCCTCCTTAGTAGATAACAGATGGCAGATGCATGTGAGATTGCAGAAGCCATCTGTCAATTCTGCCGATCAGATGAGACTTCACAGAAACATCAAATTTTGTCACCTGCAGATACATATAAACAGAATAAAAATATTTCTCACTACATTCTCTCACCTGTCATACTTACCTGTGTCCCATTGCACCCATCACACTACCTCTGCAGCTGTCATTTGCACACTTACACTGCAGCAGACCCACAGCTGGCCTCGCTGACCCTAGCGGGGTTTCCTGCCGTCGGGAAGCCCGCATCAGCAGGCTGAAAATGGGGAAAAGCCTCTTAACTGCCTGTTAACAGGCAGTTAATTGACTCTAATCCCCTCCCCGCCGCTATGAGGTGGGTCACTGCGCGACTTGGGGACCCGCCTCCCGGGAAGATGGTTTGGAGGTGGGTTGGGAACGGGGTTGGGACCCGCTCCCAATTTTTCCCATTTTCCCAGCAGTCTTGTCTCCAAACCCGCCTCCTCAGGGCTGGTAAAATCCAGCCCAATGCGTTGGGTCTTGCAAATTAACCTAAATATTGGAACTAACTTTTAGTGCAGAATGGCCTTTTCCTACATCTTCTTGTGTGTATATGATGATATACCACCGGTAGCCTCCAGTGATCTTCAGCTGTAACAATCAGATCACAGTTAGGCACCTTATAGACAACAAGAATAAGGATCCTTGTCTCTGTCTCATGAGGTCCATTAAAACAGCACTGGACTCCTGATCGGAGAGCTTGAAATTGCATTGTGCCCACAGTTGATGTCCCATAACTCTGTGAGGTTTGCAGGGAGGGGGGCTTTCTGAGCTATGCAAGATACCAACCAGAGGAAGAAAGTAAGCCAAAGCAAAACTTTTGGATGTGTCAGAGTGACAGGACAAGTGGACACCAGTTCAGGATTGTGAAGGAAGATTTAGTACAAACGTCAAGAAATATTTCTTTATAGAGGGTGTTCAACAACAACAACAATGACAACTTGTATTTATATAGCGCCTTTAACATAGCAAAACGTCCCAAGGCGCTTCACAGGAGCGTTATAAAACAACATTTGACACCGAGCCACATAAGGCGATATTAGGGCAGATGACCAAAAGCTTGGGCAAAGAGGAAGCTTTTAAGGAATGTCTTAAAGGAGGGAAGAGAGGTAGAGAGGCGGAGCGGTTTAGAGAGGCAATTCCAGAGCTTAGGGCCCTGGTAGCTGATGGCACGGCCACCAATGGTGAAGTGATTGAAATCGGGGATGCTCAAAAGGCCAGAATTAGAGGAACGCAGTTTTATCTTGGAGGGTTGTGGGGCTGGAGGAGATTACAAAGATAGGGAGGGGCGAGGCCATGGAGGGATTTGAAAACAATCGAGGCTTTGCTTAACCGGGAGCCAATGTAGGTCAGTGAGCTGGTCTTGTCTCCAAACCCGCCATAGAAACATAGAAGATAGGAGCAGGAGTAGGCCATTAGGCCCTTCAAGCCTGCTCCGCCATTCAACGAGATCATGGCTGATCATCCAAACCCTAGCACCCGGTCCCTACACCGACAGCCATCCCACCCAAGCCCTATCCCCGTAACCCCGTAACCCCACATATTTAATCCCCCCTAACACTAAGGGCTAATTTTTTTTAATTTTTATCATGGCCAATCAACCTAACCCGCACATCTTTGGACTGTGGGAGGAAACCGGAGCACCCAGAGGAAACCCATGCAAACACGGGGAGAATGTGCAAACTCCACACAGACAGTCACCCGAGGCTGGATTTGAACCCGGGTCCCTGGCGCTGTGAGGCAACAGTGCTAACCACTAACCATGAGTGCAGAGGTAAGTGTGTTTGGTTTGTGTAAAGTGTTTAAAGAAGTTTTACTTACATGTACTTACCTTTACAGCCTTCCTTCCTTCAGGTCTCGGGAGTCCCTCATCTCACCGGCACAGTAAGCAGAATGGCCGCGATCTGTCAAAATCTGCAGCATTCAGATTTCTGTTCCGGAGAGATCTCTAAATCATCCTGAGAGGAAGGAATTAACTTAGAGTACAGATTGTCAGTGTTTGACAGCTTCAAACAGCTGTCAAACGCTGATATTTCATCTGTCAAAATCTCTTGACAGATGAAATGTCAATCTGTGATGTCACCTGTTGCCGGGTGGCCCTTAATTGGCCTGCTGAGCCCGCTGGGCGGGCTCAACAAGGTCAATCAAGTGAAAATCGCATGGGTTGGCCACAACTCGATGGAGGCGGGACTACAGCCCCGAAAGTTGTAGTCCCGCCTCCTACATGCCTCCTCAAAGAAAATCCAGCACTGAGTGTCTCCGCTTCCACCACTTCCATCAGCAGCGAATTCCAGGCCATCACCACTCGCTGTGTAAAAAAGTTTTTCCTCACATCCTCCCTGTATCTCTTGCCAAAAACCTTAAATCTGTGTCCCCTAGTCCTTGTACCATCAACTAGTGGGAACAGCCTTTCCCCATCTAGCCTATCCAAACCCGTCATAATCTTGTACACCTCTATCAAATCACCCCTCAACCTCCTTTGCTCTAATGAAAACAAATCCAGCTTCTACAACCTGCCCTTGTAGCTAAGATCCCCCATCCCCAGAACCGTTCTGATACATCTCCTCTGCACTCTCTCAAGGGCCTTCACATCCTTCCTAAAGTGTGGTGACCAGAACAAGATGCAATACTCCAGTTGTGGCCTAACCAACACTTTATAAAGGTTCAGCATAACTTCTCTACTTTTGTACTTAATGGGCTGGATTTTCATTGAGGAGTCGGGTAGGAGGCGGTACTACAACTTTTGGGGTTGTAGTCCCACCTCCATCGAGTTCTAGCCAACCCACGCGATTTTGGCTTGATTGACCTTGTTGAGCCCACCCAGCGGACTCAGCAGGTCAAATAAGGGCCATCCAGCAACATGTGACATCACAGATGGATATTTCATCTGTCAAGACCTTTTGACAGATGAAATATCAGTGTTTGACAACTGTTTGAAGCTGTCAAACACTGACAATCTGTACTCCAAGTTAGTTCCTTCCTCTCGGGATGATTTAGAGATCTCCCCAGAACAGAAAGCTGAATGCTGGAACTTTTGACAGATCGCGGCCATTCTGCTTTCTGTGCCGGTGAGATGAGGGACTCCCGAGACCTGAGGGAAGGAAGGCAGTAAAGGTAAGTAAATGTAAGTACAACTTCTTCAAACACTTTAAACACACCAAACACATTTACCTCTGCACCCATCACTCACCTGAACACCGGGCATCTCGACCCCTCCAAGCCCTTCATCCCGACGGCCCGCCTCGCTAACTTGGCGTGGTTTGGAGCCGTCGGGAATCCTACATTTCAACAATGAAAATAGGGATTAGGCTAAAAACTGCCCGTTAACTACTGGTTAACAGGCAATTAATTGGCACTAATCCCCTTCCCGCCTCGGGGAGGAGGGTCCCAGTGCGGGTCGGGTACCCGCCTCCTTTGAAACTGGCATGGAGGCGGGTTGGGGGCGGGATGGGTTCGTGCCCCCCGATTTTGGGATTTTAACCCCCCACATGCCTCCAATCCCGCCTCCACGGCCCAATGAAAATCCTGCCCAATACCTCTATTTATGAAGCCCAAGATCCCATATGTCTTGTTAACCACTCTGTCAATATGTCCTGCCACCTTCAGGGACCTATGCACATTAACTCCCAGGTCCCTCTGTCCCTGCACACTCTTTAAAGCTGTGCCATTAAGTGTATATTGCCTCTCCCTGTCCTTCTGCCAAAATGCATCACCTTACACAGTTCTTGTGCTAAATCTCAGGGTGTGGGAATGTGTTAGAAAGACTGCGAGGAAATCGTAGAGTAGCAAATACAGCAGCTGCAGAGCTCACACTTTTGAGCCAGGTACAAAAACAACACCACATTATGTGGAAGTTTTTTTCTGAAATGCGCAAATACATAATTCTGATCTTCATCAGAGCGGTGCGCACAGCACGGCCAGCCAGTGTCTTGAAGGGAGCTCTGCCAATCACCTGTTGATTCCAACTGCAAGAATGTAAAAGTGCCACTCACCCCGGGATGGTAATAAACACCTTCCCCATGTCTGCTGATCAATCCCCAGCATCATTCACAGTACTTAAACCTGCTCAAGGGACTTCTGTAAATCAACTGAAAAAGCTCAAAGGATTCGCTAAACATCAAAATGCATCTAAAGTACTTCCATGTGTTATTTTAATACATATAACATATCACTGGCTTTCATACTGGAAGCCCTGGGTCTGTCCCCTTCTCTTGCTGTTTCTTTCAAGTCGGTGTTCCCACCTCGAAGTCCTGACTGAAAATTAGGAATAATCACCAACAGACCTCTTCCTCGCTCTCCCTCTCTCATGAAACATCTGGTTTACACATCGTATCAGCAGCTTCTGGCCCTTGTCACAACAAGGTTTGCGAGAATGCCAACAATTATTCTGGCAGGCTCACATGGAACCAGCCCAGCAGCCCCGTCATAACAGAAAGCAAACTGGCCGGGAGCAGCTAGACCCTAACCCCCCGCTCCCACCTCCCCCACCGCCCCCCCCGCCAACCTGGTTGTTAGAGCTCGGTGTGCTACAGGCCTGCTTGAAAAGGTTAGGCATAATTCTTTTAATTTTGTGATAAAACGAACAGATGGGCAGGATAAATATTCAGCCCCTTCCGTTATGCCGAGTGTTGGGTCATTCAATCTGCTTTCGCCAGGCATCCCATCTGAGAGGAGCAAATTAGATTCAGGTGAGCGCGGCAGAGGCTGCAACTGAGGTAATGGCTGAGGCACAAGGCAGTTACTGCTTTAACCAGTCGGCTGCCGGAGTCTGGCCACTTCAAAACTTTTGTTCGCTGCACATTTGTGCTCAAACCAGACCAGCCAGGATGGCCACAGGGTCGAGGACCACTCTGTGTCAGCTAGCTCATTTGAGCCAGTGCAGCAGCAGGGCAAATACAGTTAGCATGGTGCTGTGAGAAGGGAAAATCTAGGCAGCTTTCCTGCCACTGATCTGCACCTCTGCTGGAAAGTCGATGTCAGCGTGGAATTGGGTGAGGAGCAAGGTGGAACTGGGCCATGATGCCCGTCCGATCGAATAGTCTGTCAGCACTCACTATCTAGACCCACATATGAAGAATGGACACATCAGCAAGTGATCTGAGGGTAATCGGGGTCTATGGAACTGTACCCCAGCAAGGAGAGGAAGGGGGAAATCTGAGAAAATTAGCATTTGAATTCCTGTACGTACCACGATAATTTGTTTTGAAATGGAAGAACAAGAGATTCCTGCAGATTTAATTAAGAGATACCATGGTATGTTGCATATGGTAATCCTACTGTGTGTGATTCATATCAACTCTGATTTGGACACGGGGGAGAAATTAGGCACTTTAGTGCCTCCCGTTAACGCCTCTGGGGGGCGCTAACGGGGCGCTAAGCACTTACCGATCGGGCGCGGCGAGAAGATCGACTCCCGTTATATTCAGCGGGATGCTTGCGGTGGCGGTATGGTGTTGCACCCCGATCGTGACATCATCACCGTGTGCAGCGCCCCGGTAGCGCCCCGGACCCGAACTTCGGTTCCGCCCCCTGCAGCATCGCCGGGCGAAAACACCGGCAGCAGCAGGAGGCGTTCATCGGGAGGCCGGGCGCTTCAGGGGCGATACTTAAAGGCGAGGTGGCCGAGGTAAGTGAAAGAAAATTCTGAAATGCTCATTATTTTTTTTTTCCATTTCTCTCCATCAGCAATTGATCAGCCTGGCAGTCTGCTGATCGGGCCGAATCGCGGCTGCCGTCGGGCACCAGATAACTTTTCCTCTTGCAGAGCCTGCAGCGATGGCCCTTCCCTTTAAGGGAGGGAAGGAGCCTTCCAACACGGCAGCGCTGCATGGCCCAGTGTGCAGCGCTACTCGCCTACCGCCCCGCCTGCTGCCTGTTGCGATCCAGGAAGGAGCCTGGCGCTAATTTTTTCAACGTTTAAAAGTTAGCGCCCCAAATGTGGCGATACCAAATTTCTCCCCCAGGATCTGCTGAAACACGCAGGGGGGAAATCCAGAGATGTGGACTGTACAATCTGGGGCTGGTGGGAGAGTGGGGAGATCTGCCCTTAATTCAACAAATGTAGGGCAAACCTTGGACATACACCCACCAGAGCACCAGACACTCAGACACACACCTGTTTTTCATTCTTTCCCATAACGTGGACATCGCTGGCAAGGCCGGTATTTATTGCCGATCCTCAGTTGCCCTGAGAATGTGGTGAAATAAACAGCATGATACGTTGGCGTGGGGCTGGAGTCGCATATGGGCCAGACCGAGTAAGGACGGCCGGTTTAGCACCCAAGTAAAGACCAAAATCCCGCCCCGCCGACCCCCAGGGTCTCATACCTCACATGAATGGGCCAGAGAGCAAGGCAAAAGCAGCCATGCAATCAAAACAAATTCTGTCAGGAGAGGAGAAGAGAAAAGGAAAGAGAACTGGGGGAAAGAAGATCTCCTGATGATGCAGAGAACGCACACAAATTAGAAACGCCAGAGAAATAAATTCTTAGCCATTAACAGGTAACTTCATATAATTGCAGCTTCGAGGGTCTTGGGAGTGCCTGTGTCAGCAAGGTTAAATTGTAGAACAGCCATGGTGACTATTCTCCATTCTCAGTGATCACGCAATATCTTTCTCCTTTACGGCAAGCAAAGTGGTAGGTGTGCGCGATTTTGCAATGGGCATATATGAATTCCATTAGCAGTAGCAGACAATAAACACCCTCTCGTAAACCTGTATTAACGACTCGACCACATTCCAAGCAGCTAAATGGCCACAGCGCCGCTGAACATTCCAGGATGTTTGCGTATCCAGCTGTGGAGTGTGTAACTGCTGGCACAACTCAGATGAAGAAGTCCCAAATTTAGCCACAAGCTCCTGCATGTAGTATGAATTCTACTAGGAGTACTAAAAAGATGATTGGGGAGTATATCTGGATCGATGGACTTTGATCTGATGTTGAGTAGATTATTAAGGAAGAGAATATGAGACAAATTGCAAATAAAGGGATTTTTTTTATTTTTAAAGAGACCTTTTTTTATTTTTCATGCTGTGACAACTATGCCAACGCTACATATTCTACTATGCACAGCCTTCAGAGAGTGGAGTCGGAAAAGTCCAATCACTAAGGTTGTGCAGCGTAACGATTTTACAAAAATTGACACTTGTGAAAACACCAATTATTCATTCACATTACTCCGCTAGGATTGTGTAATGATGCCACTTTGGATCAGTCAGTGACCAAAATGGCTCTTTACCCAATCCTGGAGGATTGCGTACTGCCACTGTTGTTGGTCCAGAGGGAGTGGGGCCCATCTTTACTCTAGGATTTGAACACATGACGTATGTAGACACCTACCAGATTTGCACTTTCTACTGGACTTGCATCGTAGTTACCAGCACCTACGTTTTCGCACAGAGGAAAATGTGGCCTTATATGTAATTTTGAGCAATCGACAATCTGTCCTGTAATTAGGGGAAATGTTGGAGTCCCGCCTAAGCTATAGAGTGACCAAGCTCTACCCCTGGGTTTAGTCAGACTAACAGTCCGCCAGTTTTCATTAAATGAAACCATCTGTGTTACATCTTTTCTGGTTGCTGCCATGCAGCCTGCCTGGACCACTCGCTGGAGCAGTGTTGGAGTGCTGCCCCGTGACTCCTCCTAGGCCTGCTTCTATTTTTCTTTCTTCTTCGTTCTGTCAGCTGGGTCCCTGGGGGGTTTGCCATCAAGCCCTTTCACTGCATTTCCCACAACTCCTGCCTCTTCTTCCAGTCATCCTCCTGCCCTCCTTTAACTAGGCGAGTGCTACATTCCTGGAACAGTTTGCCTCCTAGCAACACTTCTCCATATACATCAGAGATCAGCATCTGCTGAGGGACTTCCGACTCGCGTCAGTTTTCTTTTAGAACTTATAGATTTTGCCAACAGTGGGCTATTTGGTTCTTTGTTTTAAACAGGGTGTTTTAAGTGAGATATTTTAAAAATAAGATAAAAACTTTTATCTTAAGATTTACAGAAGTTTAAATTTGGATCATAAGGCGATAGGTAGTCAACGGTAAGAACATAGAATAGAATAGTATGGTTACAGCACAGAAGGAGGCCATTCAGCCCGTCGAGCCCGTGCCGGCTCTCTGCAGGAGCACTTCAGCTAGTCCCACTCCCCCGCCCTTTCTCCATAGCCCTGCAATTTTTTTTCCTTCAGTTACTTATCCAACTCCCTTTTGAAAGCCATGATTGAGTCTGCCTCCACCACCCTTTCAGGCAGTGAATTCCAGATCCTAACCACTCGCTGCATAAAAAAGTTTTCCCTCGTGTCGTCTTTGGTTCTTTTACCAATCACTTTAAATCTGTGTCCTCTGGTTCTCGACCCTTCCACCAATGGAAACAGTTTCTCTCTATCTATTCTGTCTAGACCCCTCATGAGAACACAAGAAAGCCCAAGCCAGAAAATCTCACCCAGCCCATCAGAACAAATTCCATCCAGACTCCATGTGTTTTTGTTCAGTTGAGGACTTCTCTCCTCCTCCTTTTGAACCTGTGGCCTTTTGTGCTACAGTTATGGCTTAGTTGGAAGTAGAGTTTCAGATTTACCGTTTCTGTATTATCTTATAAGCCTCCACAGCTCACCTCTCAGGCACCTCCTTCCAAGACTTAAAATCCCAAGTTTTTCCAGTCTTTCTTCACACCTCAGTCTTTTGGCTCTTCTCTGAAATGCCTTTGGGGCTTTGCTGTCTCCCTTGAGTCTCAATGATCAGAACTGGACACAGGGCTCAAGGTGCCATGACTACATAGAAACATAGAAGATAGGAGCAAGAGTAGGCCATTCGGCCCCTCGAGCCTGCTCCGCCATTCAATGAGATCATGGCTGATCATGGCTGACTATGAACACGACTTCGTCTGGCTCCTCTACTGGTTTAGCTATATAGTTTAGTATACTAATTGCTCAATGATTGCTATTCCATGATGCTGGACATGTTCAACATTGAGTCTACTGAGACGCCTAGATCTCTTTCAATATCAGTAACTTTCTTGAGACCATTTGCGGAATACATGTCACCCATTTTTTTCTTTTAATGTGCTGTACTTTACACTTGCCCGTACTAAATTTAATCTTCCATTGGTCCACCCACTCATATCTTGGCCAAGAAAATCTGCAGGCTTTCTGGTACACTCCTGACAAATTAGGCCAGGATCTAGAAACTCAGGTCCCAGCTTGCAACACTCATTCCTAAGGAGTCTATATGGGGCAGAGCATTCATCCACCTCATCCCCATATCACAGGAAGTATGGCCAGAGGGAGGAACCTTGAAGCTGAGAGTTTTCTTGGCCCCAGCCTGGGTTCCCTTGAGTGACTGTACACTGGGAGAAAGAAGGCCTTCAGACAAGCAGATGTAAGGTTCACACGGGGGCCGAAAGGCTCTTTGAAAATTTGCCATGAGACCAGGGCTACTGGGGGAAGCTGAGCGGCTTCACAGCGTTGCATTACCTGCTTCCTGTTCTGGTGGACACTCTTGGTGGCATGATGCTCACCTGGATTATTTAAAGTAGACAACCTCCCCGATCCCAGATACTCAGACAAGGTCAGCTGGGAGGCTCCTGGAGGGCAGATCCTGGCACTTACACCAGATCAAAATCCTGAACATTTTCAGAGTCAATTGTGTAATTCCTTTTCGAGTTCCTTCTTAGGCAGTCCCTCGGAACCGAGGATGACTTGCTTCCACATTAAAAATGAGTTTGCAGGTGACTGATTAGTCCAATGCTAGTCTCTGTCACTGGTGGGGCAGACGGTGGTTGAAGGGGCGGGTGGGTGGGGTGCTTGGGCTGACGTGCGCTCCTTGCGCTGCCTGCGCTTGGCTTCCGCTTGCTCCCGGCGAAGAGACTCGAGGTGTTTGGCACCTTCCCGGATGCTTCTCCTCCACTTTGTGCGGTCTTGGGCCAGGGATTCCCAGGTGTCGGTGGGGATGTTACACTTTTTCAAGGAGGCTTTGAGGGTGTCCTTGAAGCGTTTCCTCTGCCCACCTGGGGCTCTCTTGCCGTGCCGGAGCACCGAATAGAGCGTTTGTTTTGGGAGTCTCGTATCGGGCATGCGGACAATGTGACACGTCCATCGGAGCTGATCGAGCGTGGTCAAAGCTTCGATGCTGGGGATGTTGGCTTGAGCAAGAACACCGACGTTGGTGCGCCTATCCTGCCAATGGATTTGCAGGATCTTGCGGAGGCAGCATTGGTGGTACTTCTCCAGTGCTTTGAGGTGCCTGCTGTACATGGAGTTCCTTACTTGCCTCCTCACAATTGTTTGCTATCGTCTGCAAATTTGAACTGTTTGCATCATAGTTCTGAATCCAAGTCATTAATGAAAATTAGAAACCATTGGGATCCTTACTACGATCCCTGGGGCACCCCATTCAGCACTTCCCCCACCCCACCTCATCGCAACTTCTCGAACAAATATCCACTGCTTCCTACCTATCAGAAAATTTCTTAGCCATTTCCAGGTTTTACCATGAATCACCACCACTTAACAAGGAGCCCTTTCCATAGAGCTTCATCAAATGATGTTTGGCAGTGTAGGTACAACTCATTGTGGGCCTTCTACAGTCAACATGGGATGTGAGGTCCTCAAAAGTCAAGGATGTTGGTCAGGCAGGATCCTCCCCTCCTGAATCCGTATGGCTGTATTTACTAGATTATTGTTATTTTTTTACCATTATTTTGCCCGATGGGTCTGTAGTTCCAATCTGTTTTGTCACCTTGAACACTGACAAAAGGTTAGCGTATTTTAATCTACTGATACCAGGTGTTCATCGAGTCCCTCACAATGATGTTCAACACCTCACAAATCTTATCCTTTGTCGCTCTTAGTAGTCAGGTATAGATACCATCCATCTGGAAGATTTACTCATTTTGAGCCTTTTTAGCTTGCATAGGGCTTCCATTTTATTTATGTTTATTATATTATTGATCTCCTCCGTCATCCAGCTGGGTGGGATGGCCCTCACCTGGTTCCATTCTTAACTATCCAGTCGTAGCCAGAGAATCACTTGTAATGTCTTCTTTTCCCGCTCCCTCACTGTTACCTCTGGAGTCCCCCAAGGATCGATCCTTGGCTCCCTTTTATTTCTTATCTACATGCTTCCCCTCGCGATACTATCTGAAAACACATCACCAGGTTCCACATGTATGCTGACGGCACTCAGCTCTACCTTACTACCACCTCTCTCAATCCCTCTACTGTCTCTGATTTGTCACACTGCTTGCCTGACGTCCAGTACTGGATGAGCAGAAATTTTGTCCAACTAAATATGGGGAAGATCAAAGCCATTGCCTTTGGTCCCTGCCACAAACTCCATTCCCTAGCCATCAACTCCATCCCTCTCCTGGGCAACTGCCTGAGGCTGAAACAGACCGTTCGCAATCTTGGTGGCAAATTTGACACTGAGATGAGCTTCCGACCACATAACCGCTTCATCAAGACTGATTACATCCACCTCCGTAACATCGCCCAACTCCGCCCTGCCTCAGCTCATCTGTTGCTGAAACCCTCATCCATGCCTTTATTACCTCTAGACTTGACTCTTCCAACGCACTCCTGGCTGGCCTCCCATCTTCCGCCCTATGTAAACTGGAACTCATCCAAAACTCTGCTGCCCGCATCCTAACTCGCACCAAGTCCCATTCACACATCACCCCTGTGCTCGCTGACCTACATTGACTCCCAGTCCAACAACGCCTCCATTTTAAAATTCTCATCCTTGTTTTCAAATCCCTCCATGGCCTAGCCCAATGGTCTCTGTAACCTCCTCCAGCCCTACAAGCCTTAGAGATCTCTGCGCTGCTCCAATTCTGGCCTCTTGCACATCCCCGATTTTAATCGCCTCACAAATGGTGGCCGTGCCTGCAGCTGCCTAGGCCCTTAGCACTGAAATTCCCTCCCTAAACCTCTCCACCTCTCTATCCTCCTTTCAGACATTCCTTAAAACCTACCTCTTTGACCAAGCTTTTGGTCACCTGTCCTGATATCTCCTTATGTGGCTCGGGGTCAAATTTTGTTCTATTAACGCTCTTGTGCAGCGCCTTGGGATGTTTTGCTACATTAAAGGCGCTATATAAATGCACGTTGTTGTTGCTGTTGTTATGTTGAAGTCTTTAATTCTACTTGGAGTGTTGCTATTCAGGAAGGCTATAATGACTATCCAGTGTCTCCTGCTGGAGCGTGCTTCTGTGTGGAGGTCCAATAAAAAAAATGATTATGCTCAGCTGTGATGCCCCTGTGTTTGAAAAGTGCATGAAGGCCCTCTGTCTGGGCTTACACATGAAGTCAGCTGCACACAAGTGCATAGCGCTAACAGTATGAGATCATTTTTTCCAAGTAATCTTGCTGCTGGCACAAACATCAGGAATTGCGAGGCACTGCTGTCAGTGTGGAGACTCACTAGACATGAGCACGGGCCAGAGACTGGGCTACAACATTACAGACCTGAATCTGTGCCCCACACGCATCTCGAAAGGCTCCACCGGGGAGTGGGGCCTTGCAATCTCTTCCTTATCGTGCCGCATCGATGACAGGTCTGCTGTCCACCAGGGACTGTAAAACGTTGCATCGCCAGGGTGCTCTGCAGAGTACTGACAGCACTAGGAACAATAGCTCATGCGTGCAACAAGGTGAGAATAGAAATGAACACTTCTTTCCCTGTTTTACAGTCCCATTGCATTTCTCGCACTCTCCTGTTAAAAGCCATTTTCACCTCATTACAGGTAACTGGGCTGGGTTCCCTGAGCTGTCACTGTCCCATATACACACCTCCCCACAGGTGTGAACAGTTAGTCTCACAGCCACCAAAATGTACAACTCAATCCCTGGGAATTGTCACATCAATCGATAGCAGAGATTGGTAAATCAGACATTATTCCAGCATAGTTGGTGCCACAGGGTAAAGCTGATCAGATCCCAGGTGGTTTCAGGTCCCAATTTTATCTTCTCTAAACGACGCGATTGTGTTCGGTTTTCAACTCAGTTCGAAGGTGGGACCAGGGGACGCAGAGGATTTAGCAAGGCTCATTCTCCAGTGCTCAGGGTTGTCACCTTATACCAATCCTAAACAGGTTAGGGATCGTGCAGGTTGAGGTTTGCTTTGTTGATAGTAAAAATTCATTGCAAAACTGTAAAAATTTCAGTAACTAACACTTCCTAAATTGCGAGGCACAGTAGTAAGCGTAGAAAATGGTCTTTTATTTAAAAAGTGCAAATTTTTGAGGGGAATTTTAGCTCTCCCGCCTAGCGGAAACTGGTCGGTGGGCAGTTAAAATGCCATTCTGTTCCTGCTCCATTCCAATTTTAAAATGCCTGATTTTTCAGGCGTATGAGGTGTCTGCCTGAGTCGAGGGGAACCTCATACATGTAAGCAAACGGGGGTTCTATTATATTACACCAACTTAACCCAGAAGGAAAGTTTAGATCTCCCTTGCCGTGGAGCCCCTCTCCACCAGCACCCCCGGCCCCGGCGAACCTCTGACCACCCCAAAACCCCTGTCTCCCCCGTCCCTAGATTTACCTTGGACCTGACGGGCAGCCTCTGAGCCGCCCGACTTTCCACCCCATCCCACTGACATGCCTCCCATTTTAGGCAGGGCGTTGGCCAGCAGCATGTTAATGAGGGCTAACTGTTGCTCCCAGTCAGGTCGGCCACTTTCTCGGCCACTTTCCCACCTGGGAGATTAAAATTCCCACCTCGGTGTCTGGTTTACAGCTTGGAAATTACTAGATTCCAAAACCCGGATAGCATGGATCCATTCTAGCTGGATGGCATTCTTCCCAATGCTACGTTTATATATTAAGCCACTTTCTGAAGTTGGCCACCAGTACTGGCTGTTGGTCCCATTCCCGTAGCAACTGCCCGATTTATATTGGATTTATATTGTGTGGAGTCTACAACAGACCAATTCACTTTAAAACCAATGTACCTGAGTAAAAAGTGAGTAATTCACTGGTTTAGCATGTCTCCTTTGGTTCAGGAGAGTCTGCACAGACCAAGGACAGCAAAATTCTTTGCTTGTATATTGTCTCTACTCTCACTTAGCCAGTCAATGGTCAAAGCACATGGACACCTCCAACGGGCAAGCGCCATGTTGCATTGGAGGCTAAAACCAGCTCCTCTTGGTGCTCAGTTAACTGATTCAAGCACCCAGTTCCCGCTCAACTCACTTGAGAATTCAACAGGCTTTTTGTTGCAAGCAGTAGAGACTGGGGTATGGCTCTACCAAGTATTGAAGTGTTATGTCAGTATATTATTTAGATATTATATTGAATTGTTAAATACTCTGCATCTTTCTCAACCCATAGCACTATTATGAGATACATGGAGTGAACTGGGTGATGCAGTGCTTTGTCCATTGCTCTTTCACCTCTGGGATATGAGTTCCATTCCAGCTCAGACTGTTGTAAGGGTCTTTTGTGTAATGTGTTTGAAAAGCATCAAACAGTCCCTATTGAGCATAGGGCCACAGCACAAAACTGACTGCAATTCTCCCTAAACTTGCACTAAATTGGCAATCTTACTCAGAGGCCATAGGGATAGTAGATGTAAAAAAAAAACTATCATGCTGGTGCAGTGGGTGGTTCTATTCTAGTATTTAGACTGGTCCATGTTGTTGGGGTGAGGTATAAAGAGCTTTAGTCTGCATCTGACCCATCCGGTAAATGACCTTGGAGTGCTTGATAGTACAACTACATTTTAATCTGAATCTAATCCGTTCTGTACCTGACCTGGAAGTGTTTGATGGGGCAGTGCAGAGGGAGCTTTACTGCTCAGCTGGCTGTGCTATACCTGATCTACTGCTGTTGACGCATGGAGCTTGAAATGGGAAAATGTCCTGTTCTTCAGTACTAGCATCCCTTGCCTTGATGACCATGAAACAAGGTAAAATGCATTCTACAAGATGTCCTGTGTAGGGTGGTGGGCGGGGAATTGAAACGTCCGCACCCCTTAGTATGAAAATCTTCAAACCTTGGACAGTCATTGGCGCCTGCAAATGACAGAACTCCGTGGTGTTGTTCTGAGGCAGTTCAAACAAACAAAAAGCCAACACTATTAGTCACCTAGCCCCAAATGACGTGATTTATGTCAGCAGTCCGTCAGAACACCGAGTCGAGTTGTGTGTGTGCGCTGCATAAGCCAGACAGCTCTGATGTGGTTACTCAGAATAACAACTTCCATGGAGGCAGCACATTGCCATGTTTGCCTTCTGCGTAATCCACTGACAAACCTGTCTGTCAAAATGTGTTGTATGCGTGTCAGGAAACTGGGTGACAACCCACCCCCTCACTCTGTGCAAATTGAACACAGCTTTTCACACAGCACAGCTTTCACGTCATAGAGGACTCTTGCTAACAGAAATCCTGTCTTCTCTAATTTCCTGACTCCTGATGGAGTACAGTTTCTTGGACAGCAGGAACTCACCAATACCTCAGCTTAGACAGTTGGCGCTGGTGGATTATTTAGCCATGCAGTGCATCGTGACCCAGCAGACACACACAGATTCACTTTCTAGCAGTGATTACTGGATGGTTATCGGGAGTGGGGTTCCTGGTTGATTGTTCCTATCGCTAACTCAGGGGTGCTGTGGCCATTTGTAGTCCGACAAGTTTTGCCCCAGCTGAAATGAGCCAACTCAGCAGTTCTGATGATCTCTACACAAAACATAAACTTGTCTTTCTCTTTCAAATGCTGACTGGCCTGCTGTAATATTTCCAGCACTTTCGTTTTTTTATTTGATAAGTCAATCTCTAACCCCTGTGACAGGGTTCTCATTTCTTTGCCCTTTCCCCCTGTAACTTTACAGACGGATAATTGATTCTTATTTGCTGTATTAGTGATAAATACAATAATTATTTTTAGCACATTTACATAATTCTTCAATAATAATAGTTGAGGATAGACCAAATACTTAAAATAAATTTATTGCATCAGACCCAGAAAATACTCAAGACACATTGGCAACATTCTCAAGATTGAATCATTAGCAGAGAAAAAAATACAAGCCCAATTAGAGGAAAATCAGGTCATAGGTTTGGTGGAAAGAATTCAAAATGCCACAGACAATGCAGTTTTCCATGGCCATAGGATGTGGGAGCAGAAGAGAAAGAAATCTCCTGGTCTCGGGAAGATTGCCAAGGTAAGAGTGTCCACACTTTGCCTACTTTTAGTATCTGGCCTTACAATGAATGTCAACAAGAGTTCCCTCTCACTTTGACACTGCTTCACCGAGGCAACAGGCAAAGGCAGCCTTTCCTGCACATAAATATGCCTGCCCATGTTGCTGCAGAGTCCACCTCGTTGCTGGCACAGAAATATTCTTCTAATGTCCCACATAAATCTAGCAAGTTAGGACCAGTAAGCACTGCACTGCAGTAGCATAACTTATAATATCTTGCCATGTAAGTTCCTTTTGAAGAGATGTCTTATTGCCAGCGTTCTAATGTATATTCTTCTGATCTTATAGATGCTTGTGAGGAGGAAGCTGTAGGGGCAATATCTTTCCTGTCCCCAGCATCTCACAGCACCCTATGTCATTCACTCCAACAGTGACAAGCACCAGAACAGGCACATTGACACCTTTTCATCTACAGTCACCAGGATTCTGGCACTGAAATAGTGACACAATAAAAACCAAATCATTATGCGAAGGAAAACAGGTAGACATGGATAGTACAAAAGCAAAATACTGCGGATGCTGGAAATCTGAAATAAAAACAGAAAATGCTGGAAATACTCAGCAGGTCAGGCAGCATCTGTGGAGAGAGAAACAGAGTTAATGTTTCAGATCGATGACCCTTCGTCAGAACTGGAAAAAGCTGGAGATGGAACAGGTTTTTAAGCAAGTGCAGGGGCAGGGAAAGGGGGGAGGGGTGGAAAGAACAAAAGGGAAGGTCTGTGATAGGGTGGAAGGCAGGAGAGAGTAAGAGACATTAAGAGACCTTAAGAGATGGTTCAAGGCAAAAGGAGATGGTAATGGGACAAGACATGGATAGTAGTTGGGGAGTGGGGGGTGATGGGACGGGGTGGAAGACATGCATGGATGACCTGAATCCTCTCTGGCCATGCTTTATCCACACGCTAGCTCCTGGACACAGCTTTTCAATTTGTTTTCAGCCAATGATTCTATATGCAGGTGTTAATGGATATAAGACATATTGCTGAACCATCCAAGAGGAAGCCACAATATCACAAGGGTCTACTGCTTGCTGTATCTGAGAAAAAAGCATTTAACATTGAGACTCAATATGTGATGACCAAGATAATGATCTCTCTAATGGCTATCAGCAGAAATGTAATGAAAATAGAATTAATCCACAAAATATACAAAGTAGGGGTTAAGTACCTACTAGCCTTCTACTGTCTTTCTATTTTGTGATGGACATCACAACCCAAGCCGCCCACTCCTTTCCTCACAAGTACTATGCTCAACACATTGCACATAGGCATTTCCACACCGTCTTCTTTGAGTATTATACATCAACTTGGTGGAGATCAAGCAAAAAGTGAAGCACCTCAAAAATACTGCTGATAAAGGAAGGAACAGTGATGCCACTGCGTTATATGTATGGGTGAGCATGGTGTAGCACTTCAGATTTGCAGGACTGAACATATCCTGCTTTATCATATCATACAGAGAGCACATCCATTCATTCACAACATTTCAAACATAGAAAATCAATGATGGCAGCTGCATGTTTGGCCTAATCAATGTCAGCTTAATATGGACAAATGCAGGGTACTGCACACTGCAAGTAAAAATGGGAGGCACATGGGATAGAACGTGCCAAGCGGTATGTTGAAAGAGTGATCAAGGGCTGTTGGTTGACTCATCACTCGCCATGGCCAACAGTGTGAGATGCCAATTGTTGTGTCTCCTTGTGTTCTTATACTATAAATAATACAGACACTTTTAGCTCATTTTAGTTACTGCTTTTACTTAACTGTATTGCTGCTTTGTTTCTGTGCTGCCGCATGGTGCGGAGTGATAAAAGATGTCCGACGCTGCACTGTGCACTGCCCGTGCACAGTGTGCCACATAGCAATATAGCTACACCATACCAAAGTAGTTCCATACCAAAGTAGTTCCATTTAACAATGTGATACTATAACAATGTAACATCCCTCTTTCTCAAAAAACTAAAACATGAAATTTAACAATTTAAATTAACAAATATTATATCTAAACTATTATTATCAACTACAAAGAATCGTGAGTTTTTTTTTTATTCGCGATATCGCTCAGGTGGTTGGATGTTGTCCCTCCATCTTGTGGATTTGGTGGTGACCATTCCTCTCTGCAGTGTTTTGGTGTGTTCCGCTCTCGTTGTTGTTGTTGCTGTCGCCTTTGGAGTTGGAGTGTGCATGCTGTAAGGTTTTTTTGCTAGGTCTCTCTCTCTCTGGTGAGACCTCTCTCTCTTTTGCACAGTAATTTACCGAGTGGTTCGACCCACTCACCCCTTAGGTTCTGTACACTGGACTTTGAGGCAGGAACTACAATGCAGAGAATACTCTGTAGACCAAGTTTAATGAAACGAAGTGAAATTTTATTGCATAAAGAAAAAATTGAATGTAAGCCAATAAGGTACATGGGAGGGAAAAACAAATCATAATACAGTACTAACCAATATATCCACAGGCATATTATACATTACAAGGTTCACCATGAAATAGGGAAACACACGGAACATCGAGGGACAACAACTCATTGTTAATTATCCCCAAAAATGCCCACCCCCTAAACCTAGCTAGATTAGATTATGAGGGGCCAGAAACATGCTCACCAGTCCCAGTTAGAAAATAGAGGTTTTGAAGTCTGCGTTTTGGTCCTCTTAGGCGTCCTGTCTCCACGTGGTCAGCGGAACGCAGCGGGCTGCGACACACTCTTTTCTCCCTCGAGGTAATGGACACGGGCAGGCTGGATGTTAGCAGGCCTGGACGTCGGCGTGGAGAGAGCCCATCTGTTTGACCATGTTCATGAGTTTTCCTCTTGGAGGGTCGTCATCTTCTCGTCTCGTCAATGGCCCAGGGTTTGTCAATGATCTCCTGATAGCTACCCCGGGTCTGGACGCTGACTCAACCTGAACCACCAAGGGCTACTCTGAGTCTTCAACACGTCTCCGATCCCAATCATCTACCGAATCGTATTCTTCTTCCGAGTCTGAATGGCCTCTCTACCGAACCCGAACTCCTAACCGAACTGCACCTTCTTCGGACCCCCGAACGATCTCTCGAAAATGATCTCTACAATGCTCTTTCTCGATCAACTCTCTCGATCATCTCCTGACAGCTACCCCGGGTCTCCAGTTATACTTCTCATGGAGACCCTTATCTCCCGCCATATCAAGGTTAGTCTTTGTTTAAATTTTGGCGGGCTTGTAGCACAGAGGGGTAGTCATTGTGTTTAAAGTACTTTCGGAATGGCTGGTAACTGCCACCTCTGGTCTGGAATGACCTTGTATTGTCTTTAATGGGTCTTGATGTCCCCCTTTGAACTTGAAGCTGTTCCCCTTTGTCTGGGTAAACATTTTGATGGCCTTTATCTACAGGCCGATCTGATTGGATCTGCATCCAATCTATATGTATGGGGTTCTGTCTGGTTTCGCATTCTCCGAAATTGCATTCCAGAACTTACTGTGGGCTGAATCCACAAAAGCTGTCTGTGGACTGCAGGAACCATTTTAAAATGTCCCAAAAAGCTGGTCACGGGGTCTGGTGGCCATTTTGTGTGCCCCTTTTTCTGGGCTTCTTTTAAAACAGTCTTTAAAATTAAGGCCTTTTCTGCCAATAGACCCTTATAGGACAATGTTCAATTTTGCGAATCCTACAGATCGTGGTTGTTCGATTTGTAGCGCTTGTTTCTGGTGTTGTACTGCTTGTGGTAGCTGGTGTTGTCAATGTTGTTGATGTTGTCTGCTGCTTATCCAGTTCAGGTGAAGGTCTGATGTGGAGTCTGTTCCATCTGTATTGGTTACCAGGTTCAGTCTCTATGAAGTAGGATCTTGGAGTATCAGCTTTTCCAATGACCTTGGCTGGATTCCAGGTTTTCAACACCGGGTCTTGCACATGCACTGATTGTCCATTCAGCAATTCTGGTAGCGTCTTTGCATGTTTATCGTAATGTTTGTTTCCTACGATTTGTGCTTCTGCCAGCTTTTGTCTGAAGTCCTCCTGGTCCTGGGGAGGATGTATTTTTGCTGGTAGTGTAGTCTTAAACTTCCTCCCATTCAGCAATTCCACAGGTGATTTCATGTCTGCTTTCAGTGGTGTTGATCTGAGTGATAGGAGGGCAAGGTCTTGGTCTTCCCCCATCTCACTACTTTTGATGAGAGTTCTCTTGACAGTCTGGATCTGTCTTTCGATGAACCCGTGTCCCCTTGGGAAATGTGGGGATGAGGTTACTATTTTGAACCCATACTTTTCTGCCAGAGCTCTGAATTCACTCGATGTGAACTGGGTTCCATTGTCACAGATTACCTTTTCCGGGATTCCTTGTTCAGCAAACAAGCTCTTTGCAATCCTGGTGGCAGTTGTGGCTCTCAAGTCTTTCATCCTTCTCACAAAAGGAAACTTGGAATAGTAATCTGCCACTATGAGATACCATTCTTGATTGCACATGAAGAGATCTGCCCCAACAGTGTGCCATGGTCTTGACGGTATTTCACTAGGTATCATCTCCGCTTTCTGTTGTGCATTTCTGTATTTCTGGCATATACCACATGCAGAGACCATCTGTTTGATATTTTTGTACATGCCTATCCAGTATACAGCTGATCTGGCTCTCAGCTTGCATTTCTCCATTCCCATGTGGCTTTCATGTATGAGATGGAGAAGTTGTGTCTGCATCGTCTTTGGCACGATGATCCTCGATCCAGCAAGGAGAATACCGTCTTCTGTTGCAATATCGTCTTTAATCGTCCAGTATTGACGAATTGTTGCCTGTACCTGCTGGATTCTCTCCAGCCACCCCTGTATTACTTGTTGTGTGAGTAGTTGCAACTCCTCATCTTTGCTAGTCTCATCTCTGATTTGACTGAGCTTTGTAGGGGTAACATTCACTAGGTGGTGGATTTTTACAGTTAGGCCCTCCACCTCGTGTTTCTCATATGGTGACAATCGAGACAACGCATCTGCTAGCACCATTTCCTTTCCTGGCTTATATTTAAGCGTGAAGTCATAGCTTTGGATCCTTAGAAGTAGTCTTTGCAGTCTTGCAGGCACTTTGCACAGATTCTTCTTATAGATCTGTTCTAGTGGACGATGGTCACTCTCTATTGTAAATCGCCTGCCATATAGGTATGTATGGAATTTCTCGCATCCGTACACTACTGCTAATAGTTCTCTTTCTATGTTGGCGTATCTCATCTTGGCTGACGTCAAGACCTTTGATGCGAAAGCTATCGGCTTTCCTTCCTGCACCAGAGCTGCCCCTAGTCCTCTGGTAGAAGCGTCTACTTGCAGAGTGACTGGTTTTCTTCTGTCTTAATATGACAGACTTGTTTCTTTGCACAACAGTTCTTTAAGTTGTTTGAAATTCCTTTCGTGTGATTCAGACCATTGGTATTCGGCGTCTTCTTTCAATAGCTCTCTGAGATTTGTTGTATGTTCCGACATGTGTGGGATGAAAGAACTCATGTATTGGACCAAGCCGAGGTAACTCCTCAGCTCTTTCTTGTCTTTGGGTGGTTTCATTTCAGCAATCGCCGCAATCTTCTCTGGATTTGGCTTGACTCCCTCTGGTGTATAAATCATACTGAAGAATTGGCATTCCTTGACTTTAACTATGCACTTATCTGCATTTAACTTGATGCCAGCCTTCCTGGTACTCCCCATGGCCTCATGTAGGTGCATGTCATGGTCTCTTTCATCTGCTCCATAGATCTGAATATCATCAGCTATTCCTATAGCTCCTTCACAGCCTCTGTATGTCTCGTCTATTTTCTGTTGAAAGATATCTTGACTGACCTTTAACCCGAATGGTAGCCTCAGGAATTTGTAACGCCCAAATGGTGTGTTGAATGTTGTCAGTGTTGTTGATTCCTCATCCAACTTCACGTTCCAATATCCATTTCTGGCATCTAGTTTTGAGAAAACCTTGGCTCCTGCCAGTGATGGCGTAATCTCCTCTAGCGTTGGGGTGGGATAGTGGTCCCTCTTTATCACCTGGTTTAGATCTTTGGGGTCCAAACATATTCTGAGACGCCCGTTTGGCTTTTCTCGTACCACAATTGAGTTTACCCAGTCTGTGGGTTCAGTGACCTTTACGATCACTCCTTTTTCTTCCACCTCCTTTAGCTCTCTTTCAAGCTTTGTCTTCAGCTCGATGGGTACTTTTCGTGGAGCATGGATAACGGGCTTTACCTCTGGATCGATGGTGATGTGGTATTGGAAATCTCCGAAACATCCCACTGTATCATCGAAACATTCTGGATACATGTCTATCAAGTCTTTTTTACTCTTGATTTGTGGGCGGTTCTCCAGCGGGGTATTGCTGTCTATCTTCAGTGACGTTTCCGTCAGCTCGTGATGCACTGAGATCAATCTCAACTTCTCGCAGCTGTTTAATCCCAGGATCGCTGGCCCCTCAGTGTCGGCGACATAGAACATGCAGTTGATGTTCTTTCTTTTATGTGTCTCTTTGATAAAGGTTATTCCGAGTTGTTTAATCTCACTCCCCCCGTATGCTGTCAGCGTGACATTACTTGCCTTTAAACAACCATTTTTTGGGTAGCCATCTTCTCTCAGGTTTTCGGGAAAGATCTGCTGGTACAGTCTCAATGGGAGAATGTTGCTCTGAGCCCCTGTGTCCAGCTTCAACTTTAAGTTGATGTTTGTGGGCTGACCTTTGACCTTTTTTTGATTTGGATGATGGTGTGCAATTCTCTCCTCGGAGTATTTTCCGCTCTGGACATCTCGTGAAGCTGTATCTTTATGGTTTCAATGTTTAGTGCATTGTCGTGATCATCATCATCATCCTACTCATCCATGGCATGGATATTGTGTTTCTTTCTCTGGATCTGCTGTCCGCCTTTGTTTTTAATGTATGTTCCTTCTTTCTTCGTTCTACACCTCTTTTCCCAGTGGTTTAGTTTGCCACATGCATTGCAGCTTGTTCCATATGCTGGACATTTCCTCTTGTCTGTGTAATCGTGCGGTCTTCCACAGTTTCTGCACATGTTTCCCCCATTGTCATGTGCATGTCTTTGTGTGTTGTACTTTTCTCTCACTGCATCCACTCTGCTGTCCGTCTCAGAAGCCGTCCGCATGTCAGCCGTTTGAGAAATCAACATTTTCATTTGCTGCTTCATGGCTTCATGAGCTCTCGCAGTATCTATAGCCTCTGTTATTCCGAGCTTTTCTTTTCCTATCAGGGCTTTTTGTACCTCTACATGCGCTGACCCCCATATCAGCTGGTCCACAAGCCTTTCCTTCATTTCCTTAAATTTACACTTGCTGGCTTCATTTCTCAGCCTTGTCAGGAAATTGTCAGCTGTTTCACCGGGTTCCTGTCTTAGACTCTAAAATTTGTATCTGTGTATATGGTGATTGGATTTAGGCTCTAGATGGTTGCTGAATTTATCAAAAATTGTCGCAGGGTTTTCTTTTTTCTCTTCAGTATACAAATCTAGGCCTTTTTCTCCTGTCCACAACAGAATGTAACTAACCTTTTCCTCATTGGTAGTACCCTTCAGGAAGCTTTTGAATGTAAGATCACATTTCTGTTTGAACTTGCAGAATGCTTCTACTATATCATCAGCTTCCCAGTTCATGAGGGGTTGCATTTGCACAGTCAGTGCAGCGGCAGCCATCATTTTACTTTCCCGTATGATTCAATCTCAATCACCGCAGACACCGGCACTCACAATCAGCTCATAAAATCACTTTTCGTCTTATTCGTAGTTCGTTTAGCACAATTTGTACTCACTTATACCGCTGCCACCATGTTGTGTCTCCTTGTGTTCTTATACTATAAATAATAGACACTTTTAGCTCATTTTAGTTACTGCTTTTACTTAGCTGTATTGCTGCTTTGTTTCTGTGCTGCCACATGGTGCAGAGTGATACAAGGGCCCAGAAATTCGGGTCGGGGGCTTCCCGCGGGTGCAAGCTCCCGACCTACACTTACATGGTGCGCCGACATTTGAGGCCTGGGCCTGCGTGGATTTCCGGTCTGTGGCCCGGTCCAGCTCCCGGCGCGCTGTGCTTGCGTGATCCAGCGGCGTAGTTAGTTCGATGAGCCGGCTGGGATCACGTGAGCACTGGGCAACCAATCGGAGGTTGCAAAAGTTCATTCATGAGTTTGATAGTAAGAACTGTCAAACTCATGAAAACTCCGGGTGCCCAAAACAGTACTTAAACTTCAAATAAAAGTTTTTAAAAATCCCACTAATTAAATGAACTATTAATAACTTTAAAAAACTATTTTAAACAATTATTCAAATTTCTGAAAATTTTTTTTTTCAAGAAATCGGGTCTAAAAATACACTTACCTTACTGTAAATTCTTTAAAAATAATAAACCTGTGGAAAAAAATTTCTAACTTTAATTATTAGACCACTTACCTTTTAAAATGCAGTCCTTACGCCTGGTTTTTACATTTCTAAAATCTAAAGACTTACCCTCACGGAAAAACCTGTAAAAAAACGGTAAGTTCAAAGCGCACGCGCAGACTCCCGCACGCACGCGTTCGACCTCTGAACCCCTTCGTTCAGAGGTCCGGAAATGCCGGTTTCCCGCACATGCGCTGTGCATGCAAGAAACCGGCACTTCCATCGGGTCCACGCGTGGGTACTCCGTCCGTACTCACGCGTTGGGACCCGAATTACTGGGCCAAGATGTCCGACGCTGCACTGTGCACTGCCCATGCACAGTGTGCCACATAGCAATATAGCTACACCATACCAAAGTAGTTCCATACCAAAGTAGTTCCATTTAACGATGTGATACTATAACAATGTAAGACCAATAAACAAAGCAAATAGGATGTTTTGTTACATTGTCAAATCAGTGGAATTCAAAACCTCAGAGGTCAGGCTGGAGTTGTATTACGTCCCGGTCAGCTGCACCTGGAGTACTGTGTACAGCCCTGGTCATTGCTGCATGAAGAGGCCACGCCAGCCCTAGAGGCAATGCAGAAGAGAGCAACAGAGCTGAATCCTGGCATCAGAAGAAAGAGCATTGAGAAACTACTTGATAAATGAGTGTTCTTCAGCCTCAGAAAAAGACATTTCAGAGGAGACCTTATAGAAGTAAATAAAATACTTAATGGGATAGAGAAAGTAAACGCAAAACGATACCTGCAGATTAGTATTGCACAGGACAAGATGTCATTGGTCCAAGGCTGTAAAGGGCAAGTTTTGAACAGACACCAAGAAATATTTCTTTACACAGGTGATCAGCAATTGCAACAGGTTACCAGGAAGAGCGGTTGAGGTGAGGGCACCAAATTAATTTCAGATACAACTGGACATTGTAATTGAGAGATAGGAAGACTGGTATTGTGGAAAGATAAGATCAAATGCTTTGAAGGGCCTTCTTCGCCCAAATCAATCCTGCGATCCTCTAATATACCGGAGCCGTATCCTGAATATATATTTGAAGCCAGCCCCCTCCAGCACCACCCCCCACCCCAACCCACCCCCCCCCCCACTCCCCCACATATATTTCATGAGACAAGCCTGCTTCCATTGGATGGTGTGTACTTTCATTACAAAAATGCCTTTAAAACAGTTTAAAATCAGAGGTGCTTCCAGTTTGGGGGAGAGGGCTCCACTATGAGTAAATCATTTACACACAAACTTAAGATGTCATACCACATTTGGCTCATGTTGTGGTAACAACAGGATACTTACAAGCAGCTTACCATATATCCTAATCTCTCCTTTTATTCTGCCTATAACTATTAATGTTACCCTACCTTCTTTTGGAGATTGTGCTGAGGACTACATCTTGCCAGGCATGCTGTTGCCTAGTCTTGGTCGTGTTGACCTCTGCAGATCTAAGAGGCTCGCTCTGGCTCCCAAGCACGACGTCAAATAATGTGGACACAGCCCTATCACTGAGATGAGTGCCAAAATTCCACAAAAGCCATTTACACTGCAGTAATGCTGAGAGGGAGGAACTTTCGCTCACCGATAAATTGTGCCATTAGCCCCACCGTTAGCATCTGTTCATTAACATATTGAATGGTGGACCAGGAGAGTGACTCCACTTAACGTAGGAGTGAATCATTGCGGGCGCGGAGGAACGTGTTGCTGTCGCATTTAGAAATCAGCAGTAATTTAAGGTGCAACAGATTTCTGAATGTGCCGCAGGTCAGTGGCATGTGTTCTCTTCCAGCTTCTGTCAGAAAGGTCAATTGCAGTGATTTCTTACCAAAGCATTCCATTGTTAATTTTCAGACTTCATCAAGGCTTCCACTTCACAAACTGGCGGTTCACAAGGAATGCTTCAGGCAAGTGGTGGCAGAAGGATGCAAACCCAGAATTTCTTAGATGCGGACCTATAGATCCTCCTGGATACGATCCACTTGAGGAGAGATCACCTTCTGGGCTCGCAGAGAAGGAGGCCACCGAAAGCAGTCATTAGAACCATGTAGAGGGAGGTGGCAGTGGAACTGAGTGCTAACTCTCTCACCCCCAAGACAGTAGAACAATGCAAGGGAAAGTACAACGACCTGTTGAGTGCTGGCAAAGTCAGAGAATGGCCAAGTTCCCCTTTTCACTTTGGTACCATGGGACCTCCTCCATTGATCACGCTCACTTCTTAAATAGAATGGCAAGTCTTTATTCACAGTGCACTGTGGTTCAATAGCTCTCCAACTCTTCCACCTGGAACTAGTGTTGGGAACTCCCCTGACAAGCTCTTCTTGCATTCAGTCCCTCAACACTCTAACCTCTCATGTTACCGTGCACCTGTAGCATTTGTCCTCCATGTTACATAGAATTACATAGAAATTACAGCACAGAAAAAGAGGGGTGTGAAATTCACCTCCTTTGCGCCCACTGTTAGCGCGTCCGGGGGGGGGCGCTAATGCAGCACAAAGGGGTTATTGCCCGGTGGGGAACGATAATAACGCCTCCTGAGAAATTCGGCGGGGCACTGCTGAGGCGCTAGCTGATAGCGCCCCCCGCCCCAGTAGCGCTCGGGGCCACTGCGGTGCCAGCGATGACATCATCACCAAGCGACATGACCCCTTAGTGCCCTGCCGCTGCACCTCAGTGCTCCGCAGCAGAAATTCGGCTGCGCCCCGCGAGGCTGCCGTGGGCGATGTCAGCGATCGCCTCGTGGGTCGTGAGCCAGGCCAACCTCCGCTCGCGGGGCGATATTTAAAGGGGAGGTCCGGTGCGCCCCACGCCGCCATTTTCTGCCGTTGGCTGACCTCCAGGTCGGTCCCTCGTGGCGGCCCTTGACGTGGTCCATGGCCGCCACTATGCAGCCCGGCACCGCGTCTCAGTGCCGGGCTGCAGCCAAGGTGCCACGCCGTTCTGGTGGGCTAGTGTGGGCCATCGGAGGCCCTGCAGAGCTCGCAGCATCCCTCCCCTTTAACAAAATGGGAGGGGCGGTGGAACGCCTCAGCGCTAAATGGAGCGGCCGCGTAACGCTCCGGTGCTACTGCGCATTGCGCCCCAGGCGCTGTCCCAAAAGGAAGTGGAGCGCCCAAGAAAGCGCTCCGCTTCCTTGCCGGGGCAGTAAGCTCAATTTAACGCCCGGGGTGTAACCGAATTTCTCCCCAAGGCTATTCAGTCTAACTGGTCTATGATGGTGTTTCTGCTCCACAAGCGCCTCCTACCACCCTCCATCTAACACTATCAGCATAACCATCTATTTCTTTCTCCCTCGTGTACTTATCTAGCTTCCCATTAAATGCATCTATGCTATTCGACTCAACTACTCCATGTGGTAGCAAGTTTCACATTCTATCCACTCTCTGGGCAAAGAAATTTCTCCTAAATTCCTTATTGGTAACTAGCTTACATTTATATCCCCTAGTTTTGGATTCCTCCACAAACAGAAACATTTTCTCTACATCTACCCTATCAAACCCCTTCATCATTTTAAAGACCTTTATTAAGTCACCCCTATTACGCCAACTATCCGTTGATACCTTGAAAAAGTGTAACATCCCCACCGACACCTGGGAATCCCTGGCCCAAGACCGTACAAAGTGGAGGAGAAGCATCTGGGAAGGCGCCGAACACCTCGAGTCCCTTCGCCGGGAGCAAGCGGAAGCCAAGCGCAGGCAGCGCAGGGAGCGCACGTCAACCCAAGCACCCCACCCCCCCCACCCCTTCAACCACCATCTGCCCCACCTGTGACAGACACTGTAGGTCCCGCATTGGATTCATCAGTCACCTGAGAACTCATTTTTAATGCGGAAGCAAGTCATCCTCGGTTCCAAGGGACTGCCTAAGAAGATACCTGGGAGTCATACTTGCCTTCATCTAATGCTGTTAACATTGTTCCAGGGGAAGATGGCAGACAATATCTGAGAGATGCAGGGGACCCTAGATATACAGGAGCTCATGGATTTTGAGGAGTGGCCTATTGAGGTTCTGGCGAGGTAAGAGAGATGGAAGAGCTGGAGAAGTTGATGGGCAAGTGGCAGCTGCAGGTGAGTGGTTAAAAGCAGAACCTGTACTTCTACAGCAAGTTACAGAACCAGGCTGCCACTGAACTCAAGAGCTGTCTCTATCTCGTCACCCTCGTTGGGTGCTGCACACCCATGCTTCCTTTATTTCCTTTTATTCCCGCAGGTCCAGCACATCGAATGAGGAGGGGAAAGAAGAAAGACAAATGTTCAGAATGAGCAGGAAGAAGGAGATATCTTTTGGAAGGTTTTCACAATGATGATGAATGATGACCCTTTTATGACCACAGAGTCCCTAACTCTGTCATTTTAAAGTGCAGCTCAGGAGCTCCCCAAAGCAAAAATTTTGAAATATACAGGCAAACTTAAGATATGAGCACAAGTTGTCCAGGCAATAAGCTTCTTTAAATGAATCTCTTCCATCAGTTGGGTCTGGTCCTGACAAGTTCCATTTCATTTATCTGCTCCATAAGTGACACCAAAAATAATGATGTCTAATGGGAACAGAAGTGACAGAAAGTCACTTCATGCCATCCATCTCATTTGCATATGTGCACTGGTGACGGCGCTGATGTAGGAAAAGGACCTTCTCACCAGACCAGAAATTTCACCACAAGGCAAACATGGTGTAACCCCAACGTAAATGTGTCTCACTCTAAAATCCTACCCTTAAAATGGATGTGCACCTACGTTACACCCCTCCATAATCGAGCAGATCAAAGACTTTCGGCCCCGGTATTTTGATCTGAACTGCTCTAAAATAGTTTACTCCACAATGGAGTTAACATCTGAAGTCGATAATTTTAACAGTTAAGAGGCTGTTAAACTACTTGAGAAGTGTGAAACTGAACGAATCAGAGACAAATCGGAGGAATCAGCCAGATCTCTGATGGTAACACCAATGGTAAAGTGGGTAAATATTTCTCCGTCAAAAACAGGGGACCTCACACGAAAAGTGTTAGTGTTAATGAACCCCAAAAATAGATACATTCTGAAAATAACAAAAGCCGAACAGGAATTTAAGACCCTCAGTATAACAACTTTCTCAAATATCCCACATACCGCATTGTAACACTCTCTGATACATTTCACACACCTCACTGTAGCGTTCTTTGATATACCTCATACCTCAATGTAACACTCTCTGATATACCCCACACCTCATTATAATGAATTATGTAATATTTTCTATTATGCCTCACAGTAACACTCTCTGATATACCCCATGCACCTCACTGTAACATTCTCCAATATACCCCACGCTGTAACACTTTCTGATATACCCTACACCCCTGACTGTAGTACCGATGTGCCTCATACCCTCACAGTAGCATTCTCTGATATATCCCACACCCCTCACTGTAATACTGATATATCCCACACCCCTCACTGTAATACTGATGTGCCTCACACCCCTCATTGTAGCACTCACTGGCTGTTCATGCCACCTTTCAGATCCGCCCAACAATGCTCATATTCAACAGAAAAAACCGCACCTCGCGACCATGCTTTTCAATTGCTCGCAGGAAAGCTGCTTCCTTGACAATTCACACTTGTGACTCTTGTGAGAAATAAGTGTGCTGCCTTCCTCGACGAATGAATTGCGCTGACAGAGTTGATGTGTATCCGTGGTGACGCTCTGTCTAGAAACAAGAGACAGAGCAAAAAAGGGAGAAAACCCGGCTTAAAGCCAGCAATACTGATCCCTCCACAACCGAACCAAGACTGTACGGATTCAATCATTTCCATCCCATTTAAATACAACACACATTTTCAGGGTCATGCAGTGATGGGGGTGGGGGTTCGGGGGGTGGGGGTGGGGGGGTGGCAGCGCAGCAGGGGAGGGCAGCCCAATATTTTTTGAAATGAAGCGAACAGTTTTTGTGCTGAGGAGCTCTGTTACTTCAAGCTAAATGAACCTATTTTCTGAAGTGTTGATTTGGTTGAAGATCTTTATTTCTAGACGCACTGGTGCAAAGGAAAGAAAAATAAATGAAGAATTATTCCCGACTTCACCAAGGGAATTCATTCATGAATATGTTTCACCTTTTCCAGACTTATCCCGGCCCCCTCGAAGGACATCTGACCTTTGGTAAAAAATAATGGAAAAGAGAAAGTCCTTAGAGAGGATAATGCAACCTACCCCGGTAATGAGATCTACTGCCTCTAGTTCCCATAGCAACCGCTGCCTTTTTTTGTATTATATAAAATGCGCATTTGTCTATTGACCACTTGAAGCCATTAACCCTATCTAGTGCTGCTCTGCTCCCAGCTATATGGCTATCATTGCGTTCTCTAAGTATTCTGTGGTGGTTTTGCTCTTTCTTGCAGTTGTCTTTCTGGTGTGCTCCTGTGTTACTGGAAACTCATGGCAGATTCTATGGCACTTTAATTGTTTCCACCCTGATTTTTTTCCTCTCCACTGGTTCCACTGATACTGAACACCCTCTGATACCTCACCAAACTGACCATTCTTCATGTGTGAACCCAGATGCTGAACATCAGCAGTAGGCTATTCAACTACCTGTTATTTAATTCCACCCTAACTTGATGCCACACATTTGCAATCAGGGCCGGAAACGTTAGCTAATTTCCTCTTCCCAACCTAAGCTAATTGTAGCATCCTTACTGCTGCTCTGACTGAGGCCAGCTAACTTAGCACAGAATTGAGCCTGGGATCTTCCTGCTCTGTATGACTCAGTACCACACTAAATTTGTGGGGGTGGAGTTCCCTGGAGCACTCTTTACCATTAGCTTGTGTGGGCCTGAGGACGCAATAGGCTGCCATCTTAGAATTCTCAGGACTAAGGAGGCAGCCTTCAAATAGACCAAGTGAGGTTTTACACAGTGAAAGCGTTTTAAGTTTTAGGAAGTATTTTTATGGAAAGGACCATGCTCCCCTGATGGCCCAAAGAGTTTATCGAGTAAGTGTGCTACTGAGCTATACAGAGCAGCACGGTCTCCCTTTCAAAACCTGGTCAGTACTGAGTAAGATGATATCAGCGACAGCAGCAATAGGAATGTTACAATTAGCCTCAATATACAACTACTGCTAAATTCCCGTCCGACAACTCAGTGGCAATGATGGGCCAAAATGTATTCACTCCATTGTTGTCGGTTCAAACTAGCCTTCAGCCATCTGTATCCCTTTCTGTGACAATTTACACTTGACATTGTCGATCCAGTGTCTTCTTGTTCCATGTACCTCTATATACAGTGCCATGAAAGGTAGTTCTAGTTGTTTCCGTTCTTGAAAAGTACCCAAACCATTGCAGTCGTCTTGGGTTTTCTTATTATGTCATTCTTGATTCTTTGCATCCTGGATACTCCCAGTATTCCTCTCAACCAACTTATCTATGCTGTTAGTATCTTTTTTGCTCATCAACTTTTCTCATGTTCCAGCACTCAGAGCCAAATAATAATTTGGGAATAACCATCGCTTCATAAACTCGTACCTCAATATACCTCAGCAGATAACTCTGTGAAAGTTGAGACAGAACAGATCAAGCTTGGTTGTGAGGCACTAGATGTTCAACATTCACTATCTAGGCTCTTAAAAAATGAGTGATCACTTAAATAAGGTACTGGAGGATGGCAGGTTTCCACGGAGCTGTCCAACAGCAAGAGAGGAGGGCGGAAAATTGGTAAGGGGAGAAAACAATTTATTCTTGACTTAAGCTGTGTCCTTCATAACACCAAATCGGTTTTGCTCTCTTATCCGAATTATAGGGTAGGATCAAAAGAGGGAATCTGATTAAAAAAATAGGTTAATGCACTACCATCAAATTCAAAACCCGGAAAACCAAATTTTAATTTGATTTGTTAAGTTTTAGTTGAACTTTTGTTTACAGTCCAATTTGGGTTTTTTTTTGGGTACAAACAAAAGAGTTACCATCAAATTCATGAGTTTTAACTCAGTCGTAACCCTTACCCTGCTGAATATACAGAGGCTGATCTTCCTGTCAGCTTTGCACCCGGGCACAGGATAGGCGCAGCACATCCCAAGTGCACTGCACCTGTCAAGGCCTGCGAACATCCAGAGCTCGGTCGGTCAAGTCATTATCATGGCCCAGTAGATGCCCCAGTGCAGGCCTTCGCTCTAGCAGTGCTTTGCACCAGAAAGTGGGGCAGGAATATTGGTCATTTCTGCAGGCCTTAGAAACCTGCAACAGAGACATTGCCGTGGTTGGAGGTCTTCTGGCTGCTGTTGGAGATCCACAGCCAAAGGCCTCCCGCCAATCCCTGGCCCACTGTTCCTAAAAGAAAACCAAGGAACTTACCTCCAACCATACAGGGGCTTCAGCCAAGATTATAAAGCCTGTTTCTTCTGGCAAAACTATAGGAAAATAAGATGGAATGGGTGGGAACATTTGGCCTGCATCTATTGCAGGCATTTCTCAGGCGTTGATCCCAGGAAAATCGGTCCCAGCAACTCTGTAGCTATACAGTGAGTAATCCTTACCCTGTTCAATAAACAGCAGCTCTCTGTAGTTACACAGTGAATAACTGTTATCCTTTTGAACAAACAGAAATTCTGTAGAATTGCATAAAATGTAACCTTTACACTTCTGAATTCCATTTCACACTTAAATCCCAGGATACAATATATTCAAACTTATTGTCAGCTATACTGGAATTGTGTCCTACACCATAAGCTCCAGACACAGGAACATTAACAGCTTGAGGTATGTGCCAGCATGAGAGATGGTCCACCCATCACCTATATATAAGTAGCAAGATGTGAACCAAAGACAGTTAATTTTCAGTGACAGACACTTTGCATAAGGTATGTTGGTTAGTCAGAAGGAGGGACACAGACAGACAAAAAGTACTGCTCTAGTTTTCTTGTCGTTAGGCAAGTCGGGAAGAACGACAATCGGTCAGTTAGCGAGGAGTGGGGAACTTGTCTCCAGGGCTGTAGGCTGTCTATCTCACAACATCCCAAAACAACAGCATTGTAAATGGATGGTAATGACCCACAAAAGGGAAACTGACTATCATGGTAACACTGGACAACAGTCCTGAAAACAGACTGAAGTTTGTCAGCCAAAGTACAGGAATTCTGGGCTAGTAATTCATTATAGCCCAAGAATGGGCGGTAAAATTAGAAAAGTTGGAGAATTAGCACCAGGCGCTAATGCCTTAGACTGCACGCAAAATTCGTGCTCACTGCTCAAAGAAATGATTGGAGCGCTAATTCAAGTCTTTAAGCCCAAGCTCATTGACGTTACACTCAAAGGGTGGACCAATATCATGTGCCACCTAATCGCAAGTCATGATTGCCACAGGCTTTTTTCAGTTCTTAAAGGGGTGGTTCATTGATGCTGCAGAACTTCATTCTCAACATTGCTGGCTGTGCAGCTGCCTCAGCAAGTAGCAGCAGGTCAAGGAGAAGGAGCCGGAGGACTGAAGCAGCTGTACACATGGCAGGTCCACGCCCCAGGGAGACTGCCTGCAGGTTCTGTGATCAAACATTGGAGGCGTTGGTGATCACTGTGGAGAGATGGAGGGTGGTGCTCTACCCGGCAAGTGGCAGGAGGCCCTCGCCGTAAGTCTTCCGCACCATGTGGAAGGAGGTAGCGCAGCATGACTCAGGCAGCACTGTGGTCCCCAGGACCCACACACAGTGCAGGAAGAAATTTAACGACCTCACTCGGGTGGTCAGGATGAGTCAATGCTTCAACAAATGCTACATACCACCATCTGAACCACAGCCTTCACACACTGCCCAAAGCACCACACCCCCAGCACTCACCCACCAACAATCTCTACCTACCAACACTCACACCCATATCTCACACCTTGCACACAATGACAGCTATTCAACTATGGCAGGCACATCACCCAAACACATTGCTCCACACTCACTCACACTTTCCTTCTCTTGCAAGCAAAGGTGGCTCACAACAGGAGGGAGCAGGAGCGCACAGACGGGTGACAAGCTGGCACCCAAAATAGAAACATAGAAACATAGAAGATAGGAGCAGGAGTAGGCCATTCGACCCCTTGAGCCTGCTCCACCATTCAATGAGATCATGGCTGATCATCCAAGTTCAGTACCCTGTCCCTGCCTTCTCCCCATATCCCTTGATCCCTTTAGCCTTAAGAAATATTTCTAACTCCTTCTTGAATATATTTAATGAATTGGCCTTCACTGCCCTCTGTGGTAGAGAATTCCACAGGTTCACCACTCTCTGGGTGAAGAAATTCCTCCTCATCTCTGTCCTAAATAGCTTACCCCTTATCCTTAGATTGTGACCCCTGGTTCTGGACTCCCCGGCCATCGGGAACATCCTTCCTGCATCTAGTCTGTCTAGTCCTGTTAGAATTTTATAAGTTTCAATGAGATCCCCTCTCATTGTTCTAAACTCCAGCGAGTATAAGCCCAATCGACCCAATCTCTCCTCATATGTCATTCCTGCCATCCCAGGTATCAGTCTGGTGAATCTTCGCTGCACTCCCTCCATGGCAAGAACATCCTTCTTCAGATAAGGCGACCAAAACTGCACACAATACTCAAGGTGTGGTCTCACCAAGGCCCTGTACAACTGCAGCAAGGCATCCTTGTTCCTGTACTCAAACCCTCTCGCTACGAAGGCCAGCATACCATTTGCCTTCTTAACCGCCTGCTGCACCTGCATGCTTACCTTCAGCGACTGGTGCACAAGGACACCCAGGTCTCGTTGCACTTCCCCTTCTCCCAATCTATTGCCGTTCAGATAATAATCTGCCTTCCTGTTTTTGCCACCAAAGTGGATAACCTCGCATCTATCCACATTATACAGCATCTGCCAAGCTTCTGCCCAATCACCCAACCTGTCCAAATCATACTGGAGTTTCTCAGCATCCTCCTCACAGCACACACGCCCACCCAGCTTTGTGTCGTCTGCAAACTTGGAGATATTACATCTAGTTCCCTCGTCTAGATCATTTATATATATATTGTGAAAAGCTGGGGTCCTAGGACCAATCCCTGTGGTACCCCACTAGTCATTGCCTGCCATTCGGAAAAAGACCCGTTTATTCCAACTCTTTGCTTCCTGTCTGCCAACCAGTTCTTTATCCAAGTCAGTACCTTGCCCCCAACCCCATGTGCCTTAACTTTACACGCTAATCTCTTATGCGGGACCTTATCGAAAGCCTTCTGAAAGTCCAAATACACCACATCCACTGGTTCTCCCTTATCTATTCTACCAGTTACATCCTCAAAAAATTCCAGTAGATTAGTCAAGCATGATTTACCTTTTGTAAATCCATGTTGACTTTGTCCGATCCTGTCACTGTTTTCCAAGTGCTCTGCTATTACATCTTTTATAATGGACTCTAGCATTTTACCCACTACCGATGTCAGGCTTACCGGTCTATAATTCCCCGTTTTCTCACTACCACCTTTATTGAACAGTGGAGTAACATTAGTTACCCTCCAATCCATGGGAACTGTTCCAGAGTCTATCGAATTTTGGATGACCAGCAATCCATCTACTATTTCTAGGGCCACTTCCTTAAGTACCCTAGGATGTAGATTATCAGGCCCTGGGGATTTATCGGCCTTCAATCCCGTCAATTTCCCTAACACCATTTCCCTACAAATACTGATTTCTTTCAGTTCCTCCCTCTCATTAGACCCTATGTTCCCCGACATCCCTGGGAGGTTATTTGTGTCCTCCTTTTTGAAGACAGAACCAAAGTATGTATTTAATTGGTCTGCCATTTCTTTGTTCCCCATTATTAAATTCCTCTGATTCTGACTGCAAGGGACCTACGCTTGACTTCACCAATGTTTTTCTCTTCACATATCTATAGAAGTGTTTATAGTCAGTTTTTATGTTCCCTGAAAGCTTACTCTCATACTCTATTTTCCCCCTCTTAATTAATCCCTTTGTCCTCCTTTGCTGAATCCTAAACTGCTCCCAATCCTCAGGTTTACTGCTTTTTCTGGCCAATTTATATGTTCTCTCCTTGGATCTTATGCTATCCCTAATTTCCCTTGTTAGCCACAATTGAGTCACCTTTTTTGTTTTATTTTTATGCCAAACAGGGATGAACAAATTCTATAGTGATCTTTAAATATTTGCCATTGCCTATCCACCGTCAACCCTTTGAATAACATTCCCCAATCAATCCTACCCAACTCGCGCCTCATACCATCGTAGTTTCCTTTATTTAAATTCAGGACCCTAGTCTCTGAGTCAAATACTTCACTCTCCATCTTAATGAAGAATTCTATCATATTATGATCGCTCCGACCCAAGGGGCCTCGCACAACAAGATTGCTAATTAATCCTTTCTCATTACATAATACCCAGTCTAAGATGGCCTGATCTCTAGTTGGTTCCTCGACATATTGGTCCAGGAAACCATCCACTCCAGGAATTCCTCCTCCACAGTATTGTTACTAATTTGGTTAGCCCAATCTATATGTAAATTAAAGTCACCCATGATAACTGCTGTGCCCTTATTGCACGCGTCTCTAATTTCCTGTTTAATGCCATCCCCAACCTCCGCATTACTGTTTGGAGGTCTGTATACCACTCCCACTAACGTTTTCTGCCCCTTGGCATTTCTCAGTTCTACCCACACAGATTCCACATCATCAGAGCTAATATCCTTCCTTTCAATTGTGTTAATCCCCTCTTTAACCAGCAATGCTACCCCACCTCCTTTTCCTTTTCGCCCATCTTTCCTGAATATTGAATACCCCTGGATGTTGAGTTCCCAGCCTTGGTCACCCTGGAGCCATGTTTCCGTAATCCCAATCATATCATATCTGTTTACCACTGTCTGTGCTGGAGAATAGAGTGCTGCAGATTATTGGGTGCCAGGTTTTGGGCGCCGTGGCCACCGGCGACATTGACCCCCTTGTGGACAACAATTGTATATCCCTACTCCTTCTTCTCAGGATCTGCACAGGGTGAGGCACCGGGTATGAGTGGGCTCAGCAAGGCCAGGAGGAAAGGGAAGCTCGGGGCCAGCTCCCCAGAGGCGAGTTTGCACGCAAGTTCTGCTCCACAGGACTCAGATGAGGACCTCGATGGGGAGGCTTTTCGAAGGGTGATGGGCATGCACACGGAGATATTAGGTGCAATGGCAAGGGTGCCCTAGAGCCTCTCTGCATTGGTAAGGAGCGTGGAAGAGTCCGCCTCCAACAAGGCTCTGTGCACTCCAGTCTGCAAAGGATGGTTGATTCCCAGAGAGACTGTCGCGACCCAGACCTGATGCCGCATGTGATGGGTGATCTGGCAGCTTCCATTGCAGCACAGGCGGAAACGACGTAACATCTTAGTGCTGTAATGCAGTCAGTGCTTGGTGGCATCCAATCTCAGACTGCTCTCATGCAGTCTCAGCTTGATGCCGTGCAAGCTCTGACTGCTGCCATCGTGGCTGGGTCTACTACCGTCAACTAGGGCTTTCACGGTGTCGCAGCAGGCCAGCAATCTATGCTCCAACAGATTGCTAGGGATGCTGAGGTGTTGCCCCAGGGGAGTGGCAGTGGGTCAGTGGAGCAGGAACCTGTTGTCCTCTCTCAGGATGACATTCCTGCTCCCACCGCTGCCACTCCACCATTGCCCTTGTCGCTACCTGTCATCCAGCCAGCCCAGACTCCTGCCACCCATGCTGAGGCCTACAGCTGGTCGAGGGTGTTCTGCAAGGCCATCTGAAGTCTCCTGCATGGACACTCAGCAGCCTTCCACCAGCCGTGCTGCAGCCACTGGGCCAACACTTCGTAGGAGCACTAGAGTAGGCAAAGGCACAGTAAAGAGAGGCACTAAGGGATTGCACATGGGTGCATAGTTAATATTTTTGTTTTAAATATGTGTTCACTGATTATTCATACATTTATTAATTCAGTTTGGATTCTTTTGTGGTGTGTCTCATTTCAGCTTTGCGCTGTGATGTGGCCTGCAACAGGGATGGAATGATGGGGATGTGGTGAGCAACAGGGATCTGGGGTTTAATTCATTCAAACCGCAGTCTGATGAGGCAATCACAGACTGCTCTTCCGGAAGGATGATTGAGTTGCTGCCTCCTCTCTCGCTCCTGTTCCTCCTCCTCCTCGTCCTCTTCGTCTTCCTCTTCCTCCTCATCTTTTTCTTCCTTCTCGTCCTCCTGAGGTGGTCCCATAATCCCTGGTGGCAAGGGCTGGGCCTTCTCTGGTAGCCAAGTTGTGGAGCATGCAGCAGACCACGACAAAATGGGACACCCGCTCAGCCGAGTACTGGAGGGCTCCTCCTGGGCAGTCAAGGCAGCGGACCCGTTGCTTCAGCAGGCCGATGGTCTGCTTGATGATGTTCCTGGCAGCTTTGTTCTCATTATATGAGTGCTGGGCAGGAGTGTTGAGGTTGCGGAGGGGAGTCATGAGCCAGGTGGAGAGTGGATAGCCCTTTTCTCCGAGCAGCCAGCCACGAGCTTGACGTGTTGGCTGGAAGAGTGCTGGCACACTGGTCAGGCACAGGATGAAGGCATCATGGCTGCTGCCAGGATAGCGGGCATTGACATTGAGGATTTGCTGGTGTGATCGTACACCAACTGCACATTAAGTGAGCGGTAACCTTTGCGGTTATGGAAGATGTCAGGATTGTTATGCAGTGCCCAAAAAGCCACATGGGTGCAGTCAATGGTGCCCTGCACCATGGGGAATCCCACTATCCTGGCAAAGCTACATGCACGCTCGTCCTGCTTCTCTCTGGTGATGGGGAAGGAAATGTAGTCCCTTCTCCTACTGTAGAGAACCTCTGTGACCTCTCGGATGCAGCAATGGATGGCGAACTGCGAGATTTTAGCTATGTCTCCTGTTGCAGACTGGAAGGATCCGCTGGCAAAAAAATTGAGGGCGACGGTGACCTTGACTGCCACTGAGAGAGCCGTGGTCATCCTGATCTGAGGCTGGAAATCTGGTTGCAAGAAGTGGCAGAGTTCAGTGGCCACCACCTTGGTGAAGCGGAGGCTTCTAATAAACTGCTCCTCGCTTATTTGGAGGTAGGGGAAGTGCTCTCAGAATACCCTTGGAGGGTAAGGCCTTCCTGATGGCCCTCTTCCTCCCTCTGGCCACATGTTCCAGTCTGCCTCTGCTCCCTCCACCCTAGATCCTGGAGGGCGAGGTCGACTGCCAGTACAGCCCCCATTAATGTAACCAAGTGCAGCAGTTTGATTTTTTAAAGAATAAATGTAGCTAATTTTTAGTTGCCACAACACTCCTCATACAAAATAACCTTGAAATTACTGAATTAAACTCTTGCACTATGTGAAACTGACAAGAAACCACTGAAACTCCATTAACCTGACAGCTGCGAGTCATTACTGATGATCCCTTTAAATAACATCCCTGGAACTGCCTTCCTGCTGCTTCACGCCAGCTCTCCCTATCGCTGTTTACTGCAAGCACTAAGGTAGGTTGCGTCAATCAATTTCACAGATCGGGCGGCCAGTGAGCGTTGCACACTCACTGATGTCACGATCCACCTGGCGTTGAAGCTCCCAGCGATAACTGTTAATGACGGAGCTGCGGGGGGGGGGCGCGGTGGGGGCAGGATTTGGCGTGCGGCGTTGCGTTCGTCTCGCTCCGGCGATAATGCTCTAGCCATCTGCTGGCGCTAACAGGAGGGGCAAAGGTACAGAATTTTTCCCCCATAAAATCTTAAAGTATCTGACCTGGAAATCCAATTGCAGAATCAGGATGCTGCTGCACAGTGAAGAAATGGGGCCAATCCTCATTGATGTGGTAATGTACCCAAAAAGAACAACTCTTCACTTACCAGCAAAAGGGCTTCAAATACAACAAAAAAGTCTGTCATTTTTTTTTGAAAAGTCTGTTTTCACCGAATTGTCTACCTTTGAAGGAGTGAGAAATTTTTTAGCTTTCAAAGGACGCCACTCTTCTCTCATTTCACATGAGGGTGTAAGAAACCACAGAGATACAGGTCAAAACTGCTCCTTCCACAAAGCACATGCATATCCTACATTAGGTTCTGTCCCACACTTCTAATCTCCCAAGGGAAAGTTCTGTATAAGTATTTCCTAACCGTAAAAAGTAACCAAACAAAATTACAAGGGAGTAATTTTCCTGAGACCCCTCTACCCCCGCAGTGGACAGGGGCAGTACACCTGACGTGTGCTGAGATTCAGAAGGCACAAGTGTGCTGCTACTTCCTGTCCCAAACCAGTAACATGGCCCACTGGTATTACTGGCACAGACACACCTCCGGCAGGGCTTGCTGTCAGCAGAAGAGCGAGGAAGTTCAAGCACAGCTGCAGGCCTGAGAGGCAAATGGACAAAAATTGTTCATCTTAGATTCTGGGTCCTCTTCACCTTGCTGCCAATCCTCCTCAGATTCTCCAATGTCAGGAGGATTCCCGGAATGAGCTTTGTTGGGTGCCTCTGCACCTGAACACAATGTAGGAAACGGTTCAATGTCCTAAGCAATGGCTTGCACACTATGAATGCCACCTTATAATAGGTTGACTGATACCCTAGCATTGGCAGTTCATCGCCCTGCTGATCTGCAGCAAAGTGCAATCCAGCACATTGCTAGCAGGGACTTACAGCTGAGCCAGGAGCAGGATGATGGTGAAAGGGGACATGGAAGAGAGGTCTCTGCTCAAAACACTTCCACTTCTCACCTGTTGCCCCCCATCCCACAGCTCAGTCAGTACCAAACATGCTGCCTCGTATTCCGATGGCTGAGTCTGACCCTGCACAGGTGCAGGTGGAGCAGTCTTTGGCGGGGCCACCATGGGCTCCAAAACACAGAGGACATCGGCCAAGAGCATCTCAGCTGTTAGGGCAGGGCTCGGAGCAGCCTGCCTCTACCTCTGCTGAAGCCACAGGGGTTGCACCTCTTAGACGTGGTAGGAAAAGATTTGTAGCCGCTCAAGGGTATGCACATGGGTGAGTGACGCATTGTTAGAATATTAAGTTTCTGTTTTATGATATATATGATTGTTTTGCACCACTTCCACATCTTGCCCATTCTCAGTTGCTGGCTGGCAAGTGGCCTTTTTCAGTTGTGTGTTGATGAACGGGAAGACATGAATTGACACCGAGCAACGGAAGGCTGTGAAAGGGAGGCTTGGTTGTTTGCTGGACTGCATTGTGTTATTGACATTGGTGGAGGGAGAGTGGGGGTGGCAAAAGCTGTTTTTGCATGTGGTTGTTAGATGGGTGCCCTGGTGGAATCTAAGTGAACCTCGCAATAATGAGGGAAGCCCAAGCAGCACGGGCAGCAATGTGCACCTCTGGTGGTGCATTGCCCGCATCACCTTCTGCCTCTTCCTCCTCTTCCCCCTCCTCCTCATCTTCCTCCTCCTCCTTGGAATCATCCAAGGAGGCTCTGTGCTCTGCGCCTTGTTCCTCCTGTAGGTCCAAACCTCGCTGTTGCGCAATCTTGTGCAGAGTGCAACACACCGCGACCATTCTGGAGACCCTGGCTGGTGCATACTGAAGGGTGCCTTCAGATCTGTCCAGGCACCTGAAGCGCATCTTCAGCATGCTAATGGCTTGTTCAATGACACATCTGGTGGTCATATGGCATTCATTATATCACTCCTGTGCCTCATTCCTCGGGTTTCTGAAGGTGTCATCAGCCGTGTTTTAAGTGGGTATCCCTTGTCTCCGAGCAGCCAGGCCTGCTTCCAGGTGGGAAGACATTTGGGAGAGTGGACTGCCGCAGGATGAAAGCATCATGGCAGCTGCCCTGGAATCTTGTGCACATCTGCATAAAGTTCTTTTAGTGGTTGCACACCAGCTGCACATTGATGGACTGGAAGCCCTTGCGGTTGACAAACACTCCTGGGTGATCTATGGGTGCCTTATTGCATTGTGTGTGCAGTCGATGACACCCTGCATCTGTGGGAAGCCAGCCAGAGTCGCAAACCCGGGCACCCGCTCATTCTGACTAGCGTCATCACAGGCGAAGTTGACATAATTGCCAGCCCTGGCAAAGAAGCAATGAGTCACCTGTCCTATGCATCTGTGTGCCGCCGACTGTGAGATCCTGCAAATGTCTCCAGATGAGCCCTGGAAGGATCCAAAGGCAAAAAAATTGAGGACAGTGGTGACTTTGACAGCCACTGGTAATGTTCCGACATGTCGAGGAAGCTTATCCTCTGCCTGTAGACCCTGTGTGCCAGGTATGGCCTCCTGCAAGCTGCACCTCTCTGCTGACCCCTCTCTCCTGTGGAGCTGCAGATCTGCCTGCAGCAGGCTGTTGCTGGTGATGCTCTTGCTGCTCCTGGTGCTGTTGGTGCTGCTGGTGGTCATCTTGGTCCTCATCTGAGGTTCAAAGTAACACAGCATAAGCGGCACCCATGCTGATATGATAGATTAGAGCTCCAAAGTGCAGATCAGACCTCCGAAACTCACCTCTAAAGTGTGGAAAGTTACATCTCAGCAGAAGTACTGTGAACAAACCCTTTCACACAAATAGGTAAGAAAGCAGCTGTGAGTGCTCAGTACTTATTGGCAAAGTTCCCTGTCATGGCTTCAACCCCCTCAATTGCCGCTGTCTTCTCGCCTTGCTTTCACTGGCAACTTCCAGGAAGCCCAGGAAACCCGTGGTGCTAAAGTTAAACTCCACAACCCTTGTTAATATTGCTGTAATTGAGAGATTAACATACTGACATTGACAACCAGCCTCTCCCGAAGGGGGCTGCTCGCATGTGGCCTAACCCGCTGCGGTTAATTGCGGAAGTCGGCGGGTTGGAGCCGGCTTCCTGAAGTGCTCGCATTTTTCCGGGACTTCGCCCTCCAAACGCGCTCACCCACGTTAAAATCCCACCCCACCCCCCAGCAATGTTTCCTGCTCTTTTCAATTGGATGGTTTCTGGAAGATTTCACAACATTGACAGAAGCCAATGGTGGAAATGGATGAGTCAATGGGGGAACAGGAGGTTGAATTCAATTGTTTGGGGTGGAGGAAGGGGAAGAGGAGTTTCCAAGGGAATGGGAGGTGCAGCTAGCATGTACATTGTCGTTTTACCTCTTTGTTTGAAATTCAGCCCATCCTGATGGAATGAAGGTCTCCACTCTCCACTGGCTGGAAATAAAATGAGTTTGGGTAGGTTCAATCCAATGCCTCTGGGCACAGCCCCACAACCACAAAGTTGCTTGTGAAGTAACACGTATGGGCACTAAATTGTTGGGATTCCTGCATAGAAACAGAACAGATTGCTGGCGGGGCAGCGATGGAGTCTGACACAATTCTCACTGTAATGATGCTTTGACGGATTGAATTCTGAAATCAACGGAATTACAATGAATCTGAACATTGGCCGGGATTCCGCTGCTGGGGCTAATATCCCTACCCCTTGAAAGTATCCCATGTTTTTTACAATGAAAGAATGAATAAACTTGCATTTATATAGCATATATATATATCCTCAGGCTGTCCCAAAGCACTTCACAGCCAATTAATTGTTTTTGAAGGGTAATCACTGTTATGTAGGCAAACACAGCAGTCAATATATACACAGCAAACTCTCACAAACAGCAAATGAGCTGAGTATCTGTTTTGGTGGTGTTCATTGAGCCATGAATGTTTTCCAGCACACAGGAAGAACTCCCTTACTCTTTTGTACATGATGTCATGGGATATTTTACATCCACTAGAAAAGACAGGCAAGGGCTTTGCTGCGATAATGCAGTATTGCATTAAAATACCAGCCTAGATTATGTGCACAGAGCCTGCAGTGGGGCTAGAACCCACATCCTGCTGACTCAGAAGCAAGAATACTAGCACTGAGACACGCTGACATATTTACAGTCAGTAGGAAAGTGTTCAGGGATTGCTGGTGATGGGCAGGGGGGGGAGGTGCGGGGGGAGGGGGGGGAGGTGCGGGGGCGGAGCAGGGCTGTAGTCCTAACTTATCCAGTCGAAAATGGCAGTGCACAACCAGGAGACTCATGGGAGGCGGAGACTCCATGAACATTCCCATCCTCAACCATGGTGGAGCCCAGCAAATCAGTGCAAGAGTCAAAGCTAAAGATTTTGCAAGCATCTTCAGCCAAAAGCCCCACCGTGATACATACTAGTGAATTCGGTCCACTCCACATGACATTAAGAAGCAGCTGAATGCATTGGACAAGGCAAAGGCTACAGGCCCAGATAATATTCCGGCAGTAGTGCTGAAGGCCTATGTACCAGAGCTAGCCCGTCCCCTAGCCAAGCTGTTGATGTCACTCGCATCTACCCGACAATGCGAAAGATTGCCCAGGCATGTCCTATCCACAAAAAGCAGGGCAAATGTAACCTGGCCAATTACTGCCCGATCAGCCTCCTCCCAATCATCAGTAAAGTGATGGAAGGAGTCGTCAATTGTGCCATGAAGCAACATCTACTCACCGATGCTCAGTTCGGATACCTCCAGGATCATTCAACTCAGGAATTCATCACAGAAATGGATATTACAGCTGAAACATAGAAGATAGGGGTAGGAGTAGGTCATTCGGCCCCTCAAGCCTGTTCTGCCATTTAATGAGATCATGGATGATCATCCAAATTCAGTACCCTGTCCCTGCTTTCTCCCCATATCCCTTGATCCCTTTAGCCTTAAGAAATATATCTAACTCCTTCTTGAATATATTTAATGAATTGGCCTCAACTGCCTTCTGTGGTAGAGAATTCCACAGGTTCACCACTCTCTGGGTGAAGAAATTCCTCCTCATCTCAGTCCTAAATGGCTTACCCCTTATCCATAGACTGTGACCTCTGGTTCTGGACTCACCCGCCATTGGGAACATCCTTCCTGCATCAAGTCTGTCTAGTCCTGTTAGAATTTTATAAGTTTCAATGAGATCTCCTCTCATTCTTCTAAACTCTAGTGAATACAAGCCTAATCGACCCAATCTCTCCTCATACGTCATTCCTGCCATCCCAGGTATCAGTCTGGTGAATCTTTGCTGCACTCTCTCCATGGCAAGAACATCCTTCCTCAGATAAGGTGACCAAAACTGCACACAATACTCAAGGTGTAGTCTCAGCAAGGCCCTGTACAACTGCAGCAAGACATCCTTGCTCCTGTACTCGAATCCTCTCGCTATGAAGGCCAACATACAATTTGCCTTCTTAACTGCCTGCTGCACTTGCAAGCTTACCTTCAGCGACTGGTGCACAAGAACACCCAGGTCTCATTGCACTTCCCCTTTTCCCAATCTATTGCTATTCAGATAATAATCTGTCTTCCTGTTTTTGCCACCGAAGTGGATAACCTCGCATTTATCCACATTATACTGCATTTGCCATGCATCTGCCCAATCACCCAACCGGTCCAAATCATACTGGAGTTTCTCTGCATCCTCCTCACAGCACACATGCCCACCCAGCTTTGTGTCATCTGCAAACTTGGAGATATTACATCTAGTTCCCTCGTCTAGATCATTTATATATATTGTGAATAGCTAGGGTCCTAGCACCGATCCCTGCAGTACCCCACTAGTCACTGCCTGCCACTCGGAAAAAGACCCGTTTATTCCTACTCGTTGCTTCCTGTCTGCCAACCAGTTCTCTATCCAAGATAGTACCTTACCCCCAATCCCGTGTGCTTTAACTTTGCACTTATCTCTTATGCGGGACCTTATCGAAAGCCTTCTGAAAGTCCAAATACACCACATCCACTGGTTCTCCCTTATCTATTCTACCAATTACATCCTCAAAAAATTCCAGCAGATTAGTCAAGCATGATTTACCTTTTGTAAATCCATGTTGACTTTGTCCAATTCTGTCACTGTTTTCCAAGTACTCTGCTATTACATCTTTTATAATGGACTCTAGCATTTTCCCCACTACCGATGTCAGACTTATTGGTCTATAATTCCCTGTTTTCTCTCTACCACCTTTTTTAAATAGTGGGATTACATTAGCTACCCTCCAATCCATGGGAACTGTTCCAGAGTCTATAGAATTTTGGAAGATGACCAGCAATGCATCTACTATTTCTAGAGCCACTTCCTTAAGTACCCTAGGATGTAGATTATCAGGCCCTGGGGATTTATCGGCCTTCAATCCCGTCAACTGAATGCCAGAAGAGAAGTGAAAATAGCTGCCCTTAACATCAAGGCAGCTTTCAACCAAGTATGGCACCAAGGATCCCTAGCAAACTGAAGTCAATGAGATCAAATGGAAAACCCTCCAGTGGTTAGAGTCGGAACTGATGCAAAGGAAGGTGCTTGGGGCTTTCAGAGGCCAATCATCACAGCTCCGGGGCCTCACTGCAGTAGTTCTTCAGGTAAGTGTCCTTGGCCCAACTATCTTCAGCTATTTCATTAATAACCTGTCCTCCATCATATGGTGAGGAGTGGGTCTGTTCCCTGATGATTCTACAGTGTTCAGCTCCATTCACAGCTCCTCCCATAATGAAGCAGCCCATGCCAGCCTACAACAGGACCTGGATAATATCCAGACTTAGGCTGACGTGGCCGGTAACATTTATGCCACACAAGTGCCAGGGGGACCATCTCAAACAAGAGAAAGCCCAGCCGCTTCCCTTGACCTTCAATGGCACCACCATCATCAAGTACCCCACGATCAACATCCTGGGTTTACCATTGATCAGAAGTTGAATCGAATGAGCCATTTCAACATTCCAGCTACAAGAGCAGGACAGAGGCTGGGTATTCTGTGACGACTGGCTCACCTCCTCAAAGCCTCTCCACCATTTACATTGCTCAAGTTATGATTGTGATGGAATATTCACCACTCACCTGGAGGGGTGCAACCACAAAAACACTGAAGAAGCTTGCCACCATCCAGCAGAGAGCTGTCCACTTCATCGCTGTCCCTGCCACTGGACTCAGTATTCACCCCCTCAACCAATGGAACACTGTGGCTGCAATATGTAGGATCTACAGGATGCACTGCAGCAACTCACTAAGTGTGCTTCAACAGCATGTCCTTCGTCTGTGACCTCTACCACCAAGAGGAACATGAGCAGCAGTGTTATGGGAACACCATCATCTCCAAGTTTCCCTGCAAGTCACACACCATCCTGACTTGAACATACATGAGTGTTCCTTCATCGTTGCTGAGTCAGAATCCTGGAATTCTCTCTCAAACAATATTGTGGGAGCACCATCATCACAAGGACTACAGTGGTTTAAGGAGAAGGCCCACCACCACCTTCTAGGAATGGGCAATAAATGCAGCCTTGCCCACGTCGCCCACATCCCAATAACTTTTTTTTTTAAGTCAAGGGCAAGCCCTTGCAGCCAGTGGATAAAGGAAATTGTTTTCCTTAAATACACTACTGACTCCATTACACCTTTAAAGATTGCAGCTTTTTTATACTATCACCCATCCCATCCTATGTCTCCCCTAACCCATCGGTTGGGTCTCCTTTATTCCTCCTGATGGGTTCCTACTAAACCTACCATCCCACCCCCAGGACTTTTCTATTACACCCCTAGTTGTTCCTTATTACACATGCTAGGTCTTCCTTATCTCAGCCTGGATCTCCCCTGTACAAACCCCTGTGTCCAACCTATTCCATCCCAAAGTTTACCTTATCCCAAAGGAAATTCCTTTATTTTAGTCACTGTCTCTGTGATTCCATTTCTTAGATTTCCACAAATACAACCCGTCCCAGATTGAGGTAGGTCAAGTGGAGCAAGTGTCAGTAGGTGAATTTTCAGGGAACAGTGATCATAGTATCATAGGTTTAGATTAGCTATGAAAAAGGACAGGGAGCAATCTAGAGTAAAAATACTTAATTGGAGGAAGACCAATTTCAATGGGATGAGAACGGATCTGGCCCAGGTAAATTGGAATCTAAGATTGGCAGGCAAAACTGTAATTGAACAATGGGCTACCTTTAAAGAGGATATAGTTTGGGTACAGTCGAGGTACATTCCCACTAGGGGGAAATGTAGGGCAATTAAAGTCAGAGCTCCCTGGTTGACAAAAGAGAGAGTAAGATGAAGCAGAAAAAAAGCGCTATGACAGATGTCGGGTCGAGAATACATCTGAGAATTAGGCTAAACATAGAAAGTTCAGAGGAGAAGTGAAAAAGAAAATAAGAGTGGCAAAGAGAGGGTATGAGAATAGAATGGCAGCTAACATAAAAGGGAATCCCAAAGTCTTCTATAGCCATATAAATAGTAAACAGGTAGTAAGAGGAGGGATGGGACTGATTAGGGACCATAAAGGAGACCTAAGCATGAAGGCAGAGGGTGTGGCTGAGGTGCTGAATCAGTACTTTGCATCTGTCTTCACCAAAGAAGAAGATGCTTCCATAGACGTAGTGAAGGAGGAGGTAGAGGAGATACTGGATGGGATAAAATTGAAAAAGAGGAGGTACTAGAAAGGCTGGCTGTACTAAAAGTAGATAAGTCACTGGGACCAGATGGGATGCATCCTAGGACGCTGAGGGAAGTGAAGGAAGAAATCGCGGAGGTACTGGCCATAATCTTCCAATCCTCCTTAGAAATGGGGGTGGTGCCAGAGGACTGGAGAATTACAAATGTTACACCCTTGTTCAAAAAAGGGTGTAAAGATAAACTCAGCAACTACAGAGTATAACCTCGGTAGTAGGGAAGCTTTTAGAAACAATAATTAGGGACAAAATTAACAATCACTTGGGCAAGTGTGGATTAATTAAGGAAAGCCAGCATGGATTTGTTAAAGGCAAATCGTGTTTAATCAACTTGATCGAGTTTTTTGATGAGGTAACAGAGAGGGTTAATGAGGGCAATGCAGTTGACGACATGCATTTCCAAAAGGTGTTCGACAAAGTGCCAGCAAAGTTGAAGCCCATGGAATAAAAGGGACAGTGGCAGCATGGATACGAAATTGGCTAAGTGACAGGAAACAGAGAGTAGTGGTGAACGGTTGTTGTTCCGACTGGAGGAAGGTATACAGTGGTGTTCCCCAGGGATCGGTTCTAAGACCACTACTTTTCTTGATATATATTAATGACTTGGGTGTGGGTGTACAGGGCACAATTTCAAAATTTGCAGATGAAACAAAACTTGGAAGTATAGTGAACAGTGAGGAGGATAGTGATAGACTTCAAAAGGACATAGACAGGCTGGTGGAATGGGCGGACACGTGGCAAATGAAATTTAACGCAGAAAGTGTGAAGTTGTGGCAGAACCACTGAATGACTCTGGCTAACTGTATATAATTCTCTTTAACGATGTTCTAACACCAGCCTAAACCTGTACCATTGTGTTAGGCATTACTGTGTTTTGTATATAGAGTTTGCATGTATGGGGCGTGGCCCCTTTAAGAGCGCAGGAAAACGCGGGCAACGCGATGACGTCACGTCGCAAACCACGGGGCTGCCCAGGCAGTCCTTTTGGCATCTCCATTGAGTAAAGACCTGTTTAGTTGTTCTCTTGTGTCGATCTCCGTTATTCGTTGGAATTCGCTAATTCCTACATTGGTGACCCCGTTTTTGTGAACGTTTTCACATAAGAAGAGCACAGCATGGAAGCAAATGCCGTTTCGCTAAAGCTACCGCAGTTCTGGGAGCAGCAAGCGCCCTCGTGGTTTATTCAGGTCGAGGCCCAGTTCGCCCTGAGGAACATCAATGCGGATCAGACCAAGTACATTTATGTGCTCTCCGCACTCGACAGCTCTACCGCCTCTCGGATCGTCAGCCTCCTCGAAAGCCCCCCAACGGAGCGCAAGTATGAAACCCTCAAAGCACGTTTACTGCAGGTTTTCTGGCTCACAAAATCGGAGTACGCCCGTCGATTACTCGCTATGCCCGGGCTCGGGGACTCCAAGCCTTCAGAGTTGATGAGCCAAATGCTCACACTCCTGGGCTCAGAACGGGAATGTTTCCTATTCCGCGAGATTTTCCTCAGCCAACTGCCTGAAAAGGTACAAGCTGCCCTGGCCAGATCTGAAATTGAAGACTGCGCAATACTCGCTGCGGAGGCTGATAAAATTTTCGCTGTAACTCTGCAGTACTGCGCCGCCACGAGGCACCCATCCCCCGCAGACGCCACCCCAGCTCATCAGCCTGCTGGGCTGTGTTTCTACCACGTGCAGTTCGGCGTGAAGGCGAAGCGTTGCCGCCCTCCCTGCAGTTTTCCCCAAAAAAACAAACAACAACTGACACTGCGACCACCGAGGAACGGGTCTAACGGGCACCCCGCGGCCGCGATGGCGATCGGCAACGCGTGAAAATTGCTGTTCATCACTGATACTCTCTCCGGCCGTCGTTTTCTGTGCAGTGCAGCATTTTACCCGTGTCCGCCCTCGATGTGCAGACGGGGAATCACGGCCCCACCCTTGAAGCGGCCAATGGCGGAACAATTCGGACCTTCGGCAGACGGCGAGTGGAGGTGTGCCTCGGGGGGCAACGTTTTCACTGGGTGTTTGTTACGGCCAGAGTTTCCCAGCCCCTCCTCAGCGCAGATTTCCTGTGCGCCAACAGCCTCCTGGTCGACGTTAGGAACCGGCGGCTGATCAACGCAGCAACTTTTAATTCTCTTCCGTGTTACCGCAGTAACACTACATCACGCACCATCTCCTGTGCATTCCCGACTCCTGATGAGTTCGCTCGCCTGCTCGGCGAATTCCCCGACCTGACAAGACCCACGTTCTCCTCCACAGCCACGAAACATGGTGTGGAACACCACATCACCACCAACGGCCCCCCGGTCTACGCGCGGGCCCGGCGCCTGGAACCTGGCAAGCTGGCGGTCGCAAAAGCGGAGTTCGCAACCATGGAACGGTTAGGGATTATTCGCCGGTCGAATAGTCCCTGGTCTTCACCCCTCCATATCGTCCTGAAGCCTGGCGGCGGATGGCGGCCATGCGGCGACTATCGACGCCTCAACGACGCCACCACTCCTGATCGGTACCCGATCCCCCATATCCAGGATTTCTCTGCCCATTTGGCAGGGAACACCGTGTTCTCAAAAGTCGACCTCATCCGGGGCTACCACCAGGTCCCAGTTCATCCACAAGACGTCCAGAAGACCGCAGTCATCACCCCATTCGGCCTCTTCGAGTTTTTACGAATGCCGCTTGGGTTAAAGAACGCCGCCCAGGCTTTCCAACGCCTGATGGACTCCGTGCTGCGGGACCTCAAGTTCCTCTTCGTCTACCTGGATGATATTCTAATTGCCAGTCCTACTAATGAAGAACATACCTGTCACCTACGCACCCTTTTTCGACGCCTCAGCCAACACGGCCTGATTATCAACCCGGCCAAGTGTCAGTTTGGCCTGCACGAAATTGACTTCCTGGGGCATCGCATCACCTCAGAGGGAGCGGTTCCTTTACCTTCGAAAGTAGAGGCGGTGACATCCTTTCCACGCCCGCAGAACGTAAAGGCCCTGCAGGAATTCCTAGGCATGGTAAATTTTTACCACTGTTTCGTGCCTAAGGCGGCACTACTCATGCAGCCCCTGTACAAGTCCCTCAAGGGCAAGACTGGCAAGAACCCGGTAGACTGGACGGATGACATGGCCCGAGCGTTCGCCGACACCAAAAGCGCCTTAGCCAACGCGACTATGCTGGCGCACCCGCTGCCAGGAGCCACCATTGCCCTCACCACCGACGCGTCGGACTACGCAGTCGGTGCCGTGCAACAGCAGTGGGTGAACGGGACGTGGCAGCCGTTGGCATTCTTCAGCCGTCAACTACAGCAGAACAAGAGAGCATACAGCATGTTCGACCGGGAGTTGCTTGCCCTTTTCGTTGTACTGCACTTGTGCACTAACAATGACAATAAAGTTGATTATGATTATGATTATGATTTTTCTGGCCATCCGCCATTTTTGGTTCCTCCTGGAAGGACGTCCTTTCACCGCCTTTGTGGACCATAAGCCGCTAACCTTTGCAATGGCCAAGACCGCTGAACCGTGGTCAGCCCGACAGCAGCATCAACTGACCTACATATCTGAATTCACCACGGATATACAGCACATGACCAGTAAGGACAACCTGGTGGCAGACTGCCTCTCCCGCGCGATCGTCAATATGGTTCATTTGTAAGAAGTCACACAACACCAGGTTATAGTCCAACAGCTTTATTTGAAATCACAAGCTTTCGGAGTGCTGCTCCTTCTTCAGGTGAAGTGGAGAAATGCATAAAGACACAGCTTATATAGTCAGAGAATCATGTCAGATGTTTACAGGTAACCTTTCCAACTGCCATTTATCACACCTCGGCAGAGAGATAATCACAGCAGTCAAAGGTGTGAATGGTGTCCAAACAGGTCAGTCAGGGAAACATTACATCAAAGAACAATGAGGTGGGGTCACAAGGGGTCAAATATTGCAGATGCTGGGGTCTGTATGAAAAACAAAAAAAACAGGCAAAAAACATTTTTTTTGGCTGGAAATCACAGCAGGTTCTACACAGATGCGGCCGGACCTGCTGTGATTTCCAGCCAAAAAAAATGTTTTTTGCCTGTTTTTTTTGTTTTTCATACAGACCCCAGCATCTGCAATATTTGACCCCTTGTGACCCCACCTCATTGTTCTTTGATGTAATGTTTCCCTGACTGACCTGTTTGGACACCATTCACACCTTTGACTGCTGTGATTATCTCTCTGCCGAGGTGTGATAAATGGCAGTTGGAAAGGTTACCTGTAAACATCTGACATGATTCTCTGACTATATAAGCTGTGTCTTTATGCATTTCTCCACTTCACCTGAAGAAGGAGCAGCGCTCCGAAAGCTTGTGATTTCAAATAAAGCTGTTGGACTATAACCTGGTGTTGTGTGACTTCTTACATTTGTCCACCCCAGTCCAACTCCGGCATCTCCACACCATGGTTCATTTGGGCATCGACTACGCCCTCATGGCAGCAGACCAAGCCTCAGACCCGGAAGTCCAAGCTTACAGAACGGCCATCACTGGCCTCCAGTTGGCCGATGTCAAGTTCCATTCGGCAGGTACCACGCTGTTGTGTGACGTCTCTGTACAGGATACTCGCCCTGTCATGCCGGTCGTCTGGCGCCGCAAAGTGTTCGACGCCATACATGGGTTGTCACACCCAGGAATGAAGGCCTCTCAGAAACTGATGTCAGCAAAATTTGTATGGCATGGCATGCATAAAGATGTCCGCGACTGGGCCAACACCTGTGTGGTCTGCCAAAAGGCCAAGGTACAGCGCCACATCAAAGCTCCGTTGGCCACCTTCACAGTTCTGGAGCGATGTTTTGACCATGTCAACGTGGACCTGGTAGGACCACTCCCACCCTCCCATGGTTTTTCACACATCCTGACCATGGTTGACCGGACCACCAGATGGCCGGAGGTGGTCCCCCTGTCATCCACTACTTCGGCGAACGTGGCCAGGGCGTACATTTCCTCCTGGATCGCCCGTTTCGGAGTGCCCGCAGATATTTCGTCAGACAGGGGACCGCAGTTTTCCTCCGAACTCTGGAATGCAGTGGCCCAAGGACTCGGTGTCAAATTACACCGCACCACAGCCTACCACCCACAGGCGAATGGCCTCTGCGAACGCTTCCACCGGTCAATGAAAGCCACCCTGAGGGCCAGCCTCCAGGACGCTGGATGGGCAGACAAGCTACCGTGGGTCCTGTTGGGCCTTCGCACGGCCCCCAAAGAAGACCTTCACTCTTCATCAGCGGAGCTTGTGTATGGTCAGCCACTGCGAGTCCCAGGGGACTTCCTACCAACATTGACGGAGCCATGGTCTGCGTCTGCCCAGCTTGCTAGTCACCAAGAGGCAGCCAGATGTTTTGCACCGGTGCCCACTTCGCACCACGGGCTGCAGAGGTCACACGTTCCCACGGAGCTTCACAAGGCTGAATACGTTTTTATTCGCCATGACGCACATAGGGATCCGCTCAAGGCCCCATATACCGGTCCCTTCTGCGTGTTGGAAGCAGGGGACAAAACCTTCACGGTAGATGTCAGTGGTAAACCGGACCACATTTCGGTCGACCGCTTAAAGCCAGCACATTAAGACCTCGACCGCCCCGTCGAGACAGCACAACCGCCGAGACGGGTCAGCCACTCATCGTCGTTACGGCAGACCAAGTGCGACCGCCCGCCAGACCACCAGCCGACCAGCAGCCTCCGCCTCGAGAGTACAGGAGTCATTCTGACAGGCTCATCAGACCCCCTCACCGTTTGACTTTGTCTGTTAAAGCGAATTCTCGGGGGGCGCATGTGGTAGAACCACTGAATGACTCTGGCTAACTGTATATAATTCTCTTTAACAATGTTCTAACACCAGCCTAAACCTGTACCATTGTGTTAGGCATTACTGTGTTTTGTATATAGAGTTTGCATGTACGGGGTGTGGCACCTTTAAGAGCGCGGGAAAATGCGGGCAAATGCGATGATGTCACGTCGCAAACCACGGGGCTGCCCAGGCAGTCCTTTTGGCTTCTCCGTTGAGTAAAGACCTGTTTAGTTGTTCTCTTGTGTCGATCTCCATTATTTGTTGGAATTCGTTAATTCCTACAAAGTGATACATTTTGGTAGAAAGAATGAAGAGAGGAAATATAAACTAAAGGGTACAATCCTAAAGGGGGTGCATGAACAAAGAGACCTAGGGGTATATGTGCACAAATCGTTGAAGGTGGCAGGGCAGGTTGAGAAAGCAGTTAGAAACGCTTACGGAATCCTGGGCTTCATGAATAGAGGTATAGAGTACAAAAGCATGGAAATTATGATGAACCTGTATAAAACACTGGCTCAGCTTCAACTGGAGTATTGTGTCAAATTCTGGGCACCGCACTTTAGGAAGGATGTGAAGGCCTTAGAGGAGGTGCAGAAAAGATTTATGAGAATGATTCCAGGGCTGAGGGACTTCAGTTACATGGATAGACTGGAGAAGCTGGGGTTGTTCTCCTTGGAGCAGAGATGATTAAGAGGAGATTTGACAGAGGTGTTCAAAATCATGAGAGTTCCCATTGGCAGAAGGGTCAAAAACCAGAGGACACTGATTTAAGGTGATTGGCAGAAGAACCAAAGACGACAGGAGGAAAAACTTTTTTACTCAGCGAGTGGTTAGGATCTGGAATGCGCTGCCTGAAAGGGTGATGGAGACAGACTCAATGATGGCTTTCAAAAGGGAGTTGGCTAAGTACCTGAAAGAATTTTTTTTGCAGGGCTACAGGGAAAGGGCGGGGGGAGTGGGACTGGCTGAAGTGCTCTTGCAGAGAGCGGGCACAGGTTCGACGGGCCAAATGGCCTTCTTCCGTGCTGTAACCATTCTATGATTCTACCCCTTCCCACCCACTGACTGTACTAGTGCAGGGTCTCTCCGATCCCTCCCATGTCACTGGTGCAGCTGACTGGCTCAAAGAATAATAGTTTGAGGTCACCGAGAGTGGAATTCAGCAATCCCGCCCGATCTGAGATGTGGAGTCGGAAATGCAGATGTGATAAAGCAGCCCTCTCCTGCTCCTTGTAAGGCACAGGCAATGCTCTTGTTCTAGGAGCAGTAGATTTTGTTGGATAAACATTACCACCATGCTAACTCAACAGTGCCCTTCCACCCACCTCTTGAAACACTTCCAAAGTCTTATTCTTTCACCATGAAGTTCCCGAACTATCCATGACATTTATACAGCCGACAAGCATCAGGCTTTCAATCACGTGCACTCAACTGCCCAACCACCAAAGCCCGCCTCAGTGAGTAGCTGAGAGGTGAGGAGAGTCGTCAGCGACCCAGGATTCAAAACATCCACCAAACTGTTGTCAGGTCAATACCCATCACACATACTGTCCACAGAATTAGCTGTCTGGCTTCTCCTGTCAAATAAAAACTTATTGTGGGGGTAATACACGTTACCCTGTTTAAAACATACATTACACGCATGTTACTCTGTTATCAGTGCATGTTACACACATTACAGTCTTTATAACCTACATCAATAACAGCAACAACTTGTATTTATATCACGCCTTTAATGTAGTAAAACGTCCCAAGGCACTTTACAGGAGCGACTATCAAACACAATTTGACACCCAGCCACATATTAGGACAATACTTGGTCAAAAGGTAGGTTTTAAGGACCGTTTTAAAGGAGAGAGGGGTAGAGAGGGAATTCCAAAGCTTAGGGCCTTGGCAGCTAAAGGTACGGCCACCAATGGTGCAGCAATTAAAACCGGGGATGCTCAAGGGGTCACACAAATGTAACCCTGTTTACAGCCCAGATTACATGTTGCTGGGTTTACGATCTACATGATATGTGGTACTCTATTAGTAGCTCTGATTACACTTCAGTGTTTACAGTGTATGATACACATTTGACACTGTTTACAGCCCAGATTAGAAACATTTTACAGTGGTTACTATCTGCATTACATGCGGATTAACTTGTTTACAGCCTGGATTACACGTGTATTACTATGCTTACTACATTACGTTATGCATGCTACTTATTCATAGTCCAGATTACACATGGGTTACCATGTTTCTTACCGAATTGCATGAGCTACTTTATTTACAACATGTGTTACCTATTTAAAGTCCAGATTAACACCTGTCACAGTGCTTACAACCTACATTATACTTGTTAGCCCGTTTACAGCCAGATCACACTCATTCCTTCACTGTGTCATTTGCCAGAGTACAGCCACTAAACATTTCACTTTGAGCGGTTAATGAGCAAAGAAATTGTCTGGAAAAGTGATCATTAATGTTGGGAAGCTGTGCCGTTATTATGTTCCCGACCACCTGACCCTCTGGCCTTCAGTACCAGCTTTACCAGAACCGTTTTTCAACCGCATAATCGACTGTGCGTCCGGTATCAAATAGATTGTGAAGATCACAGACATTAGAGAGGGAAGGAAAGAAATGAGTGATTCGGCTCAGTGAAGAAGTAGGTGGCTGTGATTTAGGGGAGAACAGGGGGGAGGGAGGCAGAGGAAAAATGCAGAGAGACAGCTTAATAAAAAAAATGTAATTTTTACGTGCTCAGAAGTGAGGTCGTTGGAAAGCTATGTTGAGAAAATTTGATTTTTCGAGAAATGTTTTATTTGTGACAGCTCTGAAACTGAGTCTAGACAGGCAGAGGAAAAAGGGCGATTTTTGTCTCTTTAACCAAAACTGCAAGAGAGACTTCATTTTTCTTTGAGGAGAAGCAGCATGTTGCCAAGGTTTTAATAAATGACACATTTAGACTGGGCACTGCATCCGTGTTTGTTTAAATAAAGGGTTTCCAACTATGTAAAGGAGCTCGGTTGCTACAACAAATCCAAATATTTCTAAACAGCGCCGTTATACATATATAAAAAAAATTAATAATAAAAGATTTTGATGGTATTAACCTATTGAGAGCCAGCAGGAATAGCTTTAGGAGCTACGAGGGGTTTGCTTTCAGACTGTCAGGCTTCACGCTGAGGAGAGTACACGCCATGTTTGGATCCACCAAGTTTTAACAACAAGGAAAGAAGGTCAATTTGACCTACAGAAACGACGAGGGTGATTTTAAACTCACCCACCTGGTGGAACCCGGGCGGGTAGGCCATTAAAATTGCCCAGGTCACTCACCCGCCCTGGAGTCGCCGAGAACTGACGTGCCGCTATTTTGTCCTGCTCCATTGAGCAGGCAGCAAGGATACCAGCTCAATGCTGCCGGCGTCTGTTTTAACATAGGCATGCCTGCATATGGGTGTCTGCATAATCGTGTCTTTGGCAGGTGTGCTTCTTCAAGCTCTCGGTCAGACGGGGCCACATACAAGTCAATAAGCTGCTTTATTTCACAGTAAGGTGACAATAGTGATGATCGAGTCAATCAGAACAGTCAATGTCCCTTTGTAACTTGCTGTTCTCATCTACACAGCTTACTATGCCTCTTAACTTAGTGTCATCTGCAAACTTGGATATACAACTCTTTATTCCTTCATCCGAGTGACATTTGCAATTTTCCAATCCAAATTTCCGAAAGTAGACACAGATCTGTGACCAATCACTCCATGGTGCTGTGTGTTTCCCTATTCTATGATAGTGGCAGAATGGTTGGAAGTGTGACCATTGGCAAAAGGTTAAAGAAAGAATTGTCCAAAGTGTTTCACAGCCAATTCATTTCTTTTGCAGTGTAGCCACTGTTACTTTGTAGACAAATGCAACAGCTAATCTGTAAATTCCGCAGGGTCAGCACTTGTGGACACCAGCGGGCATGATCCCGACATAACTGCTGTGATCACAGGCCGAGGAAATTCAGGCTCAGTCTGTTTTAATAATGCTTGAGAATATTGGCCATGACTCCCCGCTCGTAGTCCCATTGGATCTTTTTGCCCACCTGAACAGGTAGGCAGGACTTTGATTTAACATTTCATCCAAAAGTTGGCACCTCTGACAATGCCACACTCCACTGAAGTGTCAGTCTCGATTATGTGTTTAAGGCCTGCAACCTCTTTACATTACAACAGTGATTATGCTTCAAAAGTACTTCATTGGCTGTGAAGCGTTTTGGGATGTCCTGATGTCATGAAAGGCGCTATATAAATGCAAGTCCCTTCTTTCTTTCTTCCTATCTCGGAGATGAGAGGAGGGTTCTACCACTAAGTCAAGCTGATACTCAGCCCAGTGATGGCCCTCTTGTACACACGTTGTTCCTGAGTAACACAGTTCTAGACAACCTCCTTTATGAAATCTCTATCTGCAGTCCTGTGTGTTTCTAATGGCACGGTGTCTTTCTGTCCAAACCCTGTTGGTGCTCATGCTCCATATTTTGACTTTCTTTGGTTTAATTGCAAGATACATGACAGAACACTCAAAAAAGACAGTTTTACTACAAAGCACTAATTCTGATAATTATTCTGGGAATTATCCCATTTTATTAATTTAGGAATTCTATTACTTGCAATGGAACAATTTAAAGATGGAAATTGGAGCACTTAGATTCCATGTTGAAAGCAGTGCAGCTACTCAGATCTGAGGCTGTCCATTTTATGGGCTCTCTGTCCATTTTATGGGTTCTCTGTCCATTTTATGGGCTCTCTGTCCATTTTATGGGTTCTCTGTCCATTTTATGGGTTCTCTGTCCATTTTCCCTCTGGTTTCCGCGACGAGTCCTATAAATCTGTTATCCTGGCTTTCATCCAAGCTGCAGTTCACCATTATTCCTTTAACGCAGTATATACTGTACAAGTACAGGAGCTGACACTGAGAGGCACACGACCCACACAGTACCAGACAGGCGTGAATCATTCCCTTTTGCGCTGTGTGTACTGTACCTGGTGCCTTTGCATGTAACAGAAACGGAAAGTGAGACACACACACAAGTTGTGCACTACTGGATGGGGGTCACTCGTTCCTTAAACCGAGAAGTATAAAGGGTTGACATAATTCTCTTGCTTGATACCAAAGGAAAGACATGTCTAGTATCAGGAGAGTGGTTTAATACAAGCAAGCATTGGGCCAATGGCATTCAGCTCTAGTCACAGAATGAAAGTGGCATTTTGCTGGAATGCGGAATAAGAACATCCCCAGCTGCTGTATCCATTAGCACTCCTTGCTCATCCTCAATCCACACACAGCCACCAGGACCCAAGCCCTCAGCTATGTCAGCCCAATCCCCTAAGTAAATAAACATTCATCTCCTAAGAGCCAAACTGCCAAACTTGGAAATGATTCTGTCTTGCAAAGTTAGACCTTGCCGGTACCATGACTCACTGCTGGTGACAATACAGGCCCGAGAAGTAATAGGGCTGCCGACTCCAGTTTTTCCAGGGGCGATGTGTGATTCATTGCTTTCAGAGAGGGTAGTGCTGTGTGTAGCAGCCACAGTGTTTCACGCTCCAGTCTGTTCAAGCTACATTTCAAGCCAAATGACAAACAGTATTATCAAGATGTTGCCCAAGTCTTCCTGGATCTACATTATCTCGGCCCCAATCCATCCAAAGATGGGTGAAGCAACGGCTCATTGCGAATAATGAGTGCTGTCTGAAAGTCTGACGACATTTATGGATTAAATATGGTACAAACCAAAAAGATAATGCTGGTTAATTGGTAGTACATGAGCTATGAGCCAATGTCAACCAGCCCTGCATATGCATGGAAATGAGGGTGCACTCTTTCTCTCGTCCATTCATCTCTCCTCCCAGTTGACACAAAAACAGATGATAGGTGACTGAAATGAGGAAGGGTGCAAGAAAAGAAAGGTCCTGTTTTGCAGTGTCCATCAACAGCACCGTTGAAAAAGATAACTGCACAGAGGATAGACAAGCAAATGCCAGTGAATGCTCCCTAAAACAAATCCGCTACAGGCAAATTATTATTTCCACTCAAAATGGCTGCCCCTATAGATGAGTGTCCTTTCTTTGTGATTAAAGCAATTTTGGGGCCGGTGCCCACCGGTAGCACGGGCGGGCTTGGCTGGTGTTGGCGAGGGTTGGCTTCACTAGATATTGCAATACTCAACCCCTCCTTCTAATTCTAACAGACTTCCTGCACTTGAAAAATGAGTGCAGGGATCTTAGCCAGCAGCTCAATTGGCTGGGGAAGGGAGGCAGGAAATCTGGCAAGGCTGCAGGTTGTTAGCATTAAAGGGGTGGGGATTTTTTTTGCTACGCTATAAGTTGTATTTCCACTACAAAAACAGCGAGTAGCCTAGAGACTGAATGCAGTTGGACCTATGAGCAAATGAGGAAGAAGTTTTCTGGTAACTGGGGGATTACCAAAGGTTACCTTTGCACACATGACTACTCCTGGGACATAGCATGAATGGCAGGAACAAGACCCTGTGAGCTGTAGCACCCTCAAACCCTATCGTTGTGGCAACGTTGTCGAGCCATTTTTTGTGGGGTGCACAAAGAGTTTGCACTGTGACACGGCAATGTTGAAAGCGGTGCTCCGAACCAACATGGCCGCCAGCAACTATGGGGTTAATTTTTGCAAGACTGCGAGCCGCCGGCAGGGCCTCACGCGGGCGCACCCACCATTTTGCAAATGCGCTGGCTGTGCGCGAGGCCCCACCGGTGGAGCAGGCCCTCGTCGAAATCGCCACCGACATCGACACACTCACACAAGGAGGGCTGTAGCTTGTCTGGGGGCAGCAGTGGATGCCTGTGCGCTTCTGGCAATTTCGAACATCTGGATGTGCTTCAAGGAGAAGGCTGCGTATAATTACAGGGAGCAGCACATGCACTGGCAGGGGAGCGGCACATTTGAAGGAGCTGTCCCGATTTGAGGAGGTGGCAATTGCCATTTTTGAATCAGAGTCTGTGGGAGGAGAGTTTGGAGACAGGATACTTTGTAATACTGGCTCAAGCATTGTATGGTGCACAGTATAGGGGAGATTTACCTGGGTCTGCAGCCGTGGGCACTGGATCGCCTGCGGGCAGTGAATATCGGAAAATTGGTTAGGTCGGAGCAAACTCCTATAAAGGAATCTGCCTGATTTTCCTTCCATTAATGATAATATAAGGAATGGCGCTACATAAATGCAACTTCTTTCTTTTCTTAGAAAGCATTGCATGCTGATACCATTGTAATGAATCTTCCTTTTCACTTCACAAAGGGTCTTCACAAGCGGAAGCACCATCAACTAGTGGCACCCAGGGCCTAAGCACATCACAGCAGGCCGCATGTCACACATCACCTCACATAAGCACCAGTGCCGTGCCAAGCTCCCCGGGACATTTAAATAGTGAGTTTAAGGAGGAAGCATCACGTGACACCTCTTTCACGAGTGAGGAGGAGCAAGTAATAGAGGCAGCCAAGGAACAGGAAGCAGTTGCCCAGGGTTCTAACCCAAGCTGTTACTCTACAGCAGGGGCCAGGGATTGGTACGCTACTCGGCCTGCCTTTGGAAGGCAGTTGAACTTATAGTCAAAGGTCTTCATGGCACCTCTCAAGATAGTGCGCCTCTGGCCACTCTGCTGCAACGGGTGATGGATTTGCATAGCTGCAGGGCAGCATGGCACACAGGGCAGCATGGTGCACAGGGCAGCATGGCGCACAGGGCAGCATGGCACACAGGGCAACATGGTGCACAGGGCAGCATGGCACACAAGGCAGCATGGCGCACAGGGCAGCATGGCACACAGGGCAGCATGGCACACAGGGCAGCATGGCGCACAGGGCAGCATGGCGCACAGGGCAGCATGGCGCACAGGGCAACATGGCGCACAGGGCAGCATGGCGCACAGGGCAGCATGGCGCACAGGGCAGCATGGCACACAAGGCAGCATGGCACACAGGGCAGCATGGCACACAGGGCAGCATGGCGCACAGGGCAGCATGGCGCACAGGGCAGCATGGCGCACAGGGCAGCATGGCGCACAGGGCAACATGGTGCACAGGGCAGCATGGCACACAGGGCAGCATGGCGCACAGGGCAGCATGGCGCACAGGGCAGCATGGCACACAGGGCAGCATGGCACACAAGGCAGCATGGCGCACAGGGCAGCATGGTGCACAGGGCACCTTCAGAGTCATCTGCAGGGGAGCACTGAGGATAGAACGAGTAAGCCCAGACATCACTTTCAGCGGAGACATGTGCTTTGTTGCATTGGCTTTCCACTCCTGTTCAGGGGGTTTTCATTGGGGTCATCGAATCTCATTGAAACGTATAAAATTCTGACAGGGCTAGGCAGACTGGATGCAGGGAGGATGTTTCCCCTGGCTGGGGGGTCTAGAATGAGGGGTCACAGTCTCAGGATACGGGGTAGGACATTTAGGACTGAGATGAGGAGAAATTTCTTCACTCAGAGGGTGGTGAATCTGTGGAATTCTCTACCACAGAAGGCTGTGGAGGCCAAGTCACTGAATATATTTAAGGAGATAGATAAATTTCTAGACACAAAAGGCATCAAGGGGTATGGTGAGAGCGGGAATATGGTATTGAGATAGAGGATCAGCCATGATTGTATTGAATGGCGGAGCAGGCTTGAAGGGCCGAATGGCCTACTCCTGCTCCTATTTGTCTATGTTTCTATGTCATCAGTCAAGGTTGCAGAAGTTATCAATGGTCTCCTAGCAGCGATCCATCCAGTCTATCTGGGCTTTCACATAATGTGGGTACCTTAGACTGGTGCACAATAAAACTATTATAGGTACTCCCAGAATAATAAGAACAACTTGCATCTATATTGCACTTTTAAAGTAGTAAAGCATCCCATCGCGCTTCACAGAAGAGAAAATGGGGAGAACTATTAAATGGAAGGAGAACGATTAGGGACTGTGGTCAAAAAAGCAAGAGGTACGTTTTGAGAAGACTTTGGAAAGCAAGGTAGAGGGATTTAGTATAGCATTTCAGTGTGTGCAACCCAAACAGCTGAAGGATAATGGGATAACACATTTTCTTGACATCATCTCAACATTAATAGAATGGAAGTTGATATAGGTAATTGGGGTTATGTCAGGATCCCTGATGCCAACATTGGGTACCACCTGTACTCTTGAAAAGACTGCCACCCAGTAAATCTGTTCAGGTGAAGCTTCCTTCACACAGAGAAAGTGATGAAGTTGTTGCTCCGACATCTGTCACTTGCTTGATACATCTATGGACAGCTAACTGACTGATTAGGCAGATATACTCTGCAGTGGCATAAAAACTTAATGCTGCTGTATCCTTCATAGCTATGGATTTGTCTGCAAATGGCATAGCTCTGTGAAGCAAAGGCGCTGAAGACAGGTCTCCAATAATATGTCCATGTAGGACTTCTTGGATCTGTAAGTGCAGGTCCGAAGGTGACAACAAGCATGGGCATGTCGCCTCAGGCCTCACTGTGCCCTGATTAACTCTTCTTCCTTATGGAACATTATAGGAACGCCCAAAGGGCCTCTCGTCCTCAGCACTTTGCTGCAAAAAAGTAATGTTAATAAAATTCTTAGAAAGCAAAAACTCCACCTTCACCAGCAACAGAAACTATTGCAGGAAGCAAAATGCAACTAAGTATAAGTAGTTCTTGAAACAAAAATAATTTTCGTTACAACTTTTCACAAAGTGATTGCCAACTTTAAGAATCCTGCTTCTGCAGATTAAGCCAATGGATTAGTCATGCAGCCATTTTATATGGGCAAGGTGAGTGCCAGGGGCGACCAGAACAAAATGAGATTTGCATGATTTTGCATAATTCACCTAATTAAAAAGGGCTCGTGCTGGAGGCCACTACAGCCCTCTTGTGACCGTCTCGTTTATTTATTGCACAATGTGGCGCAAAGCAAAGAGGGAACGTGGGCCCGTTTGTCCTGATTTCCCCACCTACCTTCACTGGTACTGAGGCTGTGTTGCCGGCGGAGCCTCACAAAATCAGGGAAGCACGTGCTATCGGGTTGACAAGGAAGTAGAGCAGCAGAAAAATAACTCCGTATAAAAAATACCCCAATTCAGCAATTTGAAGATCGGCTTACCAACTTCTTGGCCAAGTCCAAAACCAGAGAAAGGGCAGGAGAGAGGCAGAGCGGCGAGTGGGACCTGATGTTTGTTTTGCTACTAATGAAAATTTATCAATAACCTTACTAGCCTTGATAACTGATGCCTCCGCATTACAAGGCACGCCAAGAATTGCAATTATTTCTGGGTTAATTTCCTCTGTTCCCTATTTTTGTGCACAGGCATACATTTATTCAAAACACACGAACAGGTGCACACGGAATTATACGTTCTTCCTCGTGGAATGTTCCCAGATAGCCAGCTCAAGAACCAGAATGGCCGGTTCTAAACCAGAAGGGTGACCACCCGAGTTGCAATGACTGCTTATCAGGATAAATTATATAACTACTTCATGTGAGCTCGAGTGTACCTGCCTGTCGTAACCTTTGATTATAACTAACAGACACTCTGACGGAGGTATATTAAACGCCAGGGGACTGCCGCTCCTGCAGCTTTATATCAGCAGCACCACTAATAGCTGAAAACCTCAATATTAGAGACCCGTGCTCTGACTTGCCAGAGGCAGTAAAAAACACTTCATAAAAAGGGTCATATATAAAAGCCTGCAAGCGCGCTGCGCTATTACAGTAACTGGAATGGTACCTTAGACCCTGCGAAATGTTATCAGCTCACAGCACTCCATAAACCTGCCTCTTATCAATCAATCACACGGGGCGGGATCAATATTCTCCTCTAACAGTTATCTGCCTTGTTTTGTGGTGCTGGGAACACACAGCCTCTCCTGGTAATGAACTACTCGAAACCCATCTTTCATTTTTTTTATTTACTTGTGGTCTTGACGTGCTAAAAATAACAACTGCAGTCGGCTTGTGGTGGGCCAGGGGCACGGTCCCTGGCCTTTATTTAAAGAGACTGGAGTCCATTTTATTCATTCTCCCAACAATGTGATCTCAAATTTTGATGCGTGATTCCCATGAGCAGTAATGAATAAAGAGAGGCAGCATTATATCATTGTTTCCACCCCGCCCACCCCCAGCTTTATATCACCATTTGATGGAGGGCAGAACGCATGTCTTCAGAATCCATCATTGCCATTTAAATTGAATGTATAGTTGTTGCGGACTCTTTTTTTAACTGCAAGAAACCCTGGCTGATCTCCCATTTCCCCAGCTCAGGGACGCGGAGCCCGATTGCAGCGCTCCTGCCATCTCCCAGCTGAAATCAGCGAACTCGACACACACGCGAGGTTTGAACCTTGGGACCTACATAGTTTTAGTGGCTTAGTACCACATCAGGGGCTGCATTTATCCACTGGGTTGGAGTGAAATTTAATTACAATTTTTAGATTTCCTTCCTGTTCCTGTCTGAGGCTCCGTGTTCCTCACAGTGCAGAATAAACGAAAGGCTAAGGGGGTAGAGCAAAAACACACACACACACATCTAGTACAGCTTTTAACCTAAACCTAAATGCTTATTTATTTATTTTTCTTAGTGCTCTCCGCCGTTTCTTTGCCAGGAAGTTCCTCTACTTCACGCGTTTCCCTCAGGACAAGCGTCCATGGCAATGCCAATGGACAGACAAAATACGCAATGGGGTGTTTAGCCAACAGAATCTTCTTGATGTTGACAAGGGCACATTGTCAACTTCTTCTTGCCCAAGGTAGATGCTTTATTTCACAGCACTCAGAATCGGAGCTTAAGTGACCGAGGTGGGAATAAATGACTGCTGGCGATGAAAAATAATGGAGTGTGTGAAAGTTAATATGAATACAAAAATCCGCTTTGTGAGCTGTAATGCTAAGCCACACAAAGTAGCGGTTCCATTTCTGGTTGGTGCTGAGTTATATGATCTAAGCCAGTTTTGGCCCAACTGCAATTGACTTGGGTGGGGTAATAAGTGGAGGGGGCGGAATTCAACCAAGGTTCCCACTCCTGGGCCCTGAAAATCTGTAGGCGGTTCCACAGGGATCATTGAGGGTGGTTCCACAGGGATCATTGAGGGTGGTTCCACGGGGATCATTGAGGGTGGTTCCACGGGGATCATTGAGGGTGGGTCCACGGGGATCATTGAGGGTGGTTCCACGGGGATCATTGAGGGTGGTTCCACAGGGATCATTGAGGGTGGTTCCACAGGGATCATTGTGGGTGGTTCCACAGGGATCATTGAGGGTGGTTCCACAGGGATCATTGAGGGTGGTTCCACAGGGATCATTGAGGGTGGTTCCACAGGGATCATTGAGAGTGGTTCCACAGGGATCATTGAGGGTGGGTCCGCAGGGATCATTGAGGGTGGTTCCACAGGGATCATTGAGGGTGGTTCCACAGGGATCATTGAGGGTGGTTCCACAGGGATCATTGAGGGTGGTTCCACAGGGATCATTGAGGGTGGTTCCACAGGGATCATTGAGGGTGGTTCCACAGGGATCATTGAGGGTGGTTCCACAGGGATCATTGAGGGTGGTTCCACAGGGATCATTGAGGGTGGTTCCACAGGGATCATTGAGGGTGGTTCCACAGGGATCATTGAGGGTGGTTCCACAGGGATCATGCCTTGCTGGTTCCCTCCTGCGCTGGGGTTTCCGTGGTCAGCACAAGCTGCCAGCGCAAGCACAATCCCCAGTGCCCGCCTGCCCTGTGCATTTGGAGAATCCAGCAACTGTGCACGTTTCGGAGGTTGCCCACCCCCCTCTCCAAGCTCCTTTGTGTAAGGGGGCCGATCTCGATGCATTCTTCAGAGTTCCCTGTCCGAGCCCACAACCGCAACCGCTCCCTTTTCTCCTTCATGCCTCATCACCAATGTGTGCTTCTGACACTTGAGGCTTCCCGATAGAAACATCGAAACATAGAAACATAGAAACATCGAAGATAGGAGCAGGAGTAGGCCATTCGGCCCCTCGAGCCTGCTCCGCCATTCAATGCAATTATGGCTAATCATCCAAACTCAGTACCCTGTCCCTGCCTTCTCCCCATACTCCTTGATCCCTTTAGCCTTAAGAAATATATCTAACTCCTTCTTGAATATATTTAATGAATTGGCCTTAACTGCCTTCTGTGGTAGAGAATTCCACAGATTCACCACTCTCTGGGTGAAGAAATTCCTCCTCATCTCTGTCCTAAATGGCTTGCCCCTTATCTTTAGGCTGTGACCCCTGGTTCTGGACTCCCCCGCCATCAGGAACATCCTTCCTGTATCTAGTCTGTCTAGTCCTGTTAGAATGTTATAAGTTTCAATGAGATCCCCTCTCATTCTTCTAAACTCCAGAGAGTAATAAGCCCAATCGACCCAATCTCTCCTCATACGTCATTCCTGCCATCTCAGGTATCAGTCTGGTGAATCTTCACTGCACTCCCTCCATGGCAAGAACATCCTTCCTCAGATAAGGTGACCAAAACTGCACACAATACTCAAGGTGCGGTCTCACCAAGGCCCTGTACAACTGCAGCAAAACATCCTTGTTCCTGTACTTGAATCCTCTCGCTATGAAGGCCAACATACCATTTGCCTTCTTAACCGCCTGCTGCACCTGCACGCTTAGCTTCAGCGACTGGTGCACAAGGACACCCAGGTCTCGTTGCACTTCCCCTTCTCCCAATCTATTGCCGTTCAGATAATAATCTGCTGATGAGAGCACAAAGTCATAAAGTCATCCCTCAAGAGTTCAAATCTACTAACTAGTTTCACAAAGAAGCAGCTGATGGATTTATTAGCCAATTGCCAGATTCTGAAATCCTTGAGAGAGCTATATGGTTCTGTACCATTTCCTTTAATGAACCTAATGACTACTTAGGCAAAGTCGATCTCAACAATCTTGTTCTATTCATTCTACCATGGCGGACAGGCTGTGTGCCATATCAGGGGTCTGATTAACCAAAACAAAAACTTACATTTATATAGCACCTTATTATATTTCTCAGAACTGCCTCAAAGTGAATTACTTTGAAGTGCAATAACTATTTTTATACAGGCAAAAATGAGGTGAAAAGCAATGAGGTGAATGAAGAGTTTACCTGTTTTTGGTGGTGTTGGTTGACATTTGGTTGACCAGAACATTGGGAGAACTCCTTGCTCTTCTTCAAATAATACCATGGGATCCACCTAAACTGCAGAAACAGGCAGATTGGACCTCGGGTTAGCATCTCATCCAAAGAACAACATCTCCAGCAATGTAGCACTGCCTCAGCACTGCACTGGAGTATCAGGCTAGAATACAAGCTCACATTTACCAGATAGAGGATTGTAGTTGCATCTATAAGCCTGGGTTCAAATCCTCCAGTGCAAACTAAGGATTTGCCCAAACACATTTCAATTATAACATTCTCATGCAGTCCAACTCCCAGTAAGCATCAATCCGAAGCATGAACCTGGCTTAAGCAGCACCAGCTCAAAATGCCACAGTCTTCCTGCTCTTGGTCTCTCCAGGAACAATTATCTTTTGCCTATTAGGAACTCATATTGTTTTCAAAAAACAATATCTGCCCGATGTATCTAGTGACGATCAGGGCCACCTTCCCCCACCCATCCCCAACACTGTCTTCCCTAACCCATGGACCTTCGCTGTTGGTGAAGTGTCTCGGAGGGAGGCAATGGCACGCAAGGACATTTCGAGATTTGTCTTAACCGCAATTCCATAAAGCTACAAGGAAACTTGAAGCACAACGGGGAAAAACAGCTTCAGCCGGGGCAAGTTTACAATTGCAATCGAGACACATGCAAACCATTAGGACTCTCAGTGTTCAGCATTCCAGTACTGTCCCAGGAGGTAGGCGGCCTCGCTCTATGTTTACACTACAGAGCATTACAATACCATAAGTTAACTCAGTTTCCTACACAGCTCCTGGGCGATTTAAAGCTCAACCACTTGAGAAGCTGATTTTTTACAGTTCTGCAGATTTCACACCATTGCAATCGGAGAGCTGACCTCATTCCCTTGGAATGTGCAGGCTGTAATCTCCGGAGAGCATCCACACTTCAGCTTCAAGAAGATCTTCGAGACCCAAGACATCTGCATGGCTGGCATGAATGCGGCTCTGTGTTAGCTAACATACGCCATATGTTATAGGAAGGATTGGGATGGGATTCCAAGGGGATGGGTGCCACCTGATGAGGTAGAGGTCTCTACAAATATAAGATGCTCCACGTAGCAATTTTTCACCATTACTGGTAACCAAGTTCAGATGACTGTTAAAGCAAAGATCTACAGCTGGGAGACTACTAGGGGTAGATTTTGACTGGTGATCGAAAATCGGCAGCCCGTTTTACATCTCACACGATTTTTATTTCCACTGAAATCAAGAGAACTAAATATCAGGAGAAATATAAAATAGGCTGCCAATTCACTATCACCCATTTTACACTACTGCACAATGTCAAAATCTACCCATCAGAGTTACAAAGCTCCTCTCAACACAAACAAAAGTGTTTTAAATATATTGTCGTTCTTGCCGAGCCACCAGCTAAGATTTGTTTTTTTGTATTTCATGTCAGTGAGATGCACAAGGCCCGTGACAGGAAAATGTGCAGCTTGGATCATAACCATTGAGTATCAAAAGGCCTGTACACATTGTGCTGTAAAAATTTCACTTGATTAAAGTTAATTTCTCTCAGAGAAGGAGCACCACCAGCAGGACTGCTGCCAAAAGTCAAAAAAGCGACGAGCAACCTTAATTCAGTTTGAAATGCTTCAATTTATTTCCATGAATTTCTGCTCAGTTTTCAGAATGTTTTTGTTGAAACACTTGTGTGGCAATGAGAACATCAAATCATCGGGAACAGAGGAGTCACTGAGTCTGCGAGTGTGAGGTAGGAATCTCTGAGTCTGAGAATGTAAGGGAGAAGTCACTGGGGTCGGAATTCATTCACGCCTGAAACCGGGCGCGATTCGCGTGGCGTGCAGCCAAGGCGCGTCAGAACGGAGAAGTCCGAGGACTGTCGGCCCCACATCAGCAAAATACCAGGCGCTAATCGGGCGCCCTGACTCAGCTCACCAATCAGGGCCCGACCATTGTTGGCTGGCTCAAATGTCGGCCGAGGCCCACAGGTGAGTCCGAGGTTGGGGCGGGGAGGCAATCGGGAGGGGTCGAGCAGCCCCTACTCATAGAGTCATACAGCACAGAAAGGGGCCCTTCGGCCCATCGTGTCCGCGCTGGCCATCAAGCCCTGTCTATTCTAATCCCATTTTCCAGCACTTGGTTCGTAGCCTTGTATGCTATGGCGTTTCAAGTGCTCATCTAAATGCTTCTTGAATGTTGTGAGGGTTCCTGCCTCTACCTCCCTTTCAGGCAGTGAGTTCCAGATTCCAACCACCCTCTGGGTGGAAAAGCTTTTACTCAAATCCCCTCTAAACCTCCTGCCCCTTACCTTGAAACTATGCCCCCTGGTTATTGACCCCACTACTAAGGGGAAAAGTTCCTTTCCATCTACCCTATCGTTTTAATGTGGAGGCTGATTGGAGCGATTTTCATGTCCGTTTTCAAGCAGAAATGAAGCATTAGCTGCTCCAAGATTTGAAAAACAGCTGCGCAGGTTTCCTATCCTGGTAGCTGTCATGGCGCCTTTGTCCTGCGCCAAGTCTCCATTCCCAATCTATGACCTGGCTTGCTGGCACCAGGGTGGGCATTGGTTGAGGGATGTGGGGTGGACAGCAAGCATCCTGTCATCTTGCGAGAGGGCAACCTATGCCATTCCAATTATGCCACTGACAATCTTGTGGGGCTGCAGTAGAGGAGGTTGTAGGAGGTCAATGGCGCCCCTATCCATTTACTCTCCCAGACTGTCCAAAGTGGAGATAGTCGAGCCAGGAGCCTGCATGGCACCAGTGTAAACTTTCCTGAGAGATGCTATAACTGGTGCCTTCATCCCCTGCATGGAGGTGTAGTGTCCAATGAGGTGATCGAATGGATGACTACAAAGTACCGATGTCATGCAGCAAAATCCTTACAAGTTAATGGTGGACTCCTCCACACTCTCTGACATGCTGTGGAAGCTCCCTAGTAGGGAGAATTGGTGGTGCACTTCAATCATCCTTTGTTTAAAGGCTGCGCCCCTGACGTATTCATCGCTAGGTCATGGGCTGACCCCCTGGGAAACTGTTTGCTGGGCCATCATTCCCACCTGCACTTGCTCCTGCTCACTCATGTTCAGTGATTAGAAACATAGAAAAATAGGTGCAGGAGTAGGCCATTCGGCCCTTCGAGCCTGCTCCGTCATTTAATATGATCATGGCTGATCCTCTATCTCAATACAGGAAACTCTTTGGTATCCGGCACCGACGGGACTGGGATGGCGCCGGTTGATTAAAAATTCCGGATGACGGAGAGGGTTATCTACCGAGACTATTTTTAACAAACAAAAATTTAAAAAATCAAGAAATGTGTAGTATAATTGGGTACTCACCTACAAAATGTTGTGTTGAATGGATGGTGGAAGATGCTTGATTAAGTACAGTACTGCCAGTTGAGGGTAATCCATAACTCTTAATTAAAAATGGCGGATCGGAAGAGACTACCGGCAGCGCAGGAGAGTCAGACTCCTGTTATTGAGGTGTTCGGACTTCCGACAGCGCCAAGAAGCCAAGCAGTGGCAGTTTGGAGAACTACCCCCACTGACTAACTCGGCCACCGCGGGAGACTCGGACTCGGTAACATTTCCGGTTATTGAGGTGTTGTTTTCGGAGTATGAATTTTGCCGGTCAATAGAGAATATTTAGCTGCCATTTAAACGAGAGTTTCCTGTACCATATTCCCGCTCTCTCCCCATACCCCTTGATGCCTTTTGTGTCTAGAAATCTATCTACGTATCTCCTTCTTAAATATATTCAGTGACTTAGCCTCCACAGCCTTCTGTGGTAGAGAATTCCACAGGTTCACCACCCTCTGAGTGAAGAAATTTCTCCTCATCTCAGTCATAAATGTCCTACCCCGTATCCTGAGACTGTGACCCCTCGTTCTAGACCCCCCCCCCCCCCCAGGCCAGGGGAAACATCCTCCCTGCATCCAGTCTGTCTAGCCCTGTCAGAATTTTATACGTTTCAATGAGATCCCCTCTCATTCTTCTAAACTCTAGTGAATACAGGCCTAGTTGACCCAATCTCTCCTCATATGACAGACCTGCCATCCCAGGATTCACTCAGTGCAGACCCCTCTAATTCACTATTTACTGTACACGGGGTGCTAATTTCTGAGCTATCTTATAAGGGTGAGAGCAAGTGATGGTGCAAATTCGGGAAGGTTCTCCTCCTCAGCATCCACTGCACCCTTACCCAGGACATCTGATGCGCCTGAAAAGAGAGGAGAGGGACAGTTGGATGGCAATGCAATGCATCACCAGATTGTCATGCAGAGTGTGTAAAAGAGAGAGTTTAGTATCTGGAGAGAAGGAAGGAAAGATGGGCAGACTCCCTACTATGTGAGTCCTCCAGCTTCACCACCTACAACACTACGTGCCCTCCCTCTGCTAATGATATCAATGGTGGTCTCCTCCATTGGTCTGAGCACTTGCATTGATGCCAGCCCTCCTCCTGATCCTGACATCTCCCTCCTATTGTGTGCCACCTTGTCCAGCAGGAAGAGTGGGAGTGGGTTAGTGTGTGCCCTGTTGAAGGGTTCCAAATATGGGTGAGTCAGCATAGTGTGCATGCCAAGGGGAAAAACAGTAGGTGAGGGGAGGAGTGTGAACTCATTGCGAAGGTAGTAGCAGGTCCTGAGTGAGCAAGTGAAACAGGAGAAAGTGCAGTGAAGTGTCTTCTTGTGATTAGGACAAACATGGGGAGCGGGGGAGGGAAGGATTGGTAGGATCGTGCAGGGCTGAGCAGATAGTAAGAGAGATATGAAGGGGAGTTTTACCTTAATGGCTCTGGTGAGATCATTAAACCTTTTCTGGCATTGCTTCCAGGTCCGGGGAGCAATGCTCGTAGCATTGACATCTCTCCACTGCTGCTGTGTTATTTGTCTGGGCACCCAGAATTCGTCACTTGGGAAGATGACCTCCATCCTGCTGCTGACCTGCTTTACAAGCACTTCCATGATACAATCCTCAAACCTGGGGTTCTTGCCTGTAGTTACCTTCTCCGCACAGTTTGAAATACGAGGTCCAATCATAGAATCATAGAAATTTACAGCACAGAAGGAGGCTATTCGGCCCATCATGCCTGGGCCGGTCAAAAAAGAGCTATGCAGCCTAATCCAACTTTCCAGCTCTTGGTCTGTAGCCTTGCAGTTTATGGGACTTCAAGTGCATATCCAGTGTTCCCCTTTAAGAGGTGCAGGTTGTCTTTAGGCAAATAGCACTGGCAGCTCGCCCTGAATATTAAAATGTGGTCCGACCATGAAAATGGGCCAGCGAGGCAGACTCCCTGCCCACGACTGCCTGCCTGTTTTGCACAAAACTCAAAAATCACCTCCATTAAGTCTGAGAGCATGAGGGAAGAGTCATTGAATCATGAATTCTAATAATTCATTAGAAAAAGGTGTAGAGCCAGAGGACTGATGTATAGCTAACATAATACCTAATAACAACAGAAAATGCTGGAAAAGCTCAGCAGGCCAGGCAACATCCATGGAGAGAACAACAGAAAATGCTGGAAAAACTAACATAATGCTGGAAAAGGTAACATATTACCTATATTTAAGAAGGGAGCTAGAACATGTCCAGGGAACTACAGACCAGTCAACTTAACATCGGTGGTAGGAAAAATAATTGAATCCCTACTAAAGGAGAAAATAGAAGAACATCTAGAAGCCAAAAATATAATAATGAAAGTCAGCATGGATTTCAAAAGGGAAAGTCTTGCTTGACCAACCTTATTGAATTTTTTGAAGAGTTAACAGAGAGAATAGACAATGGTAATGCTGTAGATGTAATTTATCTAGATTTTCAAAAGGCCTTCAATAAGGTACCCCATAATAGACTGATGAACAAGGTCAGAGAATGCAGAGTCAGGGGACAAGTAGCAGAATGGATAGCTAGCTGGCTTCAAGACAGAATGCAGAGAGTAGGGGTAAAGGCACTATTCATAGTGGCAGAAGGTGGGTAGTGGTGTTCCACAAGGATCAGTGCTGGGACCACTGTTGTTCACAATTTATATTAACGATTTAGACTTTGGAATCAAAAACACAATTTCTAAATTTACGGATGATACCAAATTGGGGGGGATAGTCAATATTGAGGAAAACTGCAACAAATTACAAGACGACATTAATAAACTTGCAGATTAGGCAAATAATTGGCAAATGAAATTCAACACAGATAAATGTGAGATATTACATTTTGGTAGGAAGAATAGGGAGATCACTTATTACTTGGAGGGTGCGAGTCTGGGTAGGGTAGAGGAACAAAGGGATCTTGGAGTACAAATACACAAATCACTAACTATAAGTATCGACACAGGTTAACAAGGCCATAAAGAAAGCAAACCAAGCACTAGGGTTTATTTCCAGAGGGATAGAATTGAAAAGTAGTGAAGTTATGCTAAACTTGTATCGAACCTTGGTTAGACCACACTTGGAGTACTGTGTGCAATTCTGGTCGCCATATTATAAAACGGATATAGAGGCACTGGACAGGGTGCAGAGAAGATTTACAAGGATGATACCAGAAATGCGAGGGTACACCTATTAGGAAAGGATAAACAGGCTAGTTCACTTTTCGCTTGAAAAGAGAAGGCTGAGAGGTGACATAATTGAGGTTTTTAAAGTTATGAATGGTTTTGACAGAGTAGACACAGAGGGCTGGAGTTTGTCAGTGTGGGCGGGCTGGGGCCTGTCAGGTGGAAATCGTGTCAGGACCCCAACTCCTAAGTGAAGTGTTGAAAAAGTGCGATTTTCCTCTAATTGGCCAATTGATTTCCTGCATGTGGGAACCACTGGCCCAATTAGTCTTTTCATACCGAAAGTCGCCTCCGATGATGTCATCAATGCTGTTAGATTTAAGGCCTGTAAACAGCCTTGATTCTTCTGGAGACTGCAAAGGCTCTGCAATTTATATGAAGGAGTTGAATTGTGGAAAATGTCAACGATCAAGCAAATGTGTGCTCTTCGGTTTGATGAGCCCTCCCTCCAAGCTCTGGTGTACGGAGCCAGCTGTAATAAGGAAGTGCTGTTCCCTTCCTCAGGGAGAAAAAAGCCACCCCAGCAGACAAAAGCTGTGTGGCTACAAGTGACCCAGGTTGTCAACTCCATTTCAATGAGCCGCAGAACCTGGCTGCAATGCAGGAAGAGGTTTCATGACCTTCTCCGCACCGGAAAAGTGAATATAACTTTCTCATCACCCTCAATCTGATACGAGCATAAGAACATAAGAAGTAGAAGCAGGAGTCGGCCATACGGCCCCTTGGGCCTGCTCCGCCATTCAATAGGATCATGGCTGATCCGAACCTAGACTCACGTCCACTTCCCTGCCTGCTCCCCGCAACCCCTAATTCCCTTATCAGCTAGGAAACTGTCTATCTCCGTTTTAAATTTATTTAATGTCACAGCTTCCACAGCTCTCTTGGGGTAGCAAATTCCATAGATTTACTACCCTCTGAGTGAAGAAGTTTCTCCTCATCTCAGTTTTGAAAGGGCAGCCCCTCATTCTAAGATTATGCCCCCTAGTTCTAGTCTCACCCATCAGTGGAAACATCCTCCCCGCATCCACCCGATCAAGCCCCTTCACAATGTTATATGTTTCGATAAGATCACCTCTCATTCTTCTGAATTCCAATGAGTAGAGGCCCAACCTACTCAACCTTTCCTCAAAAGTCAACCCCCTCATCTCCGGAATCAACCAAGTGAACCTTCTCTGAATTGCCTCGAGAGCAAGTATATCTTTTCTTAAATATGGAAACCAAAACTGTACGCAGTATTCCAGGTGTGGCCTCACCAGTACTCTGTATAACTGAAGCAAGACTTCCCTGCTTTTATACTCCATCCCCCTTGCAATAAAAGCCAAGATTCCATTGGCCTTCCTGATCACCTGCTGTACCTGCATACTAACCTTCTGTGTTTCATGCACCAGGACCCCCAGATCCCTTTGTACTGTAGCACTTTGCAGTTTCTCTCCATTTAGATAATAACTTGCTCTTTGATTTTTTCTGCCAAAGTGCATAACCTCACACTTTCCAACATTATATTCCATCTGCCAAATTTCTGCCCACTCACTTAGCCTGTCTATGTCCTTTTGCAGGTTTTTTATGTCCTCCTCACTCACTGCTTTCCCTCCCATCTTTGTATCATCGGCAAACTTGGATATGTTGCACTTGGTCCCCTCCTCCAAATCGTTAATATAGATTGTAAAGAGTTGGGGTCCCAGCACTGACCCCTGCGGAACACCACTAGTTACTGATTGCCAACCCGAGAATGAACCATTTATCCCAACTCTCTGTTTTCTGTTAGATAGCCAATCTTCCACCCATGCCAGTATATTACCCCCAATCCCGTGATTTTTTATCTTGTGCAGTAATCTTTTGTGTGGCACCTTGTCAAATGTCTTTTGGAAGTCCAAATACACCACATCCACTGGTTCCCCTTTATCCACCCTGTTGTTATGTCCTCAAAGAATTCGAGCAAATTTGTCAAACATGACTTCCCCTTCATAAAACCATGCTGACTCTGTCCGATTAAATTATGCTTATCCAAATGTCCTGTTACTGCTTCCTTAATAATCGACTCCAACATTTTACCAACCACAGATGTTAGGCTAACTGGTCTATAGTTTCCAGTCTTTTGTCTACCTCCCTTTTTAAATAAGGGCATTACATTAGCAGTTTTCCAATCTGCTGGGACCTTTCCTGAATCCAGGGAGTTTTGGAAAATTACCATCAATGCATCCGCAATCCCTACCGCTACTTCTCTCAAGACCCTAGGATGTAAGCCATCAGGTCCAGGGGATTTATCCGCCTTAAGTCCCATTATCTTACCGAGTACCAGCTCCTTAGTGATTTTAATCGTGTTTAGCTCCTCCCCCCCATAGCCCCCTGTTTGTCCAGTGTTGGGATATTTTTAGTGTCCTCTACTGTAAAGACTGATACAAAATATTTGTTCAGCGTTTTTGCCATCTCCATGTTCCCCACTACTAATTTCCCGGTCTCGTCCTCTAAGGGACCAACATTCACTTTAGCCACTCTTTTTTTATATAACTGTAGAAACTCTTGCTATCTGTTTTTATATTTTTTGCTCGTTTACTTTCATAATCTATCTTCCCTTTCTTAATTCATCTTTTAGTTATTCTTTGCTGGCTTTTAAATGCTTCCCAATCTTCTATCCTCCCACTAGATTTGGCTACTTTATATGCCCTTGTTTTCAGTCGGATACTATCCTTTATTACTTTACTTAGCCACGGATGGCTGTCTTTTCTTTTACGCCCCTTTTTCCTCAGTGGAATATATATTGATCCCCATCAACTCTCCTCACCAGCACTCTGCTTTGCCAACCTCTTCCTCCACATCCCACTTGACACTTACATCCCTGTGCCCTTACCCATTCTCTCTCTCGCTATGGTCACATTCACTTAACTATTCGACCATGCAGCCCTCACACTTCCTATCACTGTGATGCCATGACAACAACTACTTACAACACACAGGGAGGGTCCTTTGTATCCTTCTAAGCATCTTTGCTATGCATTCACTACACTCACTCCTTCCATGGACCATGGAGGAGCTTAGTTGCAAGGGTATTGAAAACATGGTAATTGTTCAGAATAGAATGACATCTCTTGAGGAGCGATGGTCAGCTATTGGGCAAACAAAGCAGACCTTCATGCAAGTCCTCTGGAGTAGGACTTCCAGTGCAGAAATGGGTCCCCCTGGCCCCCCTGCAGTGCAGCAAGGTGCTGTCTAGCCACTTGCTAGCTCTGAAGTGGGGCTGACCCATGAGAGGGATGTTGGTGGCAGACAACAAGGAAGTGGGGGCTCCTCTCCAAGCTCACACAACCATGCCACAGCAAAGCCCTCGGTCAGAGCCCCACCAGAGTCCTCACCCAAATGAGATGGGCGTCTCAGCCCCTGCACAGCCATAGGAGTAGCAGACTGTTGGTGAGCCCGCGCAGGTTCGCCACCCCAGAAGATGCCCGCCAAAGGCATCGAGACAGGAGCAGCAAGAGAGCAAGCAAGGGGCCTCCACATCTGCTGAAGCCACAGGGGAAGCACCACGTAGGAGCACGCATAAGAGGAAGATAAAGCACAAGTAGTCACAAGGGTAGTCACTTGGGTGCTGTGTTGTTTTGTTTTTGGACCAGCCATCATTGTGATTATATTATAAAGTGTTTTGATGGCAAATTGTTGAAGTTGTGGCCTGTGTCATTTCGCAAATGGGACTTTCACATTGAGGGCTTAGGGCGCCTTGCGATTATCAGAATGGTGGTCAGAGTGATAGGATTCCGTAGGTTCTTCTCCATTGTCGATGATCTGGTAAGAAGGAGCGAGACTAAAGTGTTTGATTGTGCAGGCTAAGCAAATCTGGCCAGGATGGGTGCATCCCTTGCATCCCGGGCAGCAATATGGTGGCGCTCTGGCGCCTTCTGGCCTGTGCATCTTCAGGTGGATGACTAGCAGCTTGGCGCTCCTGTTGATGTTCCTGCTGTTGGTACTGCTGTTGCTCATGGTTCTGCTGCTGCTGCGGCTGGTCTTCATCCGAATCTGATGTCCAGGAGGAAAGAAATTAAATGGTCGCCATGCTTCTGGTATATGCCTCAGTTGAAGAAGTGCTTAGTCAAGGTGGGGAGAGGGGTTTCCAAGGTGGTCACACTGGAGATGGGTGTCAGGCTCCAAACTTCCACAACACTGAGTATGCCTGCTAAAAGTTCCCCCAGACCTGAAACAACAAAGTTCTGCCACCTGCAAATGATCATCGGTGAAAACTCCTTTGTAATGGTGGAGCTGCAGCTGTTCGTAAGCAATCCACTAGTGAGGCCACCAGGATTACCTGGCGTGTTCCAGAGGAGGTGTGTAGGATGGGGGGAAATGTGTTAAAATTGGAAAGGCCTCTCAAAATGGGATGAAAGAGGCAATTAAGTGGTTGTTAAGGGCCTTAAGGGCCTATCCCGCCTCTTGGAGGTGGGATGGAAAGCGGGTCAGAAAACACGCACTTGGGAAAATTGCTCGGAGGCGGGATGGAGGCGGGAATGGGCCCGCCCGCCAGTTTTGGTGATTTTAACAACTCGCACGCCTCCAAACCCGCCTCCTCGGGGCTGGGAAAATCGAGCCCAAAGAGTGTTTCCACTTGCGGGGAAGAGCATAACTAGAGGCCAGCAATATAAGATAGTCACCAAGAAATCAAATAGGGAATTCAGAAGAAACTTCTTTACCCAGAGAGTGGTGAGAATGTTGAACTCTACCACAAGGAGTGGTTGAAGCGAATAGTATAGATGCATTTAAGATAACCATATGAGGGAGAAAGGAATAGAGGGTTATGCTGATAGAGTTAGATGAGGAAAGATGGGAGGAGGCTCGAGTGAAGCATAAACACCGGCATAGACTGGTTGGGCCGAATGCCCTGTTTCTGAGTCGTATATCCTATGTAATCCTATGTAATCTGACAGCATGAGGGAAGAGTCACAATCTGAGAGCATGAGAGAAGAGTGACTGGAGCTGAGAGTCATCCAACATGTGAGAGGAGTCATGGAGCTGGATTTTACCTGCCGAGATGAGTTGGGGGCGGGACTGCTGCCTTCCGAGTTCTAGTCCCGCCCCCAATGACGGCTGACGCACAGATGCTATTTTCCCCTGATTGGCCTTGTTAAGCCCGCTCTGCGGGCTTGCTGGCCAATTAAGGGAAAGTCGGTGTCAGATGACGTCAGTTGATGATGCTTCATCTGCCGGTTTTCTTAAAGGGACATGTAGCATTTATTTTTGACAGATGATTTGTCTGTGTTTGACAACATTGAGGCATTGTCAAACACTGACAATCACTGTACAAAGGTTAGCCCTTGCCCTCAGGCTCTCCAATGACTCTCTCCTTAGGATAAAACAGATGGTAGTTGCAGGTGAGGTTACAGAAGCAATCTGTCACTTCTCCCAATGTGGTGAGGCCACACAAACACTTCAAAGCTTGTCACCTGCAGAAAAATCTAAACACATTAAAAATGACTTTCCCAACATCTCCTTACCTCTGATACTCACCAGTGTCCCATTGGATCCTTCACACCACTTCTGCAGCTGTCATCTATACACAAACATTACAACAGACCCACAGCACGCCTCACTTACCCTGGCGGGGTTCCCCGACATCGGGAAGCCGGCAGCAGAAGTCTCAAAATGGGAAAAAGCCTCTTAACTGCCTGATAACTTTTTCATTTTGCCTGCAGTCCCGCCTCCTCAGGGCTGGTAAAATCCAGCCCATGGGGTCTGACAGATTAGGAACGGGTTCCTAGAAAAGGTGGGAATTTGGGAGGAACACCATTCAACCATCTGTCCGCACCTATCGGGCCATGTTTAAAAATTCCGACAGGGGTGGGGGGGTGTGGGGGGGGGGGGGAGCACGTGCTTCTTTGGGCCTCCAGGTCATGATGTCAAACTATGAGGCAGGACTGATGAAGTGACATCGCTGCTGGAAATCCCTCTGATTCCACCGAGCATACAGCCAACACACTGCACGTGCAGGCATACTTGCTTTTCTTTGTTTGAAGACTTGATCCAGGACTGTAACTGCTGAGAGGAATAGGTAATGGAAACATAATGGGGTTAATTTACACAAACTGTGAGCACAGAACTAGAGGGCAAAATCAACAACAGAAAACAAGAATTAGGAGGAATTTATTTTTGTTACAGAATAGTGGATATGTGAAAATGACTCCTAACAAAAGTGGTTAATATATGTTCTTCCAATGCTGAAAACGGAGATAGGGTGGGAGCTCGGCAGTGGTTCAGTCAGTTTATTCAGTGGGTAGCTGAGTCACACACCAGGAAGATTCCTAGGTTCAAATCCTGCTTTGTGCTTTAATTGACCGCAGTTGACCTCAGTGATCTTGGGTTAGGAACATGAAGAAGGGGGAAAACACTCAAATAATAGAAGTGGTTGAGCACAGGACTGGAGGTTGTAAGGGTAAGTGTCAAACTCTATGGGACATTGGTCCCAGTCATCGGAATATCAGTAATGGACTGTTACTGGTCAAGACTGAGCAGCACTAACCCTTACTCTGCTACTTAGAGATTTCTTGTGTGTATTCAAATGGTTTGCAGATTTAAGAGTTGTTTCAACATAAGACCGATATCCTGGACATTCATTCCATTAACTTCTGGAGGTGGAGAAACTTCATTAAGTTTCCCCTTTTCCCTGTGACTTTTCACCTTCCTCAAGACTTTTGACTAACTTTACAGACTGGGGTTGGAATTGCGTTGTGTGCTACGTTGGGTTAGTTTTATTAGCACACAGAGTAATCGGTCACAAATGCATTAATCAGCATGCTAAAAATAGGAATTTGATACAAACACGTTAACCAGCACACTAAAGAAATGTGAACAACAGACCGCTTACAACAGCACAAACCGCACAGCATGTGTTGGAAGCAGCAAAATCGCCGAAAGATCAGAAAGAAGGGAACAAGAAAAGGGCACTGGGCTCTGTAAACGCACTTCTTCCACAGATCATGTACAACCTACTCTATCATAAATACTCTCTGATCCCAAGATATAATCACACAGAACTTCAGAGTGTGCACTTCCATAAGGAGAGAGTGAGGGGGAAATGGTGTGTGATCCATCCTCTACTCATCCCCCTTTCCATCCTGGCCATTATTTTAAATTGGGTTAACAATCATGTTAAAACAGTGCATAAAGAAATTTTACATAAGTGTGTTAAGCAGTGCACTAACAGGGGAAATTAAACCCCTATTCATTAAATGGTATGCACAATTTATTAAACTGAAATGAACTTTTTTATTACAAAATATGCATTTCTCATTCAGAGCCAAGATTCAACTAATAATTAAAATCTTTTAAGGTATCCAAGATTGAGAAAGCAAACAAAAGAATTTGCTGTGCAAAGAACCGCCTATCAGATTCCGTCTCGAATATTTCAAAATCGTTCTTTGGGGCCTTCAGGAAACTCAGCCCTCAGGCGAACCCAATAAGTCTTTCACCGAGACTGAAGGCTCCCTACTTTTCCTTTACTAAATGTCATTGATGTTGGGCTGTTTGATTAGTCTTTGCTGCACCTACTCTGCCTTCTGTCGAGGTCGCTCTCAGCCCAGGCTGTGCCTCTGCTTATCCCAGCACTTTCAGGGGCTCGAGAGGTGCTTGAAAGCTGGATTGAGGCCCAGACTGTCTGGACGCGGCCAGCACTGGAAGGGCCCATTGTTTTCTTTGGCAAGCATTTCTGTATTTTTCCCTTTGCTCTCAGAGAAAAAAAAGCCTTCACCAATTTGCAGCCGCTGACCTAGGGAGGGGGAGGAAGGGCCAGACTTGCTTTCCACCCTTTTCCCCTACACTAATCTGACTCTGTCTGCCGGGTTCTCCTATCTCTACTCTGACTCAAAGAAGGCGGTTTCAGCTTTATAGAAAGAAAATAAAAATGTTTTCCCTCAACCTCTTCTTGTGTTTAACTCTTTAGCTGATGGCGGGTTTCCCCGTGCTGTGCTAATACTAAGATTGATTAAGTGCTGCCTTGTTTGTCCCAGTCACTCCTTCACTGGAACTCATGGTGGCAGACAGGTTCTTCCCGAGCGGTCAAAATGGAGAACCTGCCCAAAGGTTCTTGTTTCACTTATTATTTGAAGAGATTTTCTCAAACGTGTAGGTACAAAGATATAACTGGACAGTGAGGGTAGACAAGGCACAGAGACCAAAGCTGCTAAAGGGTAATGGGGTGATTGTCCTGTCCCAGAGCTGAAACACAGTAACCTACCAGCCTGACCGGACCTTTTGGTAAGAGCTCACTGTCAGGGTTTAGCACTTAGCTGTGGCCCCTAAAGACTGCGGCGGCTATTTAAGGGGGCTGCCATTTGTTGCTGGACAGAAAACTAGCAATTTCAGGCAAACAGCGCAAAGCACCTCCATTTCCTGTTTCTGCTTCGGACGTGTTTCTGCAGGAAGTACAGAGGGCTGCCTGTTTGGGACCCCAGGGCAGCATTCCCACAGGAGCAACATAGAGTCCACTTAGCAGGAGGTGGTGGATACAGTAAATGCTCTGTCTAACAGCTAAAGGGTGTAGTATTTCACTATACTAAGTAGATACCAAGTTTCCTCACACCTTGCCAAACTATGACTGAAGCTGCATCCTAAGCCTTCACAAAGTAGCTCTTTCTGAGCTTCACATGCATGCTAATACTGCAGCAAGGCACATTTTATTACTGCCTCTTCAAACTGGAACTGTTGTCGCATTATTATTTGGAAAGGTGGCACCCCAAACTACAACCTACCTGCCTGATTTGTGGTCATTTACTTACACACAAACTGGGATGCCATGTGGTCACTATCTGCTCTTCAAACTTCCAATATCTCAACACTACTTTTCAGTTTCAAGGATAAGACAACACATAAGAGACGGAAGCAAACCCCAACAGGCGGAGGGCCCCCTAATTTTCAGTTTGAACGGGCTATGCTCGACATCTTGGAACCTAAGAAGATGGAGGGGGTTCTGCAGGCTTTAACTGGTGGCTTTCCTAAAGCTCAGGCTAGTACCATTCTTCCCCTGTTATTCTTTCTCCGATCACTGATTCATTCAGTCAGACACATTCTAGCACACCACCCAAAAGGGCTCTGTTTGAAAGGGTGCTGTGCAGCCAGCATTCTAGAATATGTCCTTCTTCTGTTTCTGTAGCCGAGCCTCAAAAAAAAGTCACAGGCCCCAGTGGCACCCAAGGAGGCAGCACCCTGATTCACTCACTCCTTCCATAGCAAACACCAATGTAGGTACGTCCACCCCCGTGAGGATTAAGTGGTCAGTTTGTGGAGAGCGTATCAGGTCAAATAGAGCACAAGTGAGTAGGCAGTAGTGGGAGAGCAGGAGCAGGAACCCGATGATTGGAGGACCAGCTTGTGTTCTTACTCAGCTGCAAAGCAAAGAGATTCTGGCCTCACGGGGCCTGCATTTAAAAGAAGGATGCTTTCTGAGCACCAACGTTCCTTTCTATCATTACAGGGTGTGCCATGAATCCTGCATGGTTTGGTAGCATCTGTGAAGGAGTGCACTGCCCAATCTGTGCAGTCATGTTTGACTGTTTAACAGAACTGCATTGAGCATGTGGCAATACAAGGGCCAATTACAACAGTGCCCCAAGCACCAAGGTCCTAAGCTCAGAGTATTGCTTGTGAATGTTCAGGCTGCTGCTATTGAGGGCTTGGACTCCAATCTATAACAGCTGTCTTGTCTGGCTTCAGCATGCTGGAGGTTTGGATGAAAAGGCTATTAGCTAACTTCAAAGCTTTGAGGATTCAGGGAAAACCTTGGGAATGGTTAAGAAAGTGATTGAATTTTAGGAAACAATGGGCAGGATTTTCATTGGGCCGTGGAGTCGGGATTGGAGGCATGCGGGGAGTTAAAATCCCAAAATCAGGGGTCCCGACCCCATCCCGCACCCAAACCCGCCTCCATGCCAGTTTTAAAGGAGGTGGGTACCCGCCCCGCACTGGGACCCGCCTACCTGAGGCGGGAAGGGATTAGTGCCAATTAACTGCCTGTTAACAGGTAGTTAACAGGCAGTTTTTAGCCTAATCCCTATTTTTAAGGTGAAAGTGTGGGATTCCCGACGGCTCCAAACCACGCCAAGTTAGAGGAGTCGGGCCGTCGGGTTGAAGGACTTGGAGGGGTCGAGATGTCGGTGTTCAGGTGAGTGATGTGTGCATGAGTGCAAAGTTAAGTGTGTTTGGTGTGTCTAAAGTGATTAAATAAGTTTTACATACCTTTTCTTACCTTTTCAGCCTTCCTTCCTTTAGATCTCGGGAGTCACTCATCTCACCGGCACAGAAAGCAGAATGGCTGCGAACTGTCAAAAGTGACAGCCTGCAGCTTTCTGTGCAGGAGAGATTTCTAACTGAGTCTGTGGTGAAGGACTCATGTTAGAAGTAAGACTGTCAGTGTTTGACAGCTTCAAACAGCTGTGAAACGCTGATAATTCATCTGTCAAAAACTCTTGACAGATGAAATTTCAGTCTTTGACGTCACCTGTTGTCGGGTGGCCCTTAATTGGCCTGCTGAGCCCGCTGGGTGGGCTCAACAAGGTCAATCAAGTTAAAATCATGTGGATTGGCCACATCTCGATGGAGGCAGGACTACAACTCCGAAAGTTGTAGTCCCGCCTCCAACCCGACTCCTGAATGAAAATCCTGCCCAATGAGTACTTGTAAAGGGACTTATGTTGGAGTGGGGAGAAGGACTGAGTGGGGTGCCTCAGGGCATGGTGTTAGGACCACTACCATTTCTAATTTACATAAATGACCCTGATTCAGAAACTCAATGCAAAATGGTCACATTTGCAAATGGTACCAAACGAGGAGGAGCAATAGAATCAGAAGCAGCAGCTCTGAAACCACAAAATGAATTGGACTAAATATGTAAGTGGACAAAACAATGGCAGATGAAATTTAATGTAGACGAGTGCAAAGCGTTACACATAGGAAAGAGAATCAAACGACGCGAGTATTCCATGAATAGTGTGGAAATCGCAGAGGATGAAGTTGAAAGAGACCCAAAGAGTCTTAGTAAACTCAACAGTAAATGGGGCAGCGATTGATTATGGTCTGTTTTTGGGTGTATAACCAATGGCATGCCATTAGTGCACACCCAATCCGGGAGGTCTAAGACTGGCCCAAAATTGGGCGTCGGGCCTCATTTAGATTATTTGGGCAAGCTGTCAGTGCCTGTCCCACCTCCACAGGTAGCTCTCCCATTTTAAGTAGATGTATTTTGAGCCACTTCCCTCACCGGCAGCGACCCTAAGGTAAGGCGGCAACATGGAGGGAGTGAAGGGTGAGTGCGTGCGTGCATTGTGGATTTGGCGGGGGGGGGGGGCACTCCTGCACTGTTTTTTAAAAAGCGCATCTTTTGGTGGCGGTCACCACTTAGGCCACAACGACCCACTGAAAAATCCTGAACGGAGCAGGACCATCGAAATCCAGTTTAGCAGAGGGGTCCTAAAACAGGCAGTAAGGCCCTCATTTTCATATGTAAGGGTGAAGGGAAAATTACTAGTCCTAGCCCTTTTCGGGCTACCCCAGATCAGACGTATTCCCCAGACGTTCACCTTCAACTAAAGTTAAAGATAGCCGAATTCAATAAGACGCTTAATTGGGTCTAAAGGTTCAGACTATCTCTTCCTAAAGGAAAGGAACGACGTGAAGATGTTACCGTCCTCCAGATAGCACTTTTAATAAGTTTAACTAGACTGTAACCTTCTGGATATTATGAGGGTCCGGAATACCCCCCAGAATTCTGCAACTCCTCACAAAAGAGTGTACAGAAATTGAGTTTGTGAGTTTGATACAGAAATACTACCTGAGACAATTCTAAAAATATATAGATTTATTTAAGAGCCAACATACAGTCAATCACAACATTAACAGTTGAAAAACAAATTGCTTACATTTCTTATCCTCAGAGATCCTTATTCTCAAATCTTAACTTCGCACATTTTTACATTTCTTATTCTTAACTCTAATCCAGAATATCCACCAAAATCAAATTAAAAGTACCTTTGATCCCCGAGACTCAGAGTTAAAAACTTACAGAGCGTGCCTCTGAAGTTGAGAGAATCGCTTTGCCCCTTTCCAGCGACTTCTGACTGTCTATCTGAAAAGCTCTATTTTTATACCTTTTTTTAGTGGTTTATCCTTTGAAGTTTTCTGTTGATGTAAGCTAATTATCTCTAGTCATCTTCCTGTTGACTTTTTTCTATTCTTACTGTCAATTTAGCTGCTGCATGCATAATTATGTCTCTACCTTTAAGTGTTCCAAAAACTTATCATATAAAATTGTTATTACAGATTTATCTCTTTGATGCCATTCTTATTGAAGGACTTCCATTCAATTCTATAACCACAACCACAGTCTCCTGTCTCCGTGGTGTTCCAAGTTCAATACAAAAACCATGTGATTGCTTGGTACATCTACTGAAGTCATACCTTCAAAGTGTTCTGTTGGTATCATATTTATAACATGTAAATTAAAGACACTTCAGCTAGGGTGTTTGTTTTCCTAGCCATCTTAGTTGGTTATATTATATCGTGGCCTAGAAATTCAGTTGTTAGCGCCTTAGGAGGAGGAGAAGTGGGGCGCTAAGTGGCTAGCGCCTGGGCGCGGCATGATCTGCACCTCTCGCGAACTTCACTCAAGATTTAGCGGCGGCGCAAAACCGCAGCGCCCGCTCAGCTGCGCGCGCAGATCATGACATCATTTCATGGTGCAACGCCCTTGGTGCGCCCCGAACCGGAACTTCAGTGGCGCCGCCTTTCTGTGCGCCTGGCGCCCCCAGCGACTGGTAGAGGGGAATGGTTCCCAGTCACTGCAGGGCGCGGGGGGCGCTATTTAAAGGGGACTCCTGCATTATAAGTGGCAGCCATTTTGTGCCAATCCTTCTGTGTGAGAGACGGATATTTGGAGAGAGACAAAGGGAGAGAGCTTTCTGCTTTGACTCAGCGCTGGCACAGGTACTTCTGGCTTCAGGCCAGAGCTTTGCACTTGGATTTAACTTTCAGTGCCATAGCCTTGAGTCGCCACATATAATGGGGGCTGCAATGGGTGGAAACGTTGGCTTTCTGCATTGCATTCAAAGGGCTCAGAGATGCCATGAGAGAGTGCCAGTTATGGCCAGATGGAGAAGGGCCAACAGGCGTCGGCACAGGAGGCCTTACCCACCCAGGGTATACCGCCAGCAGTTCTCATATCTGAACATGTCTGAGGAGCAGTGTGTTCGGAGGCTGTGATTCAGAAGGGAGGTGGTCACTGAGATCTGCCACCTGCTTCGCAGAGATCTGCAGCCACAGCTGAGGAGCAGGACGTCTCTGTCGGTGGCAGTGAAGGTGATGGTGGCTCCCAACTTATATGCCACCGGCTCCTTCCAATCTGCTACTGGGGACATTGCCAACATCTCCCAGTTCGCAGTACATTGCTGCATCCGCCAGGTGACCAATGCCTTTTTCAGAAGGAATCGTCAGTACATCTTCCCCATGACCCTGGACAAGCAGCAAGAGTGTGCAATGAGATTTGGAAGAATAGCGGGCTTCCCCATGGTGCAGGGCGCCATTGACTGCACGCATGTGGCTTTGCGGGCGCCTCTAGAGAATGCCAAGGATTACCGCAACCGGAAGGGCTACCATTCGCTCAACGTCCAGTTGGTGTGTGACCACAGGCAGCTCATACTAGCTGTCAATGCCCGCTTTCCAGGCAGCAGCCACGATGCCTTCATCCTGCGCCAGACTTCTGTGGCAGACATTTTCGAAGCCCAGGCTCACCCAGGAGGATGGCTTCTCAGGGACAAAGGCTATCCTTTGTGCACCTGGCTGATGACCCCACTCCGTGCGCCCAGCACCCCTGCTGAAGAGCGATACAATGACAGCCATCAAGCTACCAGGAACATCATTGAGCACACAATCGGCGTGCTCAAGCAACAGTTCCGCTGTCTGGATCATTCCGGAGGAGCCATACGGTACTGTGCAAACTCTGTGCCCTTCCCGCATGACAAACTAATTCAGATAAACCCCCCAAAAAACAGTCAGAGACATAACTGGCTCTCACAACCTTCAGAAAAAGAAAAAAACAGTAAAACAAAAATGACCATGATCTTCGGCCTTCATATAAAAAACAAACACCACATACCCGGCCCTCATATAAAAAACAAACATAACAGTCTCGGCCTTCATATATAAAAAAAACATTCTTGGCCTTCATATATAAACACAACATTTGGCCACACCTTCTACTTTTTACCCTGCGAGGGTGATCCACCTCGCTTCCGCGAATGGCCCCTTCCCGCCCTGCAGCTCCTCCTCAATGGGACCCCAGTGGCTGCAGCAAGGCTGGGGGAAGGCTGCTGAGGGTCAGATGGTGAGACGGCAGATGCCCTTGGGGGATGGCCTGGACCAGCTCTGGGCCTGGAGGGCCCGGCTGCTGACTGCTCCAACTCTGCTTGGGCGGCAGCAGTCTGTCCTACGGGTGGTGGCAGCTGCAGTGGAGGAGTGACAGTGTTGGCAGCAGGAATGCTGCCAACCTGACAGAGCACAGGCACTCCCTAGTCGGCTGATACACTGGCACTCGCATGGGCCAGCACTGCAGCATGCACAGCAATCTGCTGAAGCACAGACTGCTGGGCTGCTGCGGCACGGCGAGGGCCCCGACGATGCCTGGCCGATCCAGCGAGGGTGGCAGCAGTAAGTGCCCGTGTGGCCCTGATCTGTGTCTGCATCAGGCCAGCCAGTGAATGCACGGCACGACTGAGCACTTGGCTGGAAGCCGCCTGTGATGCAGTGAAGTCCTGCTGACTCCTAGCCTGTGCTGCCGCAAAGTCCTGCAGACTCTTGGCCTGTGCTGCCCCGAATTCCTGAACACTCCTTGCCAGTGACTCTATGGAGTCAGGCATCCTTGCCACTGCAGCCATGAGCTCAGTGTGCCTGCGCTCAGCCTGGGCACCCATTTCACCAAGGAGCCGCACCTCCTCTGCGCTCACCGTAGCAGGACTGGAGGCCGCACTCACCCTCCGGGGAGAAGGCCGCCGAGCTTCCCCACCCCTCCCGCGTTGCTGCAGCCTGCTGGGCCCCGGTGCTTCACTCTCCTCAGACCCTTCCCCCCTGCTCCCCTCCAGGGAAGACGTGTCCCCATCATGGCCATGGGCTGCCTCGGCTGAGGGTGGCACTGATGGGCCGGCTTCCTCTTCCTCCTCCTCGAATTCAGAATCACTGACAGTGGCAGCTTGAGGGCCCGCCTCCTCACCTGGCAAATCAGCATCTGAAAGCAGGGAGGCACAAGAGTTGCTTTAGAGTGAGGACAGGGCAGCAGCGAGGGAGGCATGAGTGCTGCTATGCACTGCATTGGTTCGATAGTGGCAAAGGATGCTGGTGTGAGGCACAAGTGGAAAGAGAGAGGTCAAAAAGGTGATAACCTTACCATTGCTGTCCAGAACAGGGTCGGAATCTCCACTGGCAATGGGGCCAATCAGCCGGCCTGCCATAATGCGCTCCACACGCTGCTCCAGGTCGCTGAGCTCTTTCAGGTCAGGACAGCCTCCCCCGGTCCGTAGCTGCTGCCTGCGATTGTGGGTCAGCTTGCCCTGCAAGAGAAAGGACAGCCTCTAAGTACAATGTCAAGCCCTGATCTTGCCTGCACTGCCTCCCATGGCGGAATAGCCCTGACAGTGTCAAGCCCCAATCTTGCCTGCACTGCCTCCCATGGTGGAATAGCCCTGACAGTGTCAAGCCCTCATCTTGCCTGCACTGAGCGAAAAGAATATTTCCAGTTATATTCAATTCAATTCAATTCAATTTTATTTGCCATATGTAACCAGTACAAGTACAATTATAATGGAATGCTTACTCCCCGTAGGGACACATCAGCTATTCATACAGTGCCGCGTTCAGAAAGTCAATACAATGGCTTCCAGTGGCAGTGGGAGCACGATGTCCCTCAGCCGCTCCGTCCTCCTCGTCACCGCGGCCTCCTCCTCACTGTTGCCGGCTCCAAGTGGTGGCCTGCTTTCCCACTCACGATCCGACCTCTGGCCGCCATGCTCGGCTCCTCTCCTCCCAGTCGGACTGCGAGCTTCCCGCCATGGAGCTATCGGCCGACGTGCTGCAGCGGGTAATCGTGGCTGCTGCTGCTGCTCGTTGCGCTGCGCTGCCTCCGCCCGACTCGCTGAACACATCGTCGGGATGTGAATGCTCCGGTCGCCACGGCCTCCTCCTCACCATCGCCGGCTCCACGGTCCGACGGCCCGGGGCCTGCTTCTCCCTCTCACGGTTCGGCCTCTGGCCGCCATGCTCGGCTCCCCTCCTCCCAGTCGGAATTATATATGGAAAGTTACTAGTTAGCGTTTGAGAAGTCATGGACTACTGCCATCTCCTGGAGCTCATTTGATTGACTTGGGGAGTCAGAGAGGAATTTATCAGAGTTTTTCCTGAATTGGCCACAATTCTCTGTATTTTTGCCCCACCTAGGAAATGACATAGTTCAGGGGTGGGTGAGTGGTGTATGCAGTTGTACTATGTTTGGTTTGATAGGCTCCATGGTCTTTTTTTGCCTTTCTTCTATGTTTGCATATAAGGAGGTACAAGGTTGCCTTAATTGCAAAAGGCACCCACTAAATCCCAGCAGCCTCACTTACCCCTGCCACAGGAGAACCACAAGGCCAAAGCATGCCAGGTATAGACACTAAGCACTTTTAGGGAATTAAATTTGGTTTCACTTCATTTTAGCTGTGCTCAGAGAGTTTTCTTTTGCGGTTGTAAAATAAAGTGTGAACAGATCAAAGGACTGGCATCCGTGGTGGCTGAGTTAATACAAGCTGAGTTAAATAAAATGCCAACAAAAAAACAACACTTGATAATTCAGCTTCTGCATCAATTCAAATCTCCTTCCACAGATACTTCAAATAAACGACTCCACCCTTAAACAGTGACTTCCTCAACCCAGAATGTGCTGACCTTGATTGCCTTTTAAATAGGGGGTCTGATCTTACAACGCATTTTCCACTAGAAAATTGAAGAGTCATGCCTGCAATGGTTTCAATACCATAGGCATTCAATTTTATATTAAAATTGAGGCCCTTTGCCATTTTGAGAGAGACCTCATAAGGTGATCTCTACCTGATGCCCCAACCCCTAAATAAATGTCTGTTTCACTACGGAGTCACCAGTGACAGCAATTGGAAAATCAGTCCCTAAGAGCAAAGTATGGGCAGCTATCACACGTTCAACCATTGGTGGCCGTGCCTTCTGTTGCCTAGGCCCTAAGCTCTGGAATTTCCTGCCTAAACCTCTCCGCCTCTCTACCTCTCTCTCCTCCTTTAAGAAACCTAACTCTTTGACCAAGCTTTTGATCACCTGCCCTAATTTATCCTTATGTGGCTCGGTGTCAGATTTTGTGTCTTAAAATACTCATGTGAAGTGGCTCGGGACATTTTACTACGTTAAAGGCACTATATAAATACAAGTTATTGTTGTTGTATCGGTATACACAGGCAGGCATACCCACACACAATAAACGCATGCACACACACACACACACACACAAAACAAACACGTACACACAACAAACACACACAAACAACACAACCGCCCATGCAAACTGCACTGCCACACACCCACACAAACAAGCACACAGGGTGCAATCTGCACTTCGGACAGATTCTGTAAGGAGCAGCCCGCCTGAGAGCTGACTATATGAATCACCAGTGTGGAGTGTGTGGGAGGTTGAACAGGTCGAAATGGTTGAGAGTTGACCCCAATCTGTAGATGTCTCAACAATTTAACAACTAATAATATGTAGACCAACAACTGCAAATCTATTTCCCTCTGGGGGGTAAAATGAAACGGGAAAGTAGATGCGTGTAAACAGATGAGCAAAACCAGTAAATGGAAACAACTCAAAAAATCCCTTTCTACAGCTATTCTGTGCCTTTCATCATAAAAGAGCCAAACATCAATTAAGAAAACAAAAATCATGCCTGCCAAGGGTTGTTAAGGACCTCGGGCCTTGTTAAAAACCAATCATGATAAATCAGACAGTTTGAAAGGGGAAAATTAAAAACAAAGCTCAGAAGTTCAACTCGGAACAAGGGTTAGTCATACAAAAGAAGCTCATGTTTTGGACGCATCAGCACTGCTAGTACTTAAAGTGCTGGATTTAGGACTGAGGGTTGTAGCTGTATCTTGCTTAGTAATCCAACTCCTGCTAGAAGCCCTGACTGAACCAACCATGCCAGGTAACCTAACCTGCCTTTCGCAGACAGTCCTGAACTGACCCCAATCCCACACCCACTGGTGGCCTCAACGTGACTCGAGGTCTACTGGTATTCCTGACCTGACTCTTCCTGCAGGCCTGAACTGACCTGAATCCCACCAGAGGCCCTAAACATGCCTAACTCTTGCTGCCAACCCTGGAGTGATCTGACCCATCTCCCACTGACAGGCCCGTCCTCATCTGATCTGATCCAACTCATGCTTGGATTTTTTTTAAAGCTACGCTACGAATGGCACAAAGAAAATACTCAACACTGAATAAATAACGACTCGTAACTTAATCACCTATATATGTTCGCCTTCTCCATATTAAAAGTGACTGACTTACTAACTCTAAGTTCATTTATTTCAATATTATTAAATGGCCCCGATTTTAACTCCAGGTGGATTCCCCGCTCAGGCCTGAGTTAAAATTACAGTCGGGTCTCAATGATGTCATCGGGTTGCCACATGCATATGTAAAGAAGGACCCCGTTGACTCTGGGTGCATGTCCTTGCTGCCTGCTCAGGAGCAGGTTAAAATTGCAGATGTTGTGATCATGGCGGCTTTCGGACAGGTAAGAGCCAGGGCGCTTTTTAACTGCCCACCCGTCACGTTTCTGCTGAGCGAGTAGGGTTAAAATCGTCCCGAATGGGCTCAGGTCATGGCTGACTGGGTGAGTCGGTGCTCCCAGCTCACTGTGGCGACTGACTCCTATTCACATTGCAGGGCTGTAAGCAGGAGCCGAATTTAGGCGGCACACATTTCAGTCACGCTGCCTAATGGGACCTTTGTCTGTAAAATACACTTTATGAAATCTTCACTGGACCATTTCAACTAAATGTCACACAATCCACAGCTGGATGAATGAACTATTCCATATTTATACTGATTACAAGCCAATTTAGTTCTTTAGAATTGCAAAATGAACACTATTAAAGGGAAATTGCAATTGGCTCGTTTTCTGTCATTGCCGCTTTTTAAATTATTGTTGGATGAAACCAGCCAATGAGTTCACTCATTATTTTGACTGCTGACTGTTAAACACAACCAAAATGAGTGACGAACATTTTTTGAGCAAAACAGAAAAATACACCAATGAATATTGTACTACTGGTGAATATTTTGTGCTCATCAAGTGAAAGGCAACTATATTCCACTTTTGTCATCTAGTATCAACATCAAGCACTCACGGGCAGGTATATAATGAGTTAATTGCAGAATAAAGCTCTATACATTGTTCCATCAAACACTCTGAGGTCAGTTAAAGTACAGGTTAGATTCAGAGAAAAGGTTCTTCTAACAGGCCTTAATCCCAGCCTCGGAAAAGGGCCCTGCCTTGCTAAACTTGTGCTGCACTATTTCTGGCACCACTATCACATGAGAGACACTTACAACTATGTCCCTTTCTCCTCTACATTGTGAGAGGCTCTCTAGCAGCCATCATGGAAAGGTTCTGGGACAGGCTGCTCACCCCTGCCCAAACTTAAAGTTTCCTGGCACCCAAGCCCCGTTTAATTGATCACCATCAATGGAAAGCTGGAAGTAGTAAGTTTTGTCTGGAATTCTTAACAGGGAAAACAACAACAAGAACAACAACTTGTATTTCTATAGCACCTCTAACGTAGTAAAATGTCCCAAGGCGCTGCACAGGAGTATTATAAGACAAAAAATTTGACACTGATCCACATAAGGATAAATTAGGGCAGGTGACCAAAAGCTTGGTCAAAGAGGTAGGTTTTAAGGAGCGTCTTAAAGGAGGAAAGAGAGACAGAGAGGTGGCGAGGTTTAGGCAGGGAATTCCCAGAGCTTAGGGCCTAGGCAACAGAAGGCACGGCCACCAATGGTTGAGCGATTATAATCAGGGATGCTCAAGAGGGCAGAATTAGAGGAGCGCGGATATCTCGGGGGGTTGTGGGGCTGAAGAAGATTACAGAGATAGGAAGGGGCGAGGCCACAGAGAGATTTGAAAACAAGGATGAGAATTTTGAAATCGAGACGCTGCTTAACCGGGAGCCAATGGAGGTCAGCGAGCACAGGGGTGATGGGTGAACGGGACTTGGTGCAAGTTAGGAGAATGGGAAAAAAAGGATGCTGGGCAAGGAAAACGATCCAATCTGGGGTTTACAGCTCTAATCCAATAATAATACAACAGAATTCACTAGAGGGTGAGGGAAAGGTCAGATTATTTCTGAGGAAGGAAGATGAGCATCTGAACACACAATTATATTACCGCAGTGTGGGCAACAAGGAAGGAGGTATTTGTTATCTCTTCCTGGACCTAGTGTGCCAACATATTTTAATGACATGCATTTATACAGAGACTTTAAAGAAAGAAAGACTTGCATTTATATGGCGCCTTTCACAACCACCATACATCTCAAAACGCTTTACAGTCAATTAAGTACCTTTGGAGTGTAGTCACTGTTGTAATGTGGGACACACGGCAGCCAATTTGCACACAGCAAGCTCCCACAAACAGCAATGTGATAATGACTAAATAATCTGTTTTTGTTATGTTGGTTGAGGAATACATATTGGCCAGGACACCGGGGATAACTCCCCTGCTCTTCTTCAAAATAGTGCCATGGGATCTTTTACGTCCACCTGAGAGAGCAGACGGAGCCTCGGGTTAACGTCTCATCTGAAAGACAGCACTTCCGACAGTGCAGCACTCCCTCAGTATTGCACTGGAGTGTCAGCCTAGCTTTATGTGTTCAAGTCTCAGGAGCGAGACTTGAACCCACAACCTTCTGATTCAGAGGCGAGTGTGCTACCAACTGAGCCACATAGAAGATTAGCCCAACCACTTGAGAGAAGCGTAATCAGGCAAAATTTGATGCCGAGCCAAAGAAGGAGATGTTAGATGGGGTGCCTAAAAGCATGGTTAAAGCTGTGGGATTTTAAGAGAGTCTTAAAGGAAGAAATGAAGGTGGAGAGGTCTAGGGAGGGAATTCAAGAGAGTAAGCCCTGACGGCTGAAGTTACCAATGATGGAGTGAAGGGAGTCGGAGTACACAGGAGGGCAGAGTTGGAGGAATGCAGAGTTCTTAGAGGTTTATAGGGCTGAAAAAGTTAAGAGAGATAGGAGGGGTGAGGACATGAAGTGATTTAAACCTGAAGGTGGCAAAGGCCTGAATTACAGTTTCTGCAGCAGATGGGCTGAGGCAAGGGTGGAGGCGGGCAATATTACGGAGGTGGAAGTAGGTGGTCTTTGTGAAGGAGAGGAATTGAGGTTGGAACTTCAACTTGGCCTGAAATAGGACACCAATATTGTGAAAAGTCTGGTTCAACCTGAGACAGTGTTCGGGGAGAGGCATGGAGTCGATGGCGGGAGTACAACGTTTTTTGCAGAGGCCAAAGGTGATGGCTTTGGTCTTCCCAATGTTTAACTGGAGTAAATTGCGATTCATTTCAGGTCTGGATGACGGACAAGCAGTCTGACAATGCAAAAGCAATGGAGGGGTTGACAGAGATGGTGGGGAGGCAGAGCTGGGTGTGGTCAGCATACATATGGAACCTGACCTTGTTTTTAGATGATGTCGACGAGGGGCAGCATGGAAATGAGAAAGAGAAGCAAGGAGAGATCACTGGGGGACTCCAGACGGGAGCAGAAAGATTTCTCAGATTGCTGCACAATAAGGAAAAGGGCACCAAGCATAGGGAAAGGGAAGGGACTGGATGGAGAGGAATGGCACGGTTCAACAAAAGTATTTTGAGGATGTTTTTGAAAGCAGGGAGGGTAGTGGCATGGCAGAGGGACCTGAGTAAAGTATTACAGAGGTCAGCCTCTCAGAGTAACTGTGGATAGGAAAATAACTGGCTTTTCCTGTGTTGCCCATATCCCGAGAATCAACAACATTTATTAATCACCCCACTCTCAGAGCAAAGCCAAATAATATGGAGAACACACCAAATAGCACAGCTGCCAATTGCAGTACCCAATGTGGTACTAAACCAAACAGTGTAATTAAGTCCCTGTTCCATCATTGGTCTGTGCTGAGTTGGCTGATCTTTAGCATGGTGGTAGCGAGGGTATTATAACTGTCCTGAGCACTTCTGAGCTAGGGAGATAGCAAGAGCTCCCACTCAAGTTTGTTATCCATTGACCACAGCTGAAAAGTATGTGATTGTGGACATTGGGTTTGACGCAACTGTGTTTACAATTGTGGTGGAGTCATTTCTACAAGTGGACAAGATAAATTGTTCGACTAGAGGGCAATAAAGCTCACTCACTTTATCCTCTATTGGCTGGGAAGATTCTTCCTTTTGTTTTGAATTACCTGCCTCAAGTTCACAATAATAGTCTGATAAAAATCTGTCTGAGATAGGAATTTGTCCAGAATAGCAATGATTCATGTCCCACAACATAGACTTTACTCAAAGGATTTATAAATGTTAACATATTGGGCCAGTAATTCCTGTCCCAACGCGTGAGTACGGACGGGGTACTCACGCGTGGGCCCGGAGGAATTGCCGGTTTTCAGCATGCACAGTGCATGCGGGGAAAACCGGCATTTCCTCTCCTCTGACCCAAGGGGTTAAGAGGCGGAACGCGTGCGAGGTTTCAGGTAGCGCGTGCGCGCTGAACTTCCCTTTTTTTTGAAGAGTTGCCCGTGGGGAAAAGACTCCGGTTTTTACGTGTGAAAAAAGCAGCCGTAAGTACTTACTTTTAACAGGTAAGTGGTCTATTAAGTAAAATTAGAAAATGTTTCCACAGGTTCATTATTTTTGAAGACTTTACAGTAAGGTAAGTGTATTTTTAGCCCCGATTTTTTATATAATAATTTTTTTCAAAATTTAAAATTATTGTTTAAAATAGTTTTTTACAGTTATTTATAGTTCATTTAAGTAGTGCGATGTTTTTTAAAAATTTCTTTCAAGTTTAAGTAGTGTTTTGGGGCCAGGAGTTTTCATGAGTTTGACAGTTCTTACAATCAAACTCATGAATGAACTTTTGCAACCTCCCATTGGTTGCCCAGTGCTCACGTGATCCCAGCCGGCTCATCGCACTAAGTACGCCGCTGGGTCACGCACGCACAGTGCGGCAGGACCTGAAGCGGGCCAGTGAGAGGAAATGCAATGCGGGCCAGGATTGAAATGTCAGCGCGCTGGGTAAGTGCACATCGGGGGCTTGCACGCGCGGCAAGCCCCCGAACCTAATTTCTGGGCCATTGAATTATGCATCATTGTTGTCCTCGTCACCATTTTTATCGTTGTTGTGAAACTTTTACACTATAAATGGGCAAATGGCTAAAGAGACGTGTATTCCAGAAACTGTCCCAAGTGGAATAATAATAACATGCCAAACTGACGGGCAGGGAAAGACCAGCTGGTCTACCAAGCTTGCCCACACCTTAGTGGCTGGAGCATCGTGACTGAACACTCCCCACAGCCATTTAATCTCCTGGGAGAGGCAAATAAACCAGAGCAAAAGCCCAGGGCCAATAAGGGAAAAAATACTCTGGAAAATTCCCTCCGGCGATGGAAACTAGTCCAGGAGATCACATGGACCAAGTGTTATCTGTAAAGACAGACACATGGGATTATCCAATGTGGAACAGTGTAAACCCCATCTGCATTCCCAGAATGATCCCAGATGGCACAGTGTAAAACATAACAACAGAAGATGCTGGAAAAACTCAGCAGGCCAGGCAACATCCGTGGAGAGAGAAATAGAGTCAACGTTTCAGGTTGAAACCCTTCTTCAGAACTGAGAAAAAAAGGCAGGAAATGAAACAGATTAAAAGGCAGTTTGGGGGCTGGGAAATGGGGGAGGGGATGAAAGAAGAGACATTAAGAGATATTCAAGGTGAGACGAGATGGTAATAGGACAGGTTCTTCTTAGGCAGTCCCTCGGAACCGAGGATGACTTGCTTCCACATTAAAAATGAGTTCTCAGGTGACTGATGAGTCCAATGCGGGACCTACAGTCTCTGTCACAGGTGCGGCAGACGATGGTTGAAGGGGCGGGTGGGTGGGGTGCTTGGGTTGACGTGCGTTCCTTGCGCTGCCTGCGCTTGGCTTCCGCTTGCTCCCAGCGAAGAGACTCGAGGTGTTCGGCGCCTTCCTGGATGCTTCTCCTCTACTTTGTGCGGTCTTGGGCCAGGGATTCCCAGGTGTTGGTGGGGATGTTACACTTTTTCAAGGAGGCTTTGAGGGTGTCCTTGAAGCGTTTCTTCTGCCCACCTGGGGCTCTCTTGACGTGTCGGAGTTCCGAGTAGAGCACTTGTTTTGGGAGTCTCGTATCAGGCATGCGGACAATGTGACCCATCCATCGGAGCAGAGTAAGTGTGGTCAAAGCTTCGATGCTGGGGATGTTGGCCTGAGCAAGAACACTGACAGTGCGCCTATCCTGCCAATGGATTTGCAGGATCTTGTGGAGGCAGCGTTGGTGGTACCTCTCCAATGCTTTGAGGTGCCTGATGGTCCATGTCTCTGAGGCATACAGCAGGGCGGGTATCACTGCTGCTCTGTAGACCATGAGCTTAGTGCCGGGTTTGAGGTCCTGGTCTTCAAACACTCTCTTCCTCAGGTGACCGAAGGCTGCACTGGCACACTGAAGGCGGTGTTGGACTTCGTCGTCGACGTCTGCCCTTGTTGACAGTAAGCTCCCGAGGTATGGAAAGTGGTTCACGTTGTCCAAGGCCTTGTTGTGGATTTTGATAATCGGGGGGCAGTACTGTGTGGCGGGGGCAGGTTGGTAGAGGGCCTTTATCTTACGGATAGGACAGGTAAAGAAACAAACAATGGCTCTAGATGAAGTGTGAAATGTGCTGGCAGAATGAAAGACAGCTGCCATGTGGGAGAGAGAAAAAAACCCCGAAAAGGCACAAACCAAAAGTGTATATAAAAAATATGAAAATATAATAGGGGCCGAGGTTATGATCCAAAATTTCTGGATGTGTAAAACATACCTGTGTTCCTTAAGATTATCTCAGGTGAGAGAGTGGGAGATAAAACTGCATTCCCGGGAATCTCCTAATGGCAAGGGAGCTTTCGCATATACTGTATGTGTATTGCCTCCTGGCTGCATGGCTGCCTGACCGTTGGTTGAGAAAGGAGACTCATTAATATTCTACAATTTGTTCCAACAAAGAAAACAAGACGACACTGGAAACTGCAACATGGAAATGAGCTCTGAGCCTTAGAATGTAAACAAAGCTTTTCAAGTAGCTCAAGGAGACGAATACAGGCCCTGAAAAGAGTCTCCATCATATACCTCACAGAGAAAAGAAAGCTTAAAACACACAAACATTTTTCTAGAACACACAAAAAATGAAATGATCTGAGGAGTGTACCATTAACAGAAAAAGATCTGATGGGAGGAGACAATCAAATCTACACAAATATTTTATATTTCTTGTAGCTTTGTTTTTACAGAGGAGCTGGAAGGAACGAGTGTGCATCTGAAAGCCAGCTGGAGAAAAGCCTTCATTTTTTTTTCAGGCACAAAGATCTTTCTTTGGCATCTTGCTTGTGTGTACATTTCAGGGAATGCTTACTCCCAGCAAAACAAGCCACGCATTCCCAGCAGCGTGCTCCTCAGTGTGTCTGTGTATCAATATTTCCTCCCTGAAATCATTTCAATTGGGATCAAAAGACTGATGGTGCAATGAGTTAGCATATCGTTCTTTAACCTCCGTGGATCTCATGCCAAGTCCAGGTCAGACTGATGGGATGGATGAAAAGGGCTCATTTTCCAACTCGGCACTCCAGGCGGGGAGCCTCACCCTCCAGGAGTGCAGATCGGATATTCAGGCTTGTGATATGTTTGATGCTTCAACCTGGAAGCGTAGTCGTAAAATTACCTCTTTTTTGCCACTGTAAGGGTGCTTTTGTGAGATCAGTTTTTGTGCACTGGGCGTGGATCCATGGGAGAAAAATAATGCTTTGCCTTGACCAAATATCTAGATTTTTACTAGCATTTTGGGGATCACGTTTTGGATTCTGTTCGGGTACAAGTAGGATCATTGCTGCTAAGCCTGTAAACATCTTCCTCTGGTATAAGATCAGCGGCCAGAGGCACCTACCCAAATACTGTGCCCCTGTACCCCAACATTTTGAAAATCAAACTCAAATACTGCTTTGATGGGCTCCCTCCATTGCTGCCTTTGGCCCACCCATCACTAAGATGGGGCATTCTGTGTTGCTAGGCTACCAACAGGCGGAGCTGGTGCCATGGAGGCCCTTCATAAAAATGCTATAACTTTGCTTGAGAGTAATTTGTTTCTGCCTTTTGGAACTGCACCTTGCTAATAGGTTGAGCAGTGTTCCTTGCACCTAATTCAAGCTTGATTCAGCCTACCCAAAAATTAATCTCACACAGTACCCTTGCAGCTGGCAGAGATAGAGGCAGGTGTTAGGTTAAAATGTGTGTGTGTGTGTGTGTGAGAGAGAGAAAGAGTATGCAAGAACACAGTGAGACAGTGAGTGTGAGAATAGTTTGCCATAAATATGTCTAAAAGTGCAGCAGATTGCAGTATTTTCCAGGTAAATGTTTGAATTTTCCTGAAAATGCCCACCTGGAACATCTAAATCAATAATAACCTATTCCTTCAGTCAATCACTAAAAGTTGCGCCACAGGTTAGCAAGGCCATAAAAAATGCAAACCAAGCACTGGGGTTTATTTCTAGAGGGGTAGAATTGAAAAGTAGGGAAGTTATGCTAAGCCTGCATCGAACCTTGTTTAGACCACACTTAGAGTACTGTACTGTGTACAGTTCTGGTCGCTGTATTATAAAAAGGATAGAGGCACTGGAGAGGTTGCAGAGAAGATTTACAAGGATGATACCAGAAATGTGAGGGTATACATATCAGGAAAGGATGAACAGGCTGGGCCTCTTTTCTTTTGAAAAAAGAAGGCTGAGGGGTGACCGAATAGAGGTCTTTAAAATTATGAAAGGTTTTGATAGAGTGGATACAGAGAGAATGTTTCCACTTGTGGGGAAGAGCATAACTAGAGGCCATCAATATAAGATAGACACCAAGAAATCCAATAGGGAATTCAGCAGAAACTTCTTTACCCAAAGAGTGGTGAGAATGTGGAACTTGCTACTACAGGGAGTGGTTGAAGCGAATAGTATAGATGCAGTTAAGAGGAGGCTAGACAAGCATATGAGGGAGAAGGGAATAGAGGGTTATGCTGATAGATTTAGATGAGGAAAGATGAGAGGAGGCTCGAGTGGAGCATAAACACCGGCATAGACTGGTTGGGCCGAATGGCCTGTTCCTGAGCCGTATATCCTGTGTAATCCTATGAAGATGTGGGCTCACAGACCACCTCTTGCACAGGGTTCCCCACAGGCCTTGAGCCACTGGGCATGGGTGTGTTTCATGATTCAGGACTTCATTGGAATTTTTCAAAAAACGTTCTTTATTTCTCTCAAGCACTCATTTGAGTGGGAGGAGCCACAAGAAAGGCCAAATGCTGGGATTAGAGATCTAAGTTTAGCCCAGGATTGTTTTAGAGATTAATACTGGATAAAGGTGTTGAGTAAAAACCCTCACTAATACAGAGAGAGACAGACGGACAGACAGAGACGGCAGAGAAAGAAATAAGACACAAAGGAAAACAAACGGAAACAATCCTAGAATCATAGAATGGTTCAGCACAGAAAGACCCAACTACTCTGAACCCATTCTCCTGCTCACTCCTCATATCCTTTAAAAGTCCTCTTGTTTCAAGCAACTATTTGATTCCCTTTTAAAAGATTGGATGAGGATGTGTCACCTTCCCATCAGAGGCCGACATATCATGGGACCTAGAGCTCATAGGTGGAGAAGGAGCAGGAAATTCTGGCTTAGTGAATCCCCAGCTCTGTCCATGGCCCTGGCCCCTGCTCATCACTTGCTTTGTAAGAGGTGGACAAAAAGTTCCACTCCTTACAAGTCAGTGAGGAAGCTCGGAAACGGCAGGGGCCTGGTGTAACCGGGGTCATAGAAACATAGAAACATGGAAGATAGGAGCAGGAGTAGGCCATTCGGCCCCTCGAGCCTGTTCCGCCATTCAATGAGATCATGGCTGATCATCCAAATTCAGTACCCTGTCCCTGCCTTCTCCCCATATCCCTTGATCCCTTTAGCCTTAAGAAATATATCGAACTCCTTCTTGAATATATTTAATGAATTGGCCTCAACCGCCTTCTGTGGTAGAGAATTCCACAGGTTCACCACTCTCTGGGTGAAGAAATTCCTCCTCATCTCTGTCCTAAATGGCTTACCCCTTATCCTTAGACTGTGACCCCTGGTTCTGGACTCCCCGGCCATCGGGAACATCCTTCCTGCATCTAGTCTTAGTCCTGTTAGAATTTTATAAGTTTCAATGAGACCCCCTCTCATTCTTCTAAACTCTAGCGAATACAAGCCCAATCGGCCCAATCTCTCTTCATACGTCATTCCTGCCATCCCAGGTATCAGTCTGGTGAATCTTCGCTGCACTCCCTCCATGGCAAGAGCATCCTTCCTCAGATAAGGCGACCAAAACTGCACACAATACTCAAGGTGTGGTCTCACCAAGGCCCTGTACAACTGCAGCAAGACATCCACCGCAGTTACCCTGGGGGGTTCTGCCAGTCTCCAAAAGGAGTTATGGCAGGTGGCTGGCAGAAGCCCCAGGACATTTCAGTTCCACTAATTTCAGGTGTGAACAGTGTTTTGCTGCCCAACCTGCTCAAGGAAGAAAAGAAACGGTGCCTGTCCTCGTCGGGTCAATAAAGTTTTCCCCAGCTCTGGTCTGCAGTCCTGGACGTGAGAGGAGTGGCACTCCCTCCACATGCCTCACAAGGCATTCTTCCTCCCATGGGCAGCCGCCAGTCTTTCTGTCTTTTGCTGCATTTCATTCGGGACTGTCTAACGATCAGTTTCATTGAAATTGTGTGCTCTTCTTCTCTGCCTCCTCGCAACCAACTGTTCCCTTCTTCAGCTGTCCCTGTCAGGTCCTCCACATGGAGTCATGCTTTGAAAGTGCCATAAAATCATACATGAGCCCTCTCGTGTATATCCAACAGTTACCTCAGTCTTGCAATATGTTCATTACTCACCTGCTGCTTCCCCAGCTTGCTGCTGCAATCTTCGTCCATTCTGGCCTCTTTAATGACCAGCCACACAAATTTCCAACCAACCCGCCCTCAATGCTATATTCCCGTATTACATGTGAGTTGCAATACTGAAACACCAGTGGATATTTAAATTAGCTGACCATGCATTCTGTGGTGCTTGGTGAGGACCGGGAGTGAGGGAAGTCCCACCTCCAGAGCACAACACCAGCCTAAATGGCCCCATGGATTTTCAGGGCCTGTATATCATGAGCACGGATGCTGAGGAATATTAGTAAAAGCTCACTGACCATAAAAGAGAGGTGCGATTAAACAGGGCAGGGTAATAAATGCATAAACCCAAAGCCCAAGGTGGAGAAGGACCACTGACTGGCACTGAATTGAGGACACCACTAGCGCTTCGCACAGATGATGATTTCCGCTGTTGCTTGGACCGTAGTGAGGTGTGTGATATCATGACATCTACTGCATATGGATAAATATAAACCACACATAGTGTGGACAAACTTGATTGGTGTGCCAATATCACTTCGTTAAGCATAGTGCCACGTGTTAAATAATGTTTCACTGTCTTCTTGTGTCTGCATTCCTGAAAGTCTTTAAAAGCAAATAAATCTTCAACATCAACGTTTCTTCCTCAGACTGGGCAAGACAGACTCGCAAATCAGAGATTCTTGTTTTACTGACATACCAAACAATGGTTAATTATTAGAAAAGCTTATGGCTGAGGAGGTAAGCGAGATGACTCATAAGAAAAAGCATTTTGGCCCAATAGAATCATCCCTTTTAAAGATCAACCCCAACTTGTCAAGTTAGAATCCTAGACATTTACAGCACAGAAGGCAACAATTCAGCCTATCATGCGAGTGCCGGTTCTTTGTTAGAGCATTCCAAAAATAATCCCAAATCCTGTTCTCTCCCCATCTTCTCTCTCTCCTTCTCTTCTCGCTCCAGAAATGCATCCAGTTGGCTCATCAACTTCTTTTAATTGTTGTCTTTATTGGTCTTCTCTGATACTTTTTTCCACCACTCTTTCACCATTGGACTAAAAAAGTTCCACCTTACTCCTAACTGCCTCATTTTTCAGTTGTATCTCCTGGTATTTGAACCCCTCACCACAGTGAACAATTTGCCTGAATGAATTGAGATTGTTCCCTTCAAGAGCCCAAACCTTGCCTTTCCTCACACCTTAACTTCCTGTCACCCAGACACATTTCTGCTGCTTAGCTGTTTTGGAGAAAGAGGATGGCATCCTCCAATGCTGAGAGTCAATTATACTAAGGAGGAGATTCTGGGAGAATGTACCTTCATTCCCAGATCATCCCCAGGAACATCTTATAAAAAGGTGAGGATGTTTAAAGAACCGTCTAATTTTAGATGAAGAGAGACACCAGCAACGGGGCACAGAAGTTTGCAACTCATCCATATCTCAAGCCAAATGTAGACAGGAAGTGCTTGAAGGCATCAGTCAACCAGCAATGTTGATGTTAGCAAGTAGAGTGCCTTCCACCCGCTGTGCATTGATATCAACTGTTCATACTGCATTACACAAGAAGATTGGTCATTCTTAGCCATGTCCTCTGGGTCAGTGCCAAATCTGTTAAAAATTAACATACAAACACACAAAAAAGGTCCAAAAAACCTATCAGGTCCTTCAAGCATGCCCCACCCAGTCATATGCCATTCATCCAGCTATGCTTTCTCCTGGGAGAGGCAGGAAAACAGGAAAAAAATAACTGAAATCAATCCAGGAACAACTGGGAAATTCTTCTCTGACTCCATAAGCAAGTTCCAGGAGATGGCAGTAGTCCATAACTCCACATTATTACAATTAACTAGCAAGAACATGTGAAGCCTGTAAAGGACAATAACCACCATTTCTTGGCCATTTGCAATCTAATGTTTTCTAATAGCCATCTAAGCCATACTTTCTCAAATATTTTTTGGAAGTCCAAGTACACAGCATCAACTGAACTATATTCAGTCACCATTCTGGTCACTTCCTCAAAAAGCTCAATCAAGTTATGGAGAGGGGACTTACATTTCGTTAAACCTTGCTGGGTATGCCTTATAATCACTGAACTCTCCAAATGATCATATATCACCTCCTTTATGATGCCTCATGCTTGACACCATCTCTGCTCAGATTTTCCAACCGTGATTGCGGCCTAGCAAGCAGCCACCACCAAAAAAGTAAGTGCTCATTCCGATTCCATAGAACTCCCAAGGGCCTCTGCCAGCCCATGATCGGTCCCCCGCCCATTCTCCACCCCCCAACCCCCTACCCCCCGGGATTTACCTTCTGGTGAGGCAAGCGGTCCAATTCATCTTTATAACATGAGCAAGCTGCCTGTGGAGGCACCAAAATAATGTTAATGAGGTCTGAGGCCCAATTTTAGGCCAGCCTCAGGCCTCCCAATTGAGGCGTGTGCTCCACGTGTGGCGCCCATATCAAGCCCGAAAATGGGCCGAAATGAATTTTTAGAGTTATAGGGCGGAATCTTGAGACTGCTAGTTTTCGGGTTCCAGTTCCACTCCCAGCGACGTCTGATGAACCGACGCTATTTTGCCCTGATTGGTCTTGTTAAGCCCGCCCTGCGGGCTTGCCGGCCAATTAAGGTGTTAGATGACGTCAGTTGATGACACTTCATCTGCCGGTTTTCTTAAAGGCATATGCACCACACTTGTTTGACAGATGATTTGACAGTGTTTGACAGCATTGAGGTGCTGTCAAACACTGACAATCACTGTCCAAAGGTGAGCCCTTGCATCCAGGCTCTCCAATTACTCTCTCCTTAGGATAAAACAGATGGCAGCTGCAGCTGAGATTGCAGAAGCCATCTGTCACTTCTCCCAATGAGATGAGGCCACCCAAACACTTCACAGCTTGTCACCTGCAGAAACATCTAACCACATTAAAAATTACTTTCACAACATTCCCTTACCTCTGATACTAACAAGTGTCCCATTGCATCCTTCACACCACTTCTGCAGCTGTCATCCAAACACCAACATAACAGCAGACGCACAGCACGCCTCACTTACCCTGGCAGGGTTCCCCAACGTCGGAAAGCCCGCAGTAGCAGTCAAAAAATTGGAAAAAGCCTCTTAACTGCCTATTAACAGGCAGTTAAGTGGCTATAATCCTCTTCCCGCCGATAGGTGTCAGGTCCCTGCACAAATCGGGGACCCGACTCCCAGGAAGATTGGTTGGAGGCGGGTTTTGGACCCGTCCCATTTTGGGGTATTTTCCCAGCAGTCCTGCCTCCAGACATACCTCTTCAGGGCTGGTAAAATCCAGCCCAAAGAGTCATTACGGCACAGAAGGAAGCCATTCGGCCCATCGGTTTCCACCCCCATCGTTATTATCCAGCCAGGTTTTAGAGATACTATTATACCATAAATTCTCAATGGAAGTGTCTGCCTGTAACTGCAGCATTTCATTTCTAATACCTCTAGCATCAGCATAAAAATTCCACAGAATTCCATGCATGCCTTAAGTGGCTCACCCTATATAAACAACCTTGATCCCTTTATTTGAAATTCATTAGATTGTTACTACCACCATCAGCTGCCCTGCCTTCCAGCGTCCAACTGGAACTACACACATGATAAGCTGCAGCGTCCGCTGTCCAAACCAATTTAGATACTTCCCAATGGAGTTTTCTTCAGGCTGAGCTAGTCTATTAGTCCCCAACACATTCAAATGAACCTCATCCTTCCTGAAAATTTATCCTTCCCAGAAAATATCCTCCAGTTATCTACGAACATAAGATTTTCTTTTTGTATTACATCTTGAGTTAATCATTAAAGCCAATTAGTCTGCTGTTCCTTTCAATGAACACCAATCGCACGCCAACAATTCAGACATCATTTACCCACCTATTTCGTCCTTCAGTGTCCTGACCATTCTCTAGTAAGTGCCCTTTAAGAGGAAAGACTCTATTCATTCTATCATTTGCACCAGTGTGCAAAGCAATGACACTTTTACTTTCCCTCTTCATCTACCACTGTCGCTAGTATCCATGTTCGTTGTCCTAGCCCCCAGAAAGCATGCAACTGTCCTAGCAAACAACTTTCCTCAGCACAGCAGCCTGTCTCAGAGTGGAGTCTCCAGCAAGCAAGGCTTTCTGACTTACCTTTGGACATATTTGAGTCTGTTTGGAGACGGTCACTGTTGTAACTCTGTCCTTCCTCTCCTTTTTGGGTTTGGGAATGGGCTTTGAGAAGTAGAGGTAGAGACAACAGCTCTGCGGAAGCTCCAAATTGTCTTCAGGTACCCGAGAACAGTCCATTCCACTCCAAACAAGAAATCGATGATGTAGACTAACAGAACTGTTACTAGATGAGGCTGCAGTAGGCAGCGAAATAGCTGCAGGCTCATCGAAATCAACTAAATATTTAGTTTTCAGCTCCTTATGAAATTAATTCAAGATTTCTACTTCTAGGACAACAATATACTAGCCTGCAACGAGCCATTTTCTTCCTTACAGTTCAGGGATATACCCAATCAGAAGTGACTGCAACTGACTGACGGCCAGCCTGGTCAGATTAAGGGGCCAGCCCTGAATTCCATTGTGATTGATTTGTGACTTCATTCCAAGGTTAGCCTCATGAGGGTTTTGTTGCACAAGTTCTAACTCCGATACTTATTAGTCATGTACCTTGACCTGACTCTTATTCTGATTTGTAATAATTAACAGATTAATTATTTGTTTCAATTTTTTCATGTACCACTAATTTTCTCGATGATGCATCTCATGGTATTGGCTTCTTTCTTTTTGTCACAATACATATGGGGTTAAACACCAGCGTCACTCACAGAAAAAAAGCCCAGTTTATTTTCGAGTACAAAGCCGCAGACTATAGAGGTTGTGTCAGGTATCTGCAGGAAGAGCCAAGCCATTCAATTCATAAACAAGCAACTTGCGAATTTAGTTTGTATATAAGTTTGATTGGCAGCTTTCATTGCGTTTAAAAGACATATGATTAAATTTCCTTTGCATTGGTCATTTTTTCCTGAAACGTATTTATCAGCCTATCTTGTTCAAATTAAGGAGTCAGTCTGAAGCAATCAGAGAGAAAACAATAGACTAGAGAGAATCTGTAGATGGTCAACAATAAACCACCAAGTAAAGGTTAATATTCAGGGACCTTGTGCCTGGTTCAGTTTACACTGCAACAAAAGCTACTGTTTGTTGTTCTTCTATCTTCCGAGGAGGGATAGTTAAACTCACAACTACTGAAAATCTACACTGTGTCATTGCTTCACCTAAAAGTCGTGAATTCAAATTCCATCGTGGAAAGTTGTGAAATTGAATTCAATAAATCGGGTAATCTGTGGACAGAAACCACAAAAAAATGACCATGAAAGCTGCCAGGTTGTCGTAAAAATCCAACTGGTTCACTAACGGCCTTTTGGAAGGGAACCTGCCGCCCTTCCCGTCTACCCATCCATCTAAGAAAAATATTTGTAGCTGGTGTCCAAAGAACGTGCAGTATCAGAAGAGTCATTTTTCTCAGGTCTGACACTCGCCTCTATTGCATTGGCAGGTCTATTCACTAATCAGTTGAAAGAGACTTCAAGAAGCCAAATCATGGAAAATATAAAACCTCAGCCCTGTCCACTACCCTACACCTCAGAAATTTACACAGTGAATGACCCTTACCCTGCTGAATAAACAGCAAGTCGAAACAGTCACAGAGCGAGTAACTCTTGTGCTGCTGAATAAACAGCAACCCTGTATAATTACACAGTAAGTAACCCTTACAATGCTGAGTAAACAGCAACTCTGTACAATTACACAATATTGAAAAAGGAACACGGGGAATTACAAATTAGTAATAAATAAAAGGACAGACTTTGTGGCAACATTCACTTCATGTTAGGCTTCCCTTTTTCCAATCATTGCATATTTTTTTCATTCAACTTATGAAGGGTTACAGACCACCTGAAGAACAGAACAGGAAAATTCTTTGTACCTCAATGTTGGAGCATGTCAGGAGCTCGGATGAGTCATGTGCAGTGTGCTGTAACTAAATATCTGAACAGTGCTATCTGTAGATCTCAATGTACCTCGCCAAACTGGTACCCGTGTAAACACGTACATTTTATGTAATTGCCCCATAGATAAGGACACAGAATGTTTCAGCAATGAAATCATTCATCCTTCTGCTAAAGCATATCAAGTAACTTCATATCTATCTAGTCACCCTCACTTGTAGTGCAATTGGTGGTAGGGGGTACTTTGGCACCCCCATTTCCAATACACCTGTCTCTCAGCTCTGATCCACACTCAGACTCTCAGGCATTGTTTTGCCTCTTCTCTCCTGAGTTGTTGCTGAGGTACAGGTTCCACAGTTACCAACAGCGCTCTGGTATCTTACCCAAGTCATCATTCTTCATGTGTGAGTTTAGACAGTGAATATTGGCAGGCTATTTAACTGTAGAGGGCAACACCGCCAAGTCAAATCCTGTCCTCACACATTGTCCACCAGGGGCCACTGGATAGTGATGGGAAACCTGACTGATTCCCCCCGCCACCCCACCCAGCTTCATTAGCACAGGACTGATAAGACAATTTGTAGCAAAACGACTGCTGACCCAGCTAACTTAGCACCATCTGACAATCAAACTTCTGGTGCGTAGGCCTACTCTTACGCTTGGAGCTGCCTTTACCGACTAGACACTGGGGAAGCCACACACTCAGGATTTTTTCCTGTTACAAACAACCCTGATTTAACTTTTTTTGTTCAAAAAATGTCAATGTACTTTCTGGAAGCAGAAACCTTCTGTCAGAACGAGCGATTCCCACAGTTACCACAAGCAGCTCCATCCTTACCTCAGCACACTGCAAGAGCCAGTGTAGAAAGCAATCTTCCTGCCGGCTCCAAAGCCTCATGATCCCCCTTTTCACAATTAGTAACTTGTACCCTGCTGAATAAAACTTGATTGCTGCTTATCCACATGTTTCGTACAAAGCTGAGTTCAACAGTCCAACTTGCTAACCAACAAAGAAAATAGGTTTCATTAATTCACCACTGAGCCAGTAGGGGGCATCCCTGTCATATAGAGATAAACTGCTCAGATAATTCCATAGCTAAATATTTACATCTTATTTATTCCTTTTAGATCCCCCTTAGTGGCCCATGGGTTGGGTTTGCTTCACTGTGCAGTACAACATTGCATGTGCACATTGCCATCTGCAGCAAAGCAGGATCTACCTTACACAACTCCCCACATGGTGAGTTCCTGATCTCAGCTCGATAAGGTACTGAGCAGAGATAAGGAAGGTAAGTATCTACAGAACAGTCACCCACTCCACTCTAGGGCACCTCCTAGAGACCAGTTTTAAGAGTGGTGCTGGATGACACGTCAATATGCTGACATCCTGAAGGAGCAGGGTCTGGAAGCAGGGGTCTTGGAGCAAGGGACTGGGAGGAGAGGTTTGGAGCAAGACTCTAGGAGGAGGAATCTTTGACCAAGAAAAGTGCTTGACATGAAGGAGGTCATCTTGACATCACTACTGACTGACCCCTTTGCAGAATCCATGCTCCCTTCTACCTTTTCAAAAGATGAAGGACTCCATCTGATGCCTCCTGTGATCTGACGAAACTCATCACCCCACAGTCATGTATCCCAGCAATGTTCCATCTGCCAGCTTGGCTGACAACTGGTGAGTCTTCCCTACCCCCACTGAAGGTGGTCACTTTCAAGTGATGTCCAAGGCCAGGAATTCAACCTTGGCCCATTCTAACTTAGCAGGGTTTAAATAAGAGGAAAAGTGCAGCTGTCAAGAACCAGACCTCAGTCGGAATTACACAATGGGGCTTAAGGTAAAATACTTTCAGTCTATGGCGGAATCACTCACCCTGCGGGTGAGATGCAAGTTTAATGATCCGTACAGCCTGTGACAAATTCAAATTGCCTTCTTCATGTCCAACAGGTTTGTCATCCTTCAGGATGGTAGCACATAGGTGTGTCATCCACCACAACCAGTCACCCAATCCGTCAGTGCAGATCTGTCAGGGATGCACCTGCCACAGATATTGTGGTGCAAGGTTTTCTGGTGTAGTACTGAGAACATGCAGTCTCGTTCCTTCCCAAACCTGTACCAAATTACCTGAACGTAGCCGAGATGGTGAGTGCTATAATTGGTCTCCCTATTTTCGGGAGGAGAAACATCAGTTCGGGTCCCCACTCCTGTTCACTAGCTCATGATTCCTGCTACAAAGGACCATGCCTCTCTCAACTCAAGTACTCACGATATTCACTGCCCATGCTCACAAGTTAAAATGTCAGCAGGAAAGGGGAGAAGAAAGAAGAAAAAATGACAGAGCAAAATAGGGTGACCAAGAGGTAATGCCCCCCCCTCACCAAACTTAATTCCTGACCATTCCCAGCCAGCACATGTATTAAATCATATTAGTTTTCCAGCTCAGTTGAAGGGAGGCTTTGGCCTGCTACCACCCCCGCCACTTCGGAGACTCTTGGCTGCGACCTTCAGTTCATTGTTAAATGCATTGCTCAGAATACTGGAGTCAGCCAGTGTGGGAGTTACAGGATATCCTCCCGATTTACGCCATGCTGAAACATCGCCCTTTGAACTTGTCAAATCTGACACCTTTAACAGTCATAATTTCAATAAAACAGAGGGTCTAGTAACACTGGCCTACACTCACGCTTAATCTCAATGCAAATGATGTCCATGAAACCTCCATTTGATCTTTTTAAATTGCAATCATAATTGTCCAAAGGTTGCCGACCTCGTGGCAATTTTCTGAACTGTCAGCACATGGGGCCTCAGACCGATCAGCACCAATAAATTCCCAACCTCAAACCAGTTCAAGTGAAGTGGCACTAGGGAGGTCGCTCAGGCATCCCTGCCCCCACCCCACACAATGGGAAGAGTAATTTCCAGGCTGTCATCATGCAACTCCAAATGGCAGTTTAGATTGGAATTGGGGGAAAAGATGGAAGCAGCAGTTATCATAAAAAGAAGCTCAATAATATACAAAGGACTAAAACCTTTGAGACTTTCAACTTTATCAAACATTACATTTGAAGGCTAAGGGAGATATAAAATTCCACAGTCAGAACGAAAGGCACGACTGAATTAAACTCTTACACCGCCAGATCTTTTCAAACCACCAGTGATGACTGGTGACAGGGAAAGACTGAGCTGGAGTAGGAAGTGGACCAATAAGCTCTCGTGCACAGATTTTGCAAGGCTCCTTCGCTGACAGCACATCACTGGGAAGAAAAATTCCAACATTGTGCAGGCTGTGCTGGTGAGCGCCTCATTATGCCTACAAACCTTATTTAAATTGGTCCCGTTTTGGATGTATAAGGTTTTTCACCACTTCCTTACTGATTGATGTACACACCCACACGAAATGTGTGGATAGCCTGGCCTGTAGGAATTGGCGTCACTTTTTAATACTTGGCTGGAACATTAGATTTTCTTTTCCCATTTTATTATATTAATTCATCTACAATTTGTTTTTTGCTGTATTATTTTTTGTTGCCCTTTGGGGCTTCCAATCGCACTTGTAGATGTATGGCATCACCAGTGGAATAGTCCATCACCAGAGGGCAGCAACGTTAATTTGACAATAAAAATGGCTTTCAAGCCTTTGAAGAGTGAAGGGATCCATTATTTGTCAAGCTTTCCATGGGATATACTCCTAATTAGTATACAGCTGACCAAGGTGAGTGTTCTCAGCTCCTCTGGGAAATATAACAAGAGATAATTACACAATACAATTATTACCTCACTGATTACCCCACTCCAGGGACTTGAGCACATAAAGCTAGGCTGACACTCCAGTGCAGTGCTGAGGGAGTGCTGCACTGTCGGAGGTGCCATCTTTCGGATGAGACGTTAAACCGAGGTCCCATCTGCTCTCTCAGGTGGACATAAAAGATCCCACAGCACTATTTCGAAGAACAGCAGGGGAGTTATCCCCGGTGTCCTGGCCAATATTTCTCCCTCAACCAGCATAACAAGAACAGATTATCTGGTCATTTTCACATTGCTGTTTGTGGGAGCTTGCTGTGCGCAAATTGGCTGCCGCATTTCCCACATTACAACAGTGACTGCACTTCAAAAAATACTCCATTGGCTGTAAAGCGTTTTGAGACGTCCGGTGGTCATGAAAGGTGCTATAGAAATGCAAGTCTTTCTTTCTTTGATTTCTTTTGACGATGTGTAAGTAAAAGCCCCTCGACAAGATCCTGGCATATGTCTAAAAAGAAGTGTAGCAAGACAACCTGTTTATAAAGATAATCTGTGCAGCAACATCATAAGGTGTGCGTCCGGAACTCTCTCTTCCAAAAAGCTGTTGAGACTAGGTCAATTGAAAAATGTCAAAACTGAGATTGATAGGTTTATGTTAGGCAAGAGTGTTAAGGGTTAACGGAACCAAGGCGGGTAGATGGAGTTAAGATACAAGATCAGCCATGATTCAATTGAATGGTGGAACTGGCTTGATGCGTGAATGGCCTAATCCTGTTCCTATGTTCCTTCCTATTTGTGATACTTCTGATAAAAACATAAATGATTATTTGAGCCACCAAGCCATGCGCAATCTGCCCTATCATGGACTCTACCCTATACTCCTGAGGGAAATCTCTGTAGACAAAAAAAAAATTCCTTCATTCCCAATGGAAACAATCCTCACCTTCCTATTGCTTAATTTGGCTGGTGCCCTCCCGATAGCATTCCCCGGCACAGAGTGATGTTCCAGGGAGTCTGTGATCATCTCAGTCATATAATCACCAATCCAATGCCAAACCAAGGCCTAGAAATTCGGTTGTGGGTTCGCCAGGGCTTTAGCGCCGGAAATTTAGCGCCGGCGCTAAGTCCCCCTGCGCGCGCCAAAAATTCAGTAGCGCCACGCCCAAACGGCTGCCGGCGCTACTAGAGGGTGTCAGCGCCTCGAAATGGGCGCTGAGTGCCGCATTGCGGCGCAATTCCGGCGCTGCGGCACCCGATGCGGTGCGGCAGGCTGGGGAAGTGCAGGCCTCCTCCTTCAGTTAAGGAGGAGCTGCCTGCACCCGCCCGCTGGCCGTTCAAATGTTCAGAAAAATGAGCCCGGCACCTCGGACAAGTGCCGGGCTTGCAGGCCAGACGCATCTGTTCCACGGGGGGGGGGTGGAGGAGTCCAGGGAGGGAGGTGCGGGCAGGCGGCCGGCGGGAAAGCGGCCGGCCGCCGCGCGACCTTAATGCGCCGGCGCTAACTCCTGCAAGAGTCGGTTGCCAAAGTCTTAGTTGCGGCTGCCACGGGCGAGGCGGCCGCAACTCAATTTCGGCGCTGGGGCCCGTCACCACGGCAACCGGGATGCTCCGCACACCGATGACGTCATCGGTGCCGGCGCAGCGCAACCGGTGTAACGCCGACGGAAGGGCCCCACTGAATTTGCCAACTGGCCATAACTCCGGCGCTAGGCCCTCCAGCGCCCCAAATAGGGCGCTAAGCCTACTGAATTTCTAGGCCCAAGTATTTATCTGGCTCCAGTTTGAAGGAGTTAATCAGCCCAGCCTCAGCCCTTTTTTGCTGGTAGTCACTTCCATATATCCACTACTCTGCAGGGAAAAACATCTCTTCTAATCTCTGGCCTCACTCGTGGCTTGTTCATTTTAACCTTGTGGCATCCAGTTGTGCGGCAACAGTTTGCAAATTAAGTTTAAATTTAATGTTTATATTTACATTATCTGTGGCTTTCAGTATTTTAAAGAGCAGGATTATGTCTCCCATAACTTTCTGTTTTCCCAATGAAAATAAATTCAACTCTGTGACTCTCAGGCCGAGATTTGACTTACCACGGCAGGTTCGGGGTGGGCGACGTCAGTTGCGGGTCCCGACCCCGCTGCTGGCTCCATCCCGCTCTGGAAAATGAATTTCCCTTGATGGGGCTTGTTAAGCCCACCCAGCGCGTTACCCGGTCCAATTAGAGGAAGCGGGTCTGGTGACGTCATTCATGACACGTCATCAGCCAGTTTCCTTAAAGGAACCAAGGCCAACTTTTTATGAACATTTGTGCTGTCAGTGTTCTACAGCATTGAAGTGCTGCAAACACTGACAATCACTGCACAGAGGTGCAGGGCTGCACCCAAGTTCTCCCATGACTCCCTCCATATGCTTATGGAGGGAGTCACAGCACGCAGGGAGGTTCTCGTCCCTTCCGATAGGCGGAAGAGACCTCCCCAGGAAACCAACACAGCCTGGTTGCACATTGCACAGGAGGGCACAAGCAGGGATGTCATCAGGAGGACCAGGCTGCAGTGGCGCAAACCTTTCATTAATCTCATTAGATCATGAAATGTTAGCAAAGCCACACTCACCTTCATCCTGCTGTGCCTCTCATCACATCCCCATCACTCTGCCTTCCCTGCCCTACCCCTGCGCATCCTTACTCACACCAACTTACCTTGCACCTCCACCCATCTCCCTCTCTCTATCTACATGATCACTTCCCCATCTCACTAGCCACCCCTCACACTCACCCTCATCCTAGTACAATCATACCAACTAACAACACACAAGGGTAGGCACTTGGGTGTTTTAGCCAATGTCCATGTGAAGTTTCTGTTAATGTGTTGTCAAACATTGATACCTTTATTTTCAACACTTTGCATTCTTGGACAGATTTGTGTGCACCTTTGGAAGTGGCTTAGTGAGTTGCAGTGAATGGTGAGACATAACAGTACCCCCCGCAATGGTGGTGAGTGTGAAAGGAATGGCTTGGACATTGTAGGGAAGCTTTATGGTGTCGGTGTGGGGCAGTGCCAACCTGGCGCATCATGTGGCAGCCAGGGTGTATAGCATCAAGTGATGTAAATCTGGCCATGGTGAGGCCATCCCTGGCCTCCTGGGCAGCAATGTGGTCGGGTGCTGATGCCCTCTGCTCTGTGCAGCATCAGCTGATTGCGGAGAAGGTTGGTGTTGTTGCTGGTGCTGCTGGCATGCCTGATGCTGCTGGTGTTGGGGCTGATTGTGGTCGGATTCTGAGGACCAAGGTGAGAGAGTATAAAGGGCACCCATGTTGATGGAATAGATGGCAGGTGAAGTAGAGATGAGAGAAGCATTCTGTCAATGCTGAGAGAATTCTTCCAATGAGGTAAGAGTGAATGGAGCGTGGAAAGTGGAAAGCCTGCAGAATCTGTGCTGGAAATGGACTGAGAAACAGCTTGTGGCTGATGAAAGTAATGATCTGTCAGGTGGGAGCTTTTACTGTACATTTGAAGCTGTCAAGTAATCAGCTGGAGCAATAGCCATTGAATCCCCGCCTCAGGTTGACAGCCATAGTCCTTGAACAGCGTGGTTCCCGTGACCATGAAGTTAAATTGAAAATGTAAGTTAAAAAAGCCAGTTAATGATCTGTCAACTAGATGGTAATGAGTTTAATTGGGTTGCCTATTGCTGCCTGTCGGGTCTGCTCAGCGCTGACCGACCCAATATTGAGAAAGGTGCGTTGTGGCGGGTTGACAGCGGGGTCCCGACCCGCTGTCAAAAAAAAAATACTTTCCCACCTGACCTGCCATCGATCTCATCCGCTGACCCCCCAGAAAATTCCGTCCTCAGTCTCTGTCCTTATGTTGAATGTAGAGCCAGATGATGAATTCTTGGGGCCCTTGGCAGCAAGAACATTCAAAGGCCCACATAACCGCGACAATCCATTAAAACTCAAGCATGTAGTAAAATGCATGAAGAAAGTGGTCCTCACTGCATTAATAATAAAGCAAATTAAATTACAATATACTATGCTTAATTGAAACTGAACCAGTTGCAGTATGCAGTTTTCTGCATTATGATGAGCTGTACTGGAGGTCCCATGTTTGGCTGGGGCCCCTTGGCATGGGCCCCATAGGCCTATGTGTTAATCCATCCTTGGTTGAATGTTGATTAATTTGTGAGGGAGACTTTTACTGTCCCCCATCCCAATCATACCCCGATCTGGCTTTATCTTTGTTCCCTCAAGTCCGAGGGACACACACTTGAGTGTATCTGGCACACAACTGGTTTAACCATCCATCACCAGATTTAGCTGGACCACATCAAGAGTTATCAGGCCTCACTCTCCCTGTATAATCTGCTCACTACTCCAGGATCATCCTGGAGAACAAAGATAAACCCTGGCTTCTTTTCTCCATTTTCAACCATCTCCTTAAATCCCTCTTCACTGCCCCCTCCAGCCTCACCTCCAGCAAGTGCGACGAGCTCATGGACTTCTTTGTCACCAAGGCTGAGACCATCTGTGCCGCCACCTCTGCTGCTCCCTCACGCCAACCCCACCCCCCCTCCCGAACTCTGCCATCTATGCCAAACTTCCCCCAGATTGCCCCTTCCCTAGCCTTGAACCCACATCTCTCTCTAGCTTCACTACCATCTTCTCCAAGCTTATTTCTTCCATGAGACCTACCCTCTATTCCCTCGATCACATTTTCAATAAGCTGCTAAACCACCCAACTTCCCTTCCTGGTCCCCGTGTTAGCTGGCATTGGAAATGGTTTGCTCTCCTCGGGTACTCTACGCCTCCGTTTCACAATTGCTGTCCTCCTCAAAAAAAACACTCAACCCATTTGTCCTTGCAAACTATCACCCCAATTCCAACCTCCTATTCTTCTTCAAGATCACTGAACATGTTGTTGCGGCCTAAATCCATGCCCATCTTTCCCACAACTCCTTAGATGAATCTGTCCATTCAGGTTTCCATCTCTGTCGCAGCACCAAAACAGCCGAAGCAAAGTCACAAACAACATTCTCTGTGACCATCCCTTCTCATCCTCCTTGACTTCTCTACAGCCTTTGGATATGGTCAACCACACGATCCTCCTTCTACACCTCTTCCCCATTGTCCAGCTTACTGGCTCTGCCCTCACTTAGTTCCACTCTTACCTATCCCATCATAGCCAGAGGGTCTCCAGCAGAGGGCTTCTCTTCCTGCTCTCTCACCATCATCACAGGAGTCCTCCAAGGATCTATCCTTGGTCCTCTTCTTTTTCTCATCTACATGCTGCCCGTTGGCAACATCATCTGCAGACATAGGGTCAGGTTACAGATGTATGCTGGCGACACCTAGCTCTGCATCTTCACCGCTTCGCTTGGCCCACCCTTAATGCCTCTGTGTTGTCGGACTATTTGTCCGATATCCAGTCTTAGATGAGAGCAATTTCCTCCAGCTAAAAAATGGGAAGACCAAAGCCATCATCGTCAGTTCCTGTCATAAATTATGTTCCCTTTTCAGAAATTCCATCCCCCTCTCCAACTACTGTCTCAAGCTTAACCAGACTGTTTAAACCGGAGCTGAGCTTCCACACCATATCCTCTCCATCACAAGTTCCACCTACCTCCACTGCCACAACATCGTCATCTCTGCCCCTATCTTAGCCCATGTGTCGTGGAAACCCTCATCCATGCCTTTCTCAACTCCAGACTCAACTATTCTGGTGCTCTTCTAGTTGGTCGCCCATCAACCACCTTCTGTAAACGTCAGCTCATCCAAAACTCTGCTGCCTGTATTCTATCCCACACCAAGTAATACTCATGCATCACTCATGTCCTCACTGACCTATACTGGCTCCCGGTCTGCCAATGCCTCAAATTTAAAATTCTCATCCTCATGTTTAAATCCCTCATGGCCTTACCCCTCCCTAACTCATTAACCTCCTTCCCTGACTCTCGCCTCTTGTACATTCATCCTCCTGCCAAGGCTCCACACTCTCTGAAATTCCCTCCCTCTCCTCCATTAAGACCCTCCTTAAAATCCATCTCATTGAACAAGCTTTATGGTCCCCCCTCCTAATATGTCCTTCTTTGGCCTGATGTCCATTTTTTCACTACGCCTCTGTGACGCTCCTCGGAATGTTTTTCTATGTTAAATGCATTGTGTATGTTAAAGTTGTTGTTGTTGGAGATATATGGAGTATGATAAAGGTACAGAGAGAGAGATGAAGCACATCCCCTTAATTTAAAAAAAACACAAGAAAGAAAGAAAGAAAGAAATTGTATAGTGCCTTTCACAAACTCAGGATGTCCCAAAGCACGTTACAGCCAATGAAGAACTTTCTTTGAAGTGCAGTCACGGTTGTAATGTTGGGAAATGTGACAGCAAGCTCCCACAAACAGCAATGAGATAATGATCAGATTATCTGTTTTAGTGATGTTGGTTGAGGGATAAATATTGGCCAGGACACAGGGGAGAACTCCCCTGCTCTTCTTCAAATAGTGCCATGGGATCTTTTACAGCCACCTGAGAGTCTAAATGGAGCCTTGGTTTAACATCTCATCCAAAAGATGGCACCTCCAATAGTGCAGCACCCCCTCAGTACTGTACTGAGGTGTCAACCCAGATTAGATGCTCAGGCCTCTGGAGGGAGACTTGAGCCCATGACTTTCTAACTCAGAGGAGAGAGTGCTACATCTGACCAAAGATTAAGGAAGTTAAGTTTATTTTCTTTGGAAAAGATGAGACATCAAAGTGATCTTATTGAAATATTCAAGATAATGAAGGGAACTGATCAAGTTGATCTGAGAAAATTGTTCATTTTGGTGAAAGGTCTAAATACCACAGACAAAAGGAAACGTCATTGAAGCAAACAGTATAAATGGATCCAGAGTGAACGAAGGAATTGAAAATTAGAAAGAGATGATGGGTAAGTGGGAATGAGGTTCATCAAAAAATACAGGCATGTTGGGCTTAATGGTTTTTCCTGTACCTGAAAATGATTTTATGCTCAATAGCAGCTCTCTGTTAGTGAAGGAGCTGTTATCCAGTGTAACTTATGGGTGCAAGGCTACCTTCTGAAGAGATCTGATTCTGACCAAAACATTTCTCCTTCAATGTGTTGTTAAAGAACAACTAATTCTAGAAGTGTTGGTCTATACCACTATCTTGGACCTCTATCTACAGCTGATGAAGATTGTAGATAATGTTTCCAAACTTCCTGCAGACATTACGCTTCAAATGAACTGAAAAACATGTCAAAACTCTCATGAAGCCCTCAGCGTGAGAAGAAAGAATGAGAGGAACATTACATAAAGCATCTGTCACAAGCAATTTCATCTGTTGACTATTGGAAGGATTCTGAATCATCATTTCCTGAGGACGGGTGCTGTCTCACTGGGGACAACACCTGCAGAATGCACAGGTGAGTCAGAGCTGATACCCATCAGGTGATGAGGGCTGAAACACATCAGGTGATGAGGGCTGAAACACATCAGGTGATGAGGGCTGAAACAGGCAGAAAACATAACCTCTTAACTGCTGGCAAAAAAAAATCACTTATTGTATAAAGAACACAAAAAAAATCAGGGTCTTTGAGTGAGATTCAGTCCATATTTCATCTGAACAATTTGTTGGTTTCAAACTAGGGAACTAGCTAACTGAAGTGGATCCATTGGCTGCCATCTTTTCTGTTACTAAGTGCACCAGGGTACAGTCTACTGATAATTCATTTAAATAAAGTCATTTTTCATGCTAAGAAATGGAATTATCAGTCAACTTAAATTAAGCAACTTTGAAGTAAAAGTAGACTGTATGCAGCCGTAACATTACGGGGCATATAACCCAAAGAATAATAATCACTTCACAATGAGACAGCTGCTTTTGATTCCACCCTTTCATTTGATCGGGATTCCTTTGCATCATACAATGTCGCTGGCTGAGAACTGGTAGAGGTAAGAACGGAAATAAAATTGCAAACACCGGAAACTTAGGTATAGGTTAGACAGGTGGTTGACGGAAAGGGGAGTAAAGGGGTATAGGAACAGGGCTACTGCTCATGTTGAGGATAAACACCACACAGTCTGATTGGGCTGAATGGCCAGTTTCCATGTTATCATTTCTATGTAATTTTTGTCCCTCTCTGGGCAGCAACTGTACTGTTTCCATAATGTTTTTCCCTCTCTATCTTCTTTCTTCTATCCAGCTTTACTCTTTACAGAACAGGGAATTAGTGCCAAGGTATTTTTTGTGATTTCTCTAATCCTGGATTGAGTGATAAAGAGTCGGCTGTGCTGGATTTTTACAGGCAGCACCTCCCAGGAGCCAAGTCCCATTGGTTTCAACTCGCCTGGGCCTCCTCGGGTCAAGGAGCCTGCAGCTGGCAGTCGCATTGCTGAGAGAATCAAGGTCAGCGTTTTATCCAGATTATGATACGAGGAATGAATGGAGATGTGGCAGATGCTTTGTCAAAGGCTGACTGAAGAAGCAACTCCCAGCCACAGAAAGCTGGTGTTTCCCTGAACAGTCTCATTGCACAGCACTCACTAAACTAAGCACCCTGAGTGCAAAATTAGTAATCAACTCAATTTTGATCTCCGCTATGAAAGAGGTAAATTAACTGAATTTTCTGTGCCACTGTTTTACTTCTGTAATGCCCACATTTCAGTTCTTTTGACATCACTACACTCCTTGTCAGGGGTAGTAACTTTATTAAGGTGACGAGCTTTGGCTGCTGCAGTGAGTCACAAGGCTATCATCGTCCTTCATATATTTTGTGCCCTTCTCCCTTGGTGCTGACTCATATGCTTCATAAGAACATAAGAATTAGGAGCAGGAGAAGGCCAGACGGCCCCTCGAGCCTGCTCCACCATTCAACAAGATCATGGCTGATCTTCGACCTCAACTCCCCTTCCCCGCCCGATCCCCATATCCCTTGATTTCCCTAGAGTCTAAAAATCTATCTATGCATGCTGGCGTGCCTCAGCACCATGCCCACATGGCTATTCTTCATGTGTGAGCCTATACAGTGAGGATCAGCAGGCTATTCCAGCATGGGGGCCTCACAGCCGAGCCCACCATGTCTTCAACTGACATCCACAGACATTGCACTTTCCAGAAGGGTCCACTGGATAACTATTGGTCATAGGACCCCTTCCCCATCCCCAACACAGGAGCACTGATGGAAGTTGTAGCACCCCAACTGCTGCCCTGGTTGAAACCAGCTAGCTCGACATAGACTGGGGATTGAACAAGGACCTTGGCTGCCAATGGGCCATCAGAGGACTTAATAATTATTTGCTGGTCTGTCAGCAGAGAGGAAGTCACCTCCTCCAGCCCCTGGTTAATGAGTTGTGTCTCACTCCAGCCATTGCTCTTTTACAGTTAGGGCCTGTATTTACTGGGATAATGACAAGCGGTTTTACTCCAAAATAAAACTAGAAATGTTTCACCTGTTGGGATGAAATCCCATGAAACTCCGGGTTCGATTTGTTTGATTATGTGGACGGGACCTAAGCTCCTTTTTATGGTGTCATGAGCAATCTGTTTGACTTTGGAGGTCCCCCTGAGACGTCGTAAAGTTGCTGCTGTGAGACTGAAGTTATTTCAGTTAAGTGATAAACATGGTCAGAATAGAACAGCTAATCCCAGGCGGCCTGCATTGAGGCACTTCCTGACATACAGTACTGGCCAAGTTCCATCAGCAGAGGGCAAACAAACAGGCAACATCCCCAACACTGTCTGGGAGGAGAACTGAGAATTCTTTTTAAGAGTTGCCGCTAAGTTTTCAAAACTGCATTTCTATTTTCTTCTTTTCCGATTTACTCCCCTCTTCTCCTGAAGGCACCGAGCTGTGTTGAGATAGAGTTCTCCAGCCATTTGCTGCCCTTCAATATATCACCCAAGGCACCATTCTTCATGTGCGAGCTAAGACAGTGAGTGTCAGCAGAGTTCTCAAGCCCTGGAATATCACAGTGGAGCAGAATCCTGTCCGCACCCAATGCCCACAAATTCACACGTTCCATCACTGGGCAGTGATCAGGAGCAGGAAACCTTGCTGATTTGTCCATTCCCTAACCAAGGGTTCTAGAGCCAATTGCCGTGTCCCATTGCTGTCTTGGCTGAGATGAGCTAACTGAGCACAGATTGGGAATCTAACCTGAGATTGTCTTGGTCTGTACTTTTATTTTTGTTTGGATAACAGTCTGTTCTTGTGAAGCTAAAATAATACAGAACTTGCCTATGTTGGCACCATGCAGCCAAACATCTGGATGCCACTAAAGCCCAATCGCTGGGATCAGAAGGCTCACGGTCAGATGGTATCAATGACCGTGGGGGAAGCCCTCTACACACATGATCTGAGCCCTTACATTGGATTTAAATATAGTGCCACAAAATCTAGGGCTGGCACTCCAGCGCAGTACTGAGGGAGTGCTGCTCTGTCGGAGGAGCCGTTTTTCAGATGAGACGTTAAACCCTCTCAGGTGGACGTGAAAGATCCCATGGTACTATTTCGAAGAAGAGCAGGGGAGTTATCCCCGGTGTCCTGGCCAATATTTATTCCTCAATCAACATCACTAAAACAGATTTAACGTTTCAGGTCGATGACCCTTCGTCACAGATGCTGCCTGGCCTGCTGAGTATTTCCAGCATTTTCTGTTTTTATTTCAGATTTCCAGCATCCGCAGTATTTTGCTTTCGCAATAAACAGATTATCTGGTCATTACTGCACTGTTGTTTTGGAAAGCTTGCTGTGTGCAAGTTGGCTGCCACTTTTTCTATGTTACAACAGTGATTGCGCTTCAAAAGTACTTCATTGGCTGTAAAGTGTTTTGGGATGTCCTGAGGTCATGAAAGGTGCTATATCAATGTAAGTCTTTCAAGTCTTTCTTAAATAACTGATTCCATTCCAGATATTTGCTGTTTTCATCACTTAGTGCTTTTACATCTTTAACAAAACAGCCTGAAGTCCTTCTGAAAAATCCTATTTCAAAGAATTTTGACTTGCTGTCACTTTAACATCTGATCTTCTGTCACCTCCAGCTCTTCACAATGTTCTGATGAAGTTGCTTTGACATCACAGTGCAGCAATAGTAATATGATCAAAACATATTATAACGTTGCTGCAGATGGTTCAGTATTAGGTAGCAATGAACAAGAAGACTTCAGTAAATTGGAGCTTCGAGTTATTTTGTTGTGGAGTAGGCATTTATTTGTCAACAGAATTCTGGTAGTAAAGAAATCAGATCCTGAAATGCCCTATGGTAAACACTTCATCAATAACTACTGCAAAGGGAGATGGTGTTCCCCAATCAGTGAGCAAATAGACTGTGTAGGAGGGTGCTGAGCTAAACAGACCCAAAGGTCCATGGTTCCAGAATCACAGAAAGAATCACAGAAACCCCACAGTGCAGATAGAGGCCATTTCGGCCCATCGAGCCTGCACCGACACATATCCCACCCGATCCCCGTAACCCCTACACCAACACATATCCCACCCTATCCCCGTAACCCCACGTATTTAATCCCCCTAACACTAAGGGTCAATTTATCATAGCCAATCAACCTAACCTGCACATCTTTGGACTCCGACTCCGTCTCCAGTCTGTGCTGAGTCAGCTAACCTTAGTCAGGGCAATGGTTGAGTCACTATAGTTAAGCGCCCTTAGGCCAGGGAAGCGAGAAAACAGCCAGGGTTCGGCACTTCTGATCACTATCCAGTGACCATGCTCCACAAAGCTGCAAACATCATGTTAGGCTAGCATGAAGTTCCATTGTGATGTCCTCCTCCAGCCCTATGCTACAACCCTCCGAGATCTCTGCGCTCCTCCAATTCTGGCCTCTCGCGCATCCCCGATTTTAATTTCTCTACCATTTGCGGCCTTGCCTTCAGCTGCCTAAGACCCTAAGCTCTGGAATTCTCTCCCTAAACCTCTCCGCCCCTCTACCTCTCTCTCTTCCTTTAAGATGCTCCTTAAAACCTACCTCTTTGATCAAGTTTTTGGTCACCTGTCCTAATATCTCCTTATGTGCCTCGTTGTCCAATTTTGTTTGATAATGCTGCTGTGAAGCGCCTTAAGATGTTGTACTATGTTAAAGGTGCTATATAAATGCAAGTTGTTGTTGTTGTTATTGCCCAGACTGCTGAATAGCCAGTCAATACTCACATGTGCGGGATGGCTATTGCCGAGGTAGTGAAGGGTTACTGGTGCCCGTGGAACCATACCCCAGAAAAGGTTGGTGCCTTTAGGGCCATAGGAGAGCAAACAAAACATCTGAAAGAAACATCGAAAAGTTAAAGAAAATGCATCTCGCCAATGGCTTTTAAGGAATTACTTAACAGATATTAAGGGTTATACCTGCCTGGACCCTGATACACTGCAAGCAAAATGGCACAGTCTTGAGGGGATTATGAAGCTGCCTCTTTAAGAGCCTTCCATACAGCAAACGCCAGCCTGTAAAGGGTTAATAAGTGGCTGCACTCTCAGTTAGCGACAAAGCAGTGACTCTGGTGGCGCTCACTGCCACGATTACTCTATCAAAAACAGGGTCAAAGGCGAGGGTGTAGCCTAGTTACTCTAATTCCCTCATCCTTCATTCTCTACGATTAATGCAACACTCAGTGGCCATCCTCTTCCCCCAAAACACATGACCATCAGCTACCCACAGCCAACACAGTTTGGCAAATAGAGAGTCTGTGCGGCATGCTGCTGCTGTTTACCTTGTTAATTTAAGAGGGGAAAAATAAAAAAGTGTTTTAATTTGCTTTAACTGAATGTTAGGAAAGCTAGCGTGATTAGCAATCAATCACATTGTCATACAAGGGACTGCCCACCCACTGTGCCTGCTAATCAACAGCCTCCACAAGATCTATTATTGATAGACTTTGGAGGAGCTGCTAATTAACTCCTGTATACACCGTAAGCATTGTTCCTTCATCCAGCAGGAGAAAGAGCAGTCGAAAGGAAGCGTTGTGATGGCATTGGCTTGGGGGGTGGGGCGGGGGGTGCGGGGGGGTAGAATACTTTGCTTGCCAAGCTTCGAGGTACAGGAAACGTTGAGGTGTAATTGCATAATTACAATATTAACAGGAGCTACGTGCAAACAAATAGATATTCCAGCTTGCCAGAGGGGCAAGGCAATCAGCCAGTGCTGAGATTCGACAATTAGGACCCACATGTGGGTCTTGCCCTGCCAATTGCCTGATTGTACCTGTTTCAAAAGTTACATTTTAGGATATGAATGGAGATTTTTCACCAATCGGATGAAGGGAATTTGTCGACTGATGCTGGGTTTGGGCAGTGCTGGTTACAATGGCTACACAGCAATATTTTCAATATCGAATAGCTTTCCTGTGGAGTCACCATTTGATTTTGAGACATGTCCTTCAATTGCTGCTCTCTGTAAGGCAGTGCTCCAGGAACCTAGCGGGAATTGGCTAGGGTACATTGGCCCAGAATTTTCGGGAGATTCGCACCATTGAACTGACGTATCTACCTCGCGGCCGGCCCCATTTTACGGTGCAAACATCCCGGAAGTGACGGTGTAAGTGACTCACGCCGCACCATCAGGACTTTGGCGCTGCTGTGCCATTTCATTCGCCAATAAAGGTGAACAGCTCGTTTTTATAACACTGCCTCATTTAAAATCACCGACGATCGCAAGTTTACTGAACTAAAGCCACTGTGATCGCCACTTAGACCGTTAAAAAAACGGGCTTTCTAATTTAAATATCTATTGCTATTTCATTTCCATTATTTTCATTCCACTGTGTGTTTAACCTTTAATTATATATAAAACACTTCCTAGGATCAACTGAATGAATCAATTACTTTTCCTTTTATAAAAAAAAATCAGTGCTCTGATCACTAAGGACCTCTATTAAAATGAGATATATTTTGTTTTTAGTTCAGCAATATAAGAACATAAAATATTTAAAATATGGTAAGACTTCAGAAGGTGCAATTGTGTTTGATCCAGAGGCAAGTGGCAATGCACCAACAAGCCTTAATCCCACAGACCCATTCATTTGTCCTTAAATTCATTAATGTGGCAGTAGATTGACACAATGTTTTGTGTGGTAATTGTTTAGGATGTCAGTTTTGTGGGTTTAAAGTGGATGTCAGTTTTGAGGGTTTAAAGGGGATGTCAGTTTTGTGGGTTTAAAGGGGATGTCAGTTTTGTGGGTTTAAAGGGGATGTCAGTTTTGAGGGTTTAAAGGGGATGTCAGTTTTGAGGGTTTAAAGGGGATGTCAGTTTGTGGGTTTAAAGGGGATGTCAGTTTTGTGGGTTTAAAGGGGATGTCAGTTTTGTGGGTTTAAAGGGGATGTCAGTTTTGAGGGTTTAAAGGGGATGTCAGTTTTGTGGGTTTAAAGGGAATGTCAGTTTTGAGGGTTTGAAGGGGTGTCAGTTTTGTGGGTTTAAAGAGGATGTCAGTTTTATGGGTTTAAAGGGGATGTCAGTTTGTGGGTTTAAAGGGGCTGTCAGTTTTGTGGGTTTAAAGGGGATGTCAGTTTTGTGGGTTTAAAGAGGATGTCAGTTTTATGGGTTTAAAGGGGATGTCAGTTTGTGGGTTTAAAGGGGAGTCAGTTTTGTGGGTTTAAAGGGGATGTCAGTTTTGTGGGTTTAAAGGGAATGTCAGTTTTGAGGGTTTAAAGGGGATGTCAGTTTTGTGGGTTTAAAGGGAATGTCAGTTTTGAGGGTTTGAAGGGGATGTCAGTTTTGTGGGTTTAAAGGGAATGTCAGTTTTGAGGGTTTGAAGGGGGTGTCAGTTTTGTGGGTTTAAAGAGGATGTCAGTTTTATGGGTTTAAAGGGGATGTCAGTTTGTGGGTTTAAAGGGGATGTCAGTTTGTGGGTTTAAAGGGGATGTCAGTTTTATAGGTTTAAAGGGGATGTCAGTTTGTGGGTTTAAAGGGGATGTCAGTTTGTGGGTTTAAAGGGGATGTCAGTTTTGTGGGTTTAAAGGGAATGTCAGTTTTGAGGGTTTAAAGGGGATGTCAGTTTTGTGGGTTTAAAGGGGATGTCAGTTTTGTGGGTTTAAAGGGAATGTCAGTTTTGAGGGTTTAAAGGGGATGTCAGTTTTGTGGGTTTAAAGGGAATGTCAGTTTTGAGGGTTTGAAGGGGGTGTCAGTTTTGTGGGTTTAAAGAGGATGTCAGTTTTATGGGTTTAAAGGGGATGTCAGTTTGTGGGTTTAAAGGGGATGTCAGTTTGTGGGTTTAAAGGGGATGTCAGTTTTGTGGGTTTAAAGAGGATGTCAGTTTTATGGGTTTAAAGGGGATGTCAGTTTTGTGGGTTTAAAGGGGATGTCAGTTTGAGGGTTTAAAGGGGATGTCCGTTTTGTGGGTTTAAAGGGGATGTCAGTTTTGTGGGTTTAAAGGGGATGTCAGTTTTGTGGGTTTAAAGGGGATGTCAGTTTTGAGGGTTTAAAGGGGATGTCAGTTTGTGGGTTTAAAGGGGATGTCAGTTTGTGGGTTTAAAGGGGATGTCAGTTTTGAGGGTTTAAAGGGGATGTCAGTTTTATGGGTTTAAAGGGGATGTCAGTTTGTGGGTTTAAAGGGGATGTCAGTTTTATGGGTTTAAAGGGGATGTCAGTTTGTGGGTTTAAAGGGGATGTCAGTTTGTGGGTTTAAAGGGGATGTCAGTTTGTGGGTTTAAAGGGGATGTCAGTTTGTGGGTTTAAAGGGGATGTCAGTTTGTGCGTTTAAAGGGGATGTCAGTTTTGAGGATTTAAAGGGGATGTCAGTTTTGAGGATTTAAAGGGGATGTCAATTTGAGGGTTAAAGGGGATGTCAGGGACATTTTCATGACTATGCCGACCTGTTATTTCTATAGTAGGACTACAAGCTATAGGAACGGACACTAATTTTCTCATCCAAGATTCACAAAATACATGAACCGAGGCAGCAAGCCAGGACTAAATGGCAGCAGATCAACTTTAGCACAAGAAAGAAAGAGTGAAGAAAAGAAAGAAAGAGTGAATTCTGCTGCCTAAGCTTCAACCTTTTATACAGCTGCTAATTGCATGTCTGCAACCAAAGGGAAACTATACTTTCACTCTAAATATTCACTATAAAGATATAAACAACTCACAATTTGTCAGTGTTCTTTGCCAGCTTAGATAATTCAGTATTTATTCCTGTTTACATCTTTTTGTAATTTGCTGCCGGATATAAATAAAAAAATTAATTCATTAGCTTGATATTCCCGCGGAAATCAACAAGTAACTAGAGCAGGGGGAATTTGTTTGTAGTAAAATATGTTTGGACCCATAGTTGAAGGGGTGGCTATAACTAATTATTTTAAGTCACGATAGGGTATCTGGATGGCTCATGTTTTTCAAGCCTTTTGCTGCTAGATTTTTCTTTGCCCGAAAACTGAGGTCACTTTCATGTTTGCTTAAAGCTCTCACAAGAGATCAGCCCTCTTGATCCAGTGAAGCTTATCCTTTGGCACACCAACCATCTTCATGTTCTGTTGGAGCAGGATTGACAACTTGAACCAAATTATACCAATTTGGGATATGAAGACTGTCATAAACTCACATTTGACCCTTACAGCCAGAGATATTAATCCACCCCTTTAGTGTGGATTAGATATGAACCTGAATCCTAAAGGTAGATGGATGGCCAGCAACCCACTCCCAAATTTATCAGTGAATTTTACATCAAAAACTCAAGGTTATGGCTCATCACAATATGTTCTAGTGTACCTAAAAATATGTGGATTGGTCTCCTTGTGGAAGACCAGTAGGATGGGTGGGTGATCTGATACCAGACTGTAACCAAGACCTCGGTGAAGTAGGCCGCTAGGAATGCGATTGGTCCAGGGCTATATTGCCCTCTAATTTTTCCCTCCCACTCTCGCCCCCTATCGCATGGGGAAGCTTCTAATCTCTACATGTGTTTTCCCAGAGTTACAAGGCTGAGATCAGGAACTCAGTAGTGTGACAGATCATGGGTCTTTGCCTGCAGCCTCTCATCGGGGCATTACCTGTCAATGTTCCAGTGTACTCTATCGCTGCACTGTACCTGAAAATTACTTCAGAGATATTGAGAGGCAAGGAATTCCACCCTGAAACCACCCCTCCGCCTCCCACCTCTGCCTTCTGGCTTTATTAAAAGGTACCATACACCAAGTTCTCAATTGCAGACATCCTGCACCTAATGGAGGCTTCCTCATAGGTGGAGCTGGGGGGTGTGGGGGTGGCGGGGGGTGGAATCTGAGGTAGAGACTCCTAGCCTGGTATTACATACCTCCTAGCTAGGTGATTCAGAGCAGCATTTGTGGAGGGATTAAGGCATCTACATTTTGTGCGTAAGCAGAAAACCAAATTAGTGCCCCTTTAAGCAGACGTGAATGGTGGCCCTGGCTGTAGGAGTCTGTTAATAGAATAAGGCTAATGTAATCTGAGTGAAACAGGACCACTCTACCCAGGGAGAATCTGTAAGCGAGAGGTGATGGGACCAATGATGTTCACCTTTTCAGATGTCATAAGTAGCATAGCATTTTCAGAGTGGACACCACTGCTGAAGTGCAACTAGCACGAGAAGCAAACAGTTTGGAAATTCCATTCAGGGAGGAGCTATCCAATTAGAAACAGATGGACGGACAATGACAGCATGAGAGACAGTGATAGACAAAAGAGACAGACAGTGACAAGAGAGAGACAGACAATAAGAGAGCTTCCTATTGGCTAATGCTGCTCCATGATTTACAATAGGAGGCGAACTGGAGCAGTCTGGAGCAAATCTCCCTTTGATTTTCTCTTCCACTGGGGAATGCTCTCCCTCTATAAAGTGTAACCACACAACTGAAATCAGAGACTCGGCATTTGGGGATTCGCAGGATTGAATCTGCATTCTGTCCCTTCGCGACGCATCTCCACGGATCTCAAGCCCATTCTGCCAGTCTTTAAACTCTATTTGTAAAATGGAGCAGCAGTTTATTTATTACATAAATTTCCAGAGTTGCTACTGGTAAAGTCACAAATATTAGTGATTTTATCATCAATAATGCCCTTTAAGGTGGTCCGCTCCTTTAATTGGCGCAATTGGATAAAGGAATGAATTGCTTGCCCTGGGGATTTACCCAGTCAAAAACTCTTGAGTCATACACAATGCCATGCAGCAGATTAAAGCAAAATAATTAAATTATATACTATTGGATTTTGTGGCATATCGAGCACAGAGTCAATAATGTTTAACAAACCGGCAGAGGCCTGATTATCCTGACGGGGGTCATTCATTTTCGCAAAGCATTTCTTGCAGAGTTGTTATATTTAACACTCATAGTCACAGGGTCCGCACTACTATCTTTTTTTAGCCCTGCTCATGCCACAGCTGCTGATCCCAAGTGGATTTAAACAGATAGCCAACTGTGAATTGGGTGGTGCACTAGGCTAGGCACCAGTTTGACCTCTGGGATTCAGGTTCCAATCTAGCTCAGACTGATAGGATTGAAGTCTCTTCTCATTTTTAGCTATGAAGAGTCTTATGTGAAATGAGTTTGGGGCACTCTCACTGCAGTTACTAGTGGGCATGGGCCCTCAGAATGAAATTGCCTGCACTTGAGAAAACAGCAGACTTACTCTTAATAATTTGTTAAATAGGTGTTTTCATTCAATACCAGAAAGCATGGAGTGGTATTAAAACCACAAAGACAAAAAAAAACAAAGGGTTGCCACCAAAAAAAACTATTGTTTTGAGGGAACTTTTAGTCTAGACCTTGAATTTCAGCTCACTGTTCAGCAAATAGTGTTCAACGGGTGCAAAGATAGTACATAAGAACATAAGAAATAGGAGCAGGAGTAGGCCATTCAGCCCCTCGAGCCTGCTCCGCCATTCAATAAGATCATGGCTGATCTGATCTTGGCCTCAACTCCACTTTTCTGCCTGTTCCCCTTGACTCTCCTGTAGTTCAAAAATCTGTCTATCTCAGCCTTGAATATATTCAATAGTAAGGACGCATTCAAGTTGAAAACAGATATGAGGCACTTTCTAAAGCCTTTGCAGCAGGTCTGAGGATCATGCAATTTAGAGCTGGTATGGACTCGTGCCACGGACAAGCTTAGTACTGAGATTTTGTCCATCTACCAAAGCAACATGCTTTTGCCGAATGTCGCAGCACATCTTTTTATTAAACAAGGGCTTTGAGGTAATACTAACAAGCAGTTGCTTGGATGGGTTATGGCACTCTCCAGCACAAATAATGACCTGTAAGCTGTACATTCTTTCAAATGGTACGTGTGGTGCCAGTCTGAGGTGGCTTTTTTGAGATCATTGCAGTTAGCCCTATCATACAGTCAAACCTTGTTCTTGATATCCTTTTCAAGATGTTGATGAGAGGACACTTGAATGCAGATCACATGGTGGTCATGCATGACAATTGGTGCTTCACTGAGTGTTTCCAAGGAATCGGGTAACTGTCAATGCCAAGTATAATCAGGCATTACCTCAAGTGGGGGAGCTCATCAGTGACTATGAAGCAAAGCACTTCATGGTTATTTTCATCTGGATTTTTTTCTTAGCCGGTCTTCAAGTTGGCAGATGAAATCTGAAATCAGAAAAAATGGTGTATCTGGAGTAGACAATCAGGGCTGAATATTAACTCCCAAAAACAGGTGAGTTGGGATTGGGTCAGAGGTTAAAATTCAAAAAATCTGTAAAAGGAATCCAATCCGGCTCGAACCCGCCTATTTCTGGTTTTAATGGAGGCGGGACAAGGGACGGGCGACCAATCCACTAGCAGGAGGCGGGTCATTGAAATATTTTAATGAAGCTGCGTGCTTTCATTTTAACAGTGATTCTATTTTTAACCACAGACAGCTGGGTCTCCCTGGTCCTGGGAAACCCGGTAAGTGAAAGGAGCCGAGAAGGGCTGAATCCATAACATATTCAAGTGCTGGGCAATGACCATCTCCAACAAGAGAAAGTCTAACCACCTCCCCTTGACATTCAATGGCATTACCATCATTGAATTCCCCACCATCAACATCCTGGGAGTCACCATTGACCAGAAACTTAACTGGACCAGTCATTAAATACTGTGGCTACAACAGGTGTCATGGGCTGGGTATTCTGCAGCGAGTGTCTCACCTCCTGACTTTCCACCATCTACAAGGCACAAGTCAGGAGTGTGATGGAATACTCTCCACTTGCCTGGATGAGTGTAGCTCCAACAACACTCGAGAAGCTCGACATCATCCAAGACAAAGCAGCCTGCTTGATTGGCACCACACGGACTGCAACAGTTCAAGAAGACGGCTTACCACCACCTTCTCAAGGGCAATTAGGCATGGGCAATAAATGCTGGCTTTGCCAGCGACGCCGACATCCTGGGAATGAATAAAAAAAAGTGCCTTTACAGGAGGAGCAGGGGTGTTTCCTTCAGGCCCAACAAGTTACCCAGTAAACCACCTCACCCCACGATCTGTCTGCCCCCACAATTGGACCTCACCCCGACCACCATCTGCCACCTCCAAGTTCAGAAACCCCCCTCCCTGCGATCGGACCCCCCCCCCCCAACGATCTCTCCCACCCCCCCACTAGACCTACCTGCTCCCAGCCCAGCTCGGCTGCGGCCTTGTGCTGTAGGATTTCCCGCCCGACAGGCCTCCAGCCCGTCAACCAGGCTGGCTGTGGGTGGAAAAATGACAGAAAACAATGTAAAGACGTGCTGCAGTTAAAAAGTGCAGAACGTTCGGGAAACCCGTACCTCCGGGTTTCTCAACCTCAAAACAGCCAACCCGCACGGAACACACCTCTGAGCTAAAATCCAGGCCTCAAATTCTGTTTCTGGTTTCTAACCAGTCATCAAAATGAGGCTACCATAAAATAATGGGTGTCCAACAATTGCCAAGAGTTTTTCTTCTTCTTTTTCTTCTTCCGAAAATACTTCAAAGGGTTCTTGATACTTACCCTTCCTGTGACAGGATGACAAACCATGTTTGGCATAAAGATTAACTCCATCACAATCTGGGCCACAGTCCTGCCAAAGATCACAGCCAGGTTTGGACACAGCTTCAGTCTCCATTAAGAATGATTAATGAATATTTGCTATCATCTGAAACTGCTACACCAAAGAGAGATGACAAATTAGTACAGTTGCCAAAAACATTTGTGTGGTCCACTCTAAATTTATGACACATATTACGTAGAATTACAGTACATAGAATGCACAGCACAGAAACAGGCCATTCGGCCCAACTGGTCCATGCCGTTGTTTATGCTCCAGAGGAGCCTTCTCCCACCCCCAGACAGGTGATTGGTTGGTGAGTATTACAGCTCTTTTGCTCTCTAGGTTAGGGAAGTGGATTAAATTTGGAACTGGGAGAGTATTAACTACTGTAACTTTATTCAATGAATAACTTAAACTAAATTAGCTAATTAAGACTAAAAATTAAAACTAAAATAATCGTTTGAATAAAAACTGTAACTAATTATATAAATAAAATAAGATTAGATATTGATGGCAGGGCAGGTAGCATGTCGTAACTGCAGCATGTGGGAGTTGGTGGAGACCAACGAGATCTCGAGCAACCACATCTGCGTTAAGTGCCTGTAGCTCGAGGAACTGGAGTCCGAGCTGCAGACATTGCGATACATCAGGGAAGGGGAGGGTTACCTGGACATTTTGCTCCAGGAGGCAGTCACACCCCTTAGGTTAAGTAGTACTTTAGAGTTAGTCAATGGTCAGGGACAGGAGGGTGTGACTGTGAGTCAGGAAGGTATGGGGACCCAGGATATAGTGATGGAGGAGCCTCAGTCTTTGGCTGAGGAGGGATGTTCATGCCATGGAGGGAGTGCAGTGAATATTCACCAGACTGATACCTGGGATGGCAGGAATGATGTATGAGGAGAGATTGGGTCGATTGGGCTTATATTCACTGGAGTTTAGAAGAGTGAGAGGGGATCTCATTGAAACTTATAAAATCCTAACAGGACTAGACAGACTAGATGCAGGAAGGATGTTCCCGATGGCGGGGGAGTCCAGAACCAGGGGTCACAGTCTAAAGATAAGGGGTAAGTCATTTAGGACAGAGATGAGGAGGAATTTCTTCACCCAGTGAGTGGTGAACCTGTGGAATTCTCTACCACAAAAGGCAGTTGAGGCCAATTCATTAAATATATTCAAGAAGGAGTTAGATATATTTCTTAAGGCTAAAGGGATCAAGGGATATGGGGAGAAAGCAGGGACAGGGTACTGAATTTGGATGATCAGCCATGATCTCATTAAATGGCGGAGCAGGCTTGAGGGGCCAAGTGGCCTACTCCTGCTCCTATCTTCTATGTCTTCTATGTCTATGTCTATGGCCTTGTCCAACTGGTACAAGGTACTTGCTACCTGTATGGATGAGAACAAGGACTGCAGGGAGGATGGGCAAACTGACCACGGCACCGTGGTACAGGAGGCCATTCAAGTGGGGGGAGTAAAAAGGAATGTGGTAGTGGTAGGGGACAGTATAGTCAGGGGGATAGATACTGTTCTCTGTAGCCGTGACAGGGAGTACCGAAGGCTGTGTTGCCTGCCTGGTGCCAGGGTTAAAGACATCTCCTCATGGCCAGAGAAGAACTTGGAGTGGAAAGGGGAGGATCCAGTTGGCGTGGTCCATGTAGGAACCAATGACATAGGTAGAACTAGGAATGAGGTTCTGCTGAGAGAGCTTGAGGAGTTGGGGTCCAAATTAAAAAGCGGAACCTCAAAGGTAATAATCTCTGGATTGTTACCTGAGCCACGTGTGAGTTGGCATAGGGACAAGCAGATTAGAAGGTTAACTGCATGGTTGAAAGAGTGGTGCGGGAGGCAGGGGTTTTGCTTCATGGGGCACTGGCACCAGTACTGGGGAAAGAGGGAGCTGTTCCGTTGGGACTTAAACCGGGCTGGAGCCAGTGTCCTGATGAATCAAATAACTAGGGCAGTAGGCAGGGCTTTAAACTAATGGAGGGAGTGGGGGGGGGCGGGAGGATTCAGGAAAGAGTAAATTTAAAAGCAGCAAGGGAAATGTCAAGCCTCTAGAGCAGAGTAGAGTTTTGGGTAACAATAAGCAGAGTGGGTCAGGAAGGGACAGAGAGAGTAACAAAGGTAATAGGGCATCAGTGACTAAGGTGTCATCAGAGAAAAATAGAAAAAAGTCAAAGCTAAAGGCACTATATCTGAATGCGTGTAACATTTGCAACAAAATAGATGAATTAATAGCACATATAGATATTAATAGGTTTGACCTAATAGCCATTACGGAGATGAAGTGACCAAGTTTGGGAACTAAATATTCCAGAATACTTAACTTTTAGAAGAGATAGGCAAAATGGAAAAGGAGGAGGGGTAGCCCTGATAATAAAGGATGGGATAAAGACAGTAGATAGAAAGGATCTTAGCTCCGAAAATTAAGAAGTAGGATTAGTTTGGGTGGAGCTAAGAAACAGCAAGGGGCAGAAAACATTGGTGGGAGTCGTTTATAGGTCCCCAAATAGTAGTTGTAATGTAGGGCAGAGTATAAATCAGGAAATTAGAGGCGCATGTAACAAGGGCAATACAATAATCATGGGGGACTTTAATCTACATATAGCCTGGGCAAACCAAATTTGCAGTAATAGTGTGGAGGACGAGTTAATGGAATGTATACAAGATAGTTTTCTGGATCAGCATGTTGAGGAACTAACTAGGGAACAGGCTATTTTAGATCTAGTACTGTGCAATGAGAAAGGGTTAATTAATAACCTTGTAGTAAAAGGGCCTTTAGGAAGAGTGACCATAATAAGATAGAATTTTATATTGAGTTTGAAAGTGATTTAGTTAAGTCTGAATCTAGGGTCTTAAACCTAAACAAAGCAAACTATGTAGGTATGAAGAGCGAGTTGGCTAAGATAGATTGGGAAACTACATTAAAAGATATGATGATAGACAAGCAATGGCTAGCATTTAAAGAATTAATACATAATTTACAACAAATATACATTCCTTTAAGGCACAAAAACCCCACAGGAAAAGTGGTCCAACCGTGGCTAACAAGAGAAGTTAAAGATAGTATTAGATCAAAGGAAGAGGCTTATAATGTTGCCAAAAGAGTAGTAAGCCTGAGGATTGAGAGGATTTTAGAATTCAGCAAAGAAGGACCAAGAAATTGATAAGGAAAGAGAAAAAAGAATGAGAGTAAACTAGCAAGAGACATAAAACAGATTGTAAATGTTTCTCTAGGTATGTAAATAGGAAGAGATTTGTGAAAGTAAACGTGGGCCCATTAGAGGCAGAGACAGGAGAAATTATAATGGGGAATAAGGAAATGGCAGAGACATTAAACAAATACTTTGTATCTGTCTTCACGGTAGAAGACACAAAAAAATTCCAGAAATATTGGGGAACCAAGGGTCTAGAGAGAATGAGGAACTTAAAGAAATCAGTATAAGTAAAGACATAGTACTGGAGAAATTAATGGGACTAAGTAGCGACAAATCCCCAGGACCTGACGACGTGCATACTAGGGTTTTAAAAGAGGTAGCTGCAGAGATAGTGGATGCACTGGTATTAATCTTCCAGGATTCCCTAGATTCTAGAACAGTCCCCAAGGATTGGAAGGTAGCAAACATAACCTTGCCATTTAAGAAAGGAGGAAGAGAAAAAACAGGGAACTATAGGCCAGTTAGCCTGACATCAGTAGTAGGCAAAATGCTAGAATCTATTATTAGGGACATGGTAACAGAGCACTCAGAAAATCATAATATTATTAGGCAGAGTCAACACGGATTTATGAAAGGATTACATAGGATTACATAGGATATACAGCACAGAAACAGGACATTCGGCCCAACCAGCCCATGCCAGTGTTTATGCTCCACTCGAGCCTCCTCCCGTCTTTCCTCATCTAAATCTATGAGCATAACCCTCTATTCCCTTCTCCCTCATATGTTTGTCCAGCCTTCCCTTAAATGCATCTATACTATTCACTTCAATCACTCCCTGTGCTAGCGAGTTCCACATTCTCACCATTCTTTGGGTAAAGAAGTTTCTTCTGAATTTCCTATTGGATTTCTTGGTGACTATCTTATATTGATGGCCTCTAGTTATGCTCTTCCCCACAAGTGGAAACATTCTCTCTGTATCCACTCTATCAAAACCTTTCATAATTTTATAGACCTCTATTAGGTCACCCCTCAGCCTTCTTTTTTCAAGAAAAAAGAGACCCAGCCTGTTCATCCTTTCCTGATATGTATACCCTTGCATTTCTGGTATCATCCTTGTAAATCTTCTCCACACCCTCTCCAGTGCCTCTATATCCTTTTTATAATACAGCAACCAGAACTGTACGCAGTACTCTAAGTGTGGTCTAATCAAGGCTCACTACAGGTTTAGCATAACTTCCCTACTTTTCAATTCTATCCCGCTAGAAATAAACCCTAGTGCTTGGTTTGCTTTTTTAATGGCCTTGCTAACCTGTGGCACAACTTTTAGTGATTTGGGAAATCATGTTTGACAAATCTGTTAGAGTTTTTTGAAGATGTAACTACTAGACTGGATAAGGGGGAACCAGTGGATGTAGTGTATTTGGATTTTCAAAAAGCATTTGATAAGGTGCCACACAAGAGGTTATTACACAAAACTAGGACTCATGGTATTGGGGGTAATATATTAGCATGGATTGAGGATTGGTTAATGGACAGAAAACAGAGAGTAGGAATAAACGGGACTTTTTTGGGTTGGCAGGCTGTAACTAGTGGGGTACCGCAAGGATCAGTGCTTAGGCCTCAGCTATTTACAATCTATATTAATGACTTAGATGAAGGGACTGAGTGTAACGTATCCAAGTTGCTGTTGATACAAAGTTAGGTGGGAAAGTAAGCTGTGAGGAGGACGCAAAGAGGTTGCAGAGAGATATAGACAGGTTGACTGAGTGGGCAAGGACATGGCAAATGGAATACAATGTGGGGAAGTGTGAAGTTATCCACTTTGGTCGGAAAAACAAAAAAGCAGAATATTTTTTGAATGGTGAGAGATTGGGAAATGCTGGTATTCAGAGAGACCTGGGTGACCTTGTACATGAATCACAGAAAGTTAACATGCAGGTACAGCAAGCAATTAGGAAAGCAAATGTTATGTTAGCTTTTGTTACAAAGAGATTAGAGTATAAGAGTAAAGAAGTCTTACTACAATTATACAGGGCATTGGTGAGGCCACACCTGGAGTATTGTGTACAGTTCTGTTCTCCTTACCTAAGGAAAGACATACTTGCCTTACAGGGAGTGCAACAAAGGTTCACTAGACTGGTTCCTGGGATAAGGGGATTACCCTATCAGGAGAGATTGAGTAGACTAGTCCTATATTCCCTAGAGTTTAGGAGAATGAGAGATGATCTAATTGAAACGTATAAAATTGTTAAGGGGCTTGACAGGGTTAATGCTGAGAAAATGTTTCCCCTGGCTGGGGAATCTAGAACACGGAGTCACCCTCTCAGAATAAGGGGTCGGCCATTAGATGAGAAGAAATTTCTTCACTCAAAGGGTTGTGAATCTTTGTAATTCTCTACCCCAGAGAGCTGTGGATGCTCAGTCATTGAGTATATTCAAGACAGAGGCCGATAGATTTTTGGGAACTAGGGGAATTAAAGGATATGGGGATAGTGCGGGAAGGTGGAGTTGAGGTAGAAGATTAGCCATGATCTTGTTGAATGGCAGAGCAGGCTCGAAGGGCCAAATGGCCTACTCCAGCTCTTATTTCTTATGTTCTTATGTTCTCTTCATCTAATCCTACCAACATAACCTTTTATCTCTCTCTCGCTGTCTCCTTCTCTAAATAGACAGTTATCTGTAAGAACTACTTTCTATTAATGAATGTTACTTCTCTTTCTCTGTGCCTACTTAATAAAAGTCATAGCACTTTAATATAGATCATTTTATGTGAAGCACTTTGAGACATTTCAGAGAGATGTGATAAAGTGCTGTAAATGCGTGTCTTTCTCATAGCCTCCAATATCATCTCCCTCCCTAGCTGCTTACTCAGGCTAAACCCAATGGTGTGCAGCCTCAGGTGTCCTGCCTAACCCAGAGTTGAACTCCAAATGACATGTCCTATCTATCATCTATTTGCAAATCGTTCCAAGGCCTTACCTCTCCACATTTCTCAACCCCTTGTAGCCCACTCGCATGCAACCTCCATTCTCCTGACACTGGTCTCTTTTTTAACCTCTGCTCCCTCTTCTCCACCTTTTGTATTTGAGCTCTCATCTGCTTTGGCCACATACTATGGATCATTCTCCCTAAATCCCACTGTCTTGTTACCTCTCTCTCTCCTGCTTCTAAAGCCTGCTCAAAACCCACCCATTTGACCATAATTTCAGGCACCTTCCCTAAATCTACTCCTACTTTTGCTCAGCGTTGTTTTTGCATCTATGAAGAGCCTTGGGACATTCTACTACAATGCTGGTGCTGTATAAATGCAAACTGCTGTTGTCTCTGTAAAGTAATAAATCTATTTTCTCTCTATTAATGAATAGCTCTTTTCTCTTTTTCTCTTTCACTTTCTATGTTTCTGTCAATAAATAAATCTACCTTCCCATGAAATTTGAATAACAACTGCCAACTCCCTCCCACTCCTTCAGTGCAATTCTTTATTTCTCTCTCAAAGAGGTTTACTTTCCACTTTCCCTAAATAAAATTTAAAAAAAGAAAGACTTGCATTTATATAGTGCCTTTCATGACCACTGGACGTCTCAAAGTGCTTTACAGCCAATGAAGTATTTGTTGAAGTGGAGTCACTGTTGTAATGTAGGGAACACGGCAGCCAATTTGCACACAGCAAGCTCCCACAAACAGCAATGTGATAATGACCAGATATTCTGTTTTAGTGATGTTGATTGAGAGATAAATATTGGCCAGGTCACCGGAGATAACTCCCCTTCTCTCTTTCAAAATAGGGCCATGGGATCTTTTACGTCCACCTGAGAGAGCAGACGGGGCCTCAGTTTAACGTCTCATCCAAAAGACGGCACCTCCGACAGTGCAGAACTCCCTCAGTACTGCACAGGAGTGTCAGCCTAGATTTGTGTGCTCAAGTTTCTGGTTACGTAAAGGTTAATTTCCCTTATTGTGTAGAAACTATAATCAAATCAAGACGCCGGCTGTCTGCGTCTTGACTGCTCACGATTCTATGCAATCCGGATTCAATGGTGGGAATGAAAGAAAATCAGCCACAAAAACATACCAATAAAGTTTTCCTTTCACTCTTCTCAGGCATCAAAATTGATATAATTGGTTGATTATTCCTTCCATCCAGCTGTGCGATGTACAAAGCTTAATTAAAATGGCCCAACAGAGTGTATGCAACTGAATACCTGATGAATCCAGGCTTCTATTACCTCCCTAATTCAGCACAGTGACTGACTCTATGGTGTTCCCAATGGTACCTCGAAGGACCCTGTAGTAAAAAAGTTGAATACAATGAAGCCCATCACTGCCACTGGTAGTGCAGTATGGATAGCTGATTGTCCCTGGAGGTCAGTGTGTACCAGACAGCACACCTGCGTCACCGCCTCCCTACCGGCCCACTTGTACTGTTTCTCCATGTGGTTCAGGTAGTTGCATCTATTGTGTGCTTCTTTTGCCCTCTATCTTCCTGAGGTACCCTTTCCCTAGCTCCTACCACACTATGAGATAACTGGCAATAGCTGCTACATCAATACTTTACCAACAAGAAAACGACACTGTTATTCACTTCTGTCATTGCTTTGTTGAAACTTGGAAATCAAAGAATCACAGAAACTTACAGCACAGAATGAGGCCATTCGGCCCGTCATGCCTGTGCTGGCTCTTAGAAAGAGCATTCGTGCTTCGTCCCACACCCTCGCTTTTTGTCCACAACCCTGTAAGTTCCTCATCCTCAAGTACCTGTCTAACTCCCTTTTAAAATTATTTATGGAATCAGCTTCCACCACCTTTTCAGAGCGTCCCAAATCCTGACAAATCTCCGAGTTTGAAAACAATTCTCCCCATCTCCCCTCCAGATCTTTTGTCAATGATTTTGAATCTATGACCTCGGGTTATTGACCCACTCGCCAGAGGGAATTGTTTTTCTCTCTACTCTATCAAAACCTCTCATCATCTTGAAAACCTCGATCAGGTCACCTCTTAACCTTCTCTGTTCCAAGGAGAACAGTCCTTTTCCAACCTCTCCTTGGGAAGAGATCTTGCCATTGCTTTTTGTCACTAACTCACAAGTCTGACAGAGATGAGGAGGAATTTCTTCACCCAGAGAGTGGTGAACCTGTGGAATTCTCTACCAATTCATTAAATATATTCAAGAAGGAGTTGGATATATTTCTTAAGGCTAAAGGGATCAAGGGATATGGGGAGAAGGCAGGGACAGGGTACTGAATTTGGATGATCAGCCATGATCTCATTGAATGGCGGAGTAGGCTCGAGGGGCCGAATGGCCTACTCCTGCTCCTATCTTCGATGTTTCTATGTACAGTATCTATGACTCTGAGTGATGAACTCCATTTTCATACTTATCCTTCCCTTATCACTCATGCAAAATTGTTTGAGTTTCTTTTGATTGGTCTTAAAAGTCTCTAATGGACAATTTCATGTGTTTTTACAATAGCAAAATACTGCGGATGCTGGAAATCTGAAATAACAACAGAAAATGCTGGAAATACTCAGCAGGCCAGGCAGCATGTTTTTTTTCTTTGCTAACGATTAGAAACGCATTTTAACATGGGAACAAAACTTTTGAGTACTAGTAAAAACAGGTCTGTTAAAGCTAGCCATCATTATTGCTCCACCATTTATGCAGATCACACATATTAACCTGTCCTTGTCCTCTGATACCATCCCTATCCTTTTCAAAACTGTTGTCATCATCACCCCACTCCTAAAATGTCTACTTTCAATCCACTCTCTCAACTCTCTCAAACTACCCGTCCTATGTCCAACCTGCTCTTTCTTTCCACGATCCTTGAATATCTCATCACTACCTAACTCTGTGACCGCTTCTCCCTACAGGCCCTCTTTAAATCCCTCCAAACTTGTTTCCAACCCACCCACAGCACCCTTCATAAAGTCATTAGTGACATCTTCTGTGTCTGACACAGCTACTTGTTGTCCACTTCTGTCCTCTTTGACCTCTCCATCACCCTTGACAAAATTAGGCACTCCATTTTCCTCCAGCACCTCTCCTCCTTATTCCATCTTCTTGGCACCATGCTCTTTTGGTTTCATTTCTATGTCGCAGTACACCCACGACATCGAAAAGGACAAAACGGGAGGTAGGAAGAAATTCCTTTATGCAGAGGTTGGTTACAATGTGGAACCATTAAGTGAAAAATGTACAGAAAATCTCAGGTAAGCTACTCACTGTGTGTGATGCCTTGCCATTCCTGCAGAGTCTTGGAAAATGTTGCCTTTTCTATCTGTTTCAACTGCCTTTACCTGTACCTATCTCCTCCCTTGCTCTTTATCCATCTATTATCTATCTCTGCCTCTCTCTCCTCTCCTATCCCACCCTGAAGCTATTTATTATCTATTATGTCTCTATCTATCTAGTCTCTCTCTGTATTTATTTATTCTGTCTCGCCCTGTGCCTATATCCTCTCACTCTATATCTATCTCCTCTCTCTCTGCATCTATCAGTCTACATCTCTGCCAGTCTCTCTCTATTTCTCTATTTTGTCTGTCTATCCTCCTTTGTGGCTACCTATTCTCTCATTGGTACTTATCTTGTTTTCCTTGGTATCTATCCATTCTGTTTTGCTCTATTTTTTTCTCTGCATTGATCTACTCTTTCTGCTATCTCTGTCTTTCTTGCTAAATGAAAAGCTATATTTTCCTTTGCTCTCTTTCTAACTCCAAATAAACACTTTTAATTATGCACCCGTCTATCTCTAAATGAACATTTCTTTTCCAAAAGAAATAGACACTTTTGTCGTCTTCTCCTCTGTCTAACCAAAAATTTTTTTTTTCTTGTAGTCTATTCCGTTATTCACACATGTTCATATATGTTACCAAACTAGAGTTTGACACTGCTATAACATATGGACTACATTCCTACTGCATTTCACTATGTACAATAAAATTATTACCATACCATACTGTGCAGTATAATAATCTATATATTACCATCTTGCCATCTCACCAAGCGCTTCAATGTCCCTACTGCAGAATGAGGCTATGAACTCATGTTGTTTGGTAGGGAGTGAGACTGGTTGAAATCCCCACATAAGATGTGAACACAGCCATCGCATCACACGGTCACTCCCACTTCACGTCAGGCTTAGCGATGAATGCAAACTCATGTTTATTAATAAGGTGGACCACACACAAAAATACGATGTTTTTCTTTTTGAAAGTCTAAAGCGCGACCTGGTCTGCACGCAGGGGACCTCGAAGAGGGAAGCAATAAATTTTAAACGATTGCTATCTCAATGGGTTTTGTTTTTGGAAAGAGTCAGGGTGCAACACTTCTTTCAGTGGGATTTAGTGGAGCTCACTCAGTCAGTATCCCATCCATGTGTAATCCCTCAGCACAAAATGCACCCCCACCGCTTCTCAGCTCAATGCTGGCCCCCTTCCAGCTTTGAGCATTCCGTCCAACTCAAGAAATTCCAGTTCTTTTCAGTCAGTCTATATTTATCCCCTTCACCTCGCCATCAAATTTCTTTGTTTTTTTGGTGAAGTATACTTTATTATCGAGATGAGAGATATGTTGGAACAATTTGCAGTTGGAGGCATCTAGTGATATGTTGAAACACTCCCAGGTCGGGCACGCATGGGTCAGATGAAGAGTAAATCTTCTTCGACACTACTTCATCATCAAATAATACCAGATCAGGTATTATGGTTAAACACACAAGAAATCTCCCTGGCATATCAAGCTTTTCTTGACATGGAAAAGCACAGTTGAGATGCAAAGTAAAGCTACAAAGTTCCAATAGGACAGGTATAGCATAGTTAGAGGCAAAGTAAATCTTCTGCACTGTCCCATCAAGCACTCCCAGTTAGATGTACAATAAAGCTTCCTGTACACTGTCTCAACAATAAGCCTCAGCCCACCCTCAGAAGAGTGCCCACTACTGTACCAGTGTGACTTTTTTCCATTTCCCACACCAATCACCCTGTAGTCTTTCTCAAATTAGTAATGTGATTATTAATTTAGTGGCAATTAGCACTGACCTTTGCTAGGGATGGTTTCACCGAGCTAGTACCTCACCTAGGTGGTGATTATCCTTTGTGTGCAACTGAAACGGAGGAGCTAGGCTCTTGAGCTAGAGAATTTCCTCAGGACTTCTCCCTCCCTGCCACCATAACTTCGGCTGAAACCTGTCTCCGTTGAACTTCTGGCAGCGGAGCAGAAAACCGGGAATGCTTGCACTAGAGAAAAGAATGCACAGAGAACTTATCGAAATTTTCAATACAATAATCATTATAGATAAGCTAAACCTTATTAAGTTGTTTCACAAAACCACAAACTCTATAACCATGGGACATGTGCTCAAACTCAGAAGAGGAAAGGTGAAGAGGGGGTTTAGATTTAACTACTTCACCATCAGCACGGTGGTATAGTGGTTAGCACTGTTGCCTCACAGCGCCAGGGACCCGGGTTCGAATCTGGCCTCGGGTGACTGTCTGTGTGGAGTTTGCACATTCTCCCCGTGTTTGCGTGGGTTTCCTCCGGGTGCTCCGGTTTCCTCCCACAGCCCAAAGATGTGCGGGTTAGGTTGATTGGCTATGATAAATTGACCCTTAGTGTTAGGGGGATTAAATACGTGGGGTTACGGGGATAGGGTGGGATATGTGTTGGTGTAGGGGTTACGGGGATCGGGTGGGATATGTGTCAGTGCAGGCTCAATGGGCCGAAATGGCCTCTATCTGCATTGTGGGGTTTCTGTGATTTCTGTGAGAGGCTGATAATGTGTGGAGCAGACTGATCAGGGAGACAATGGAAGCGAATTGTGTCAGCAGATTTAAGGGGAAGCTCAATAGTTTCTTGACAAAAGAAGTGACTAAGGAATGCAAGATCTATGGCATACAATACGATATTTATTAAACTTTCGACTAGAAATAGACAGAAAATTTTCTTTTCCTCTTCATCATTCCTATGTAACAGATACTCGAGCAAATAACTATGGCATTGTTTTCCACATAAATACTGTGGCAACAAGAGCAGGTCAGAGGCTAGGTATTCTGCGGTGAGTGTCTCACCTCCTGACTCCCCAAAGCCTATCCACCATCTACAAGGCACAAGTAAGGAGTGTGATGGAATACTCTCCACTAGCCTGGATGAGTGCAGCTCCAACAACACTCGAGAAGCTCGGCACCATCCAGGAAAAAGCAGCCCACTTGATTGGCACCCCATCCACCACCTTAAACATTCACTCCCTCCACCACTGGCGTACCGTGGCTGCAGTGTGTACCATCTACAAGATGCACTGCAGCAACTCGCCAAGGCTTCTTCGGCAGCACCTCCCAAACCCACGACCTCTTCCACCTAGAAGGACAAGGGCAGCAGGTGCATGGGAACACCATCACTTTCAGGTTTCCCTCCAAGTCACACACCATCGTGACGTAGAAGTATATTGCCGATCCTTCATCGTCGCTGGGTCAAAATCCTGGAACACCCTCCCTAACAGCACTGTGGGAGTACCTTCACCACACGGACTGCAGCGGTTCAAGAAGGTGGCTCACCGCCACCTTCTCAAGGGCAAGTAGGGATGGGCAATAAATGCTGGCCTTGCCAGCGACACTTCTTTATTATGGATTCTATGAGACCAGAATCCTGGAATATCCTACTAATCCCTCACCAAGGGACAGATTTGCAGACCCATGAAAAAACTGAGTCTATGGGCTGGATTTTCCAGGTAGTCAGTGGGCACGATCGGTTGTGGGTCGGGTGGGAAAGTGTTTTTTTTCCCTAGCGGGTCAAGACCCAGCTGTGAACCCGCCGGCATGCGCCTTTCCCCGATATCGGGCCGGTCAGCGCTGAGCAGACCCGACAAACAGTGGCGGGTTCACAGCGGGGGACCCAATTCAGGTAATTAGTGGCTTGTTTAGATCCACTTAAGAATGAATTTCAGCTCATCTTCTGCATTTGACAGCTCACCCACAGGGTCCATGCTGGTCATGGACTATGTCTGTCAAGCTGAGGCGGGAGGTCAGTGGCCAATGAATCAGCTTCAAATGTACAGTAAAAGTTCCCACCTTACAAAGACATCTTCACGTAGCCACAAGCTCTTCACTGCATTTCCACTATAGATTCACCTTGCTGCAAGTCGTTACACAAGTCTCCATCCAGTCTGACCTCATTACCTCGCTCACCATTGACAGATCGCTTCTGTCATCTCTACTTCACCTGTCATCTATTCCATGAGTATGGGTGCCTTTTACACTCTCTCACCTTGGTCCACAGAATCCCACCACGATCAGCCCCAACACCAGACACACTAGCAGCACCAACAACAACACCAACCTGCTCCACAATCAACTGATGCTGCTCAGGACAATGGGCATCAGCACCTGACCGCATTGCTGCCCGGGAGGCCAGGGTTGGCCTCACCATGGCCAGATTTACTTCACTTGATGCTGTACACCCTGGCTGCCACATGATGTGCCAGGTTGGCACCTCCCCACACCAACACCATAAAGCATCCCTACAATGCCCAAGCCATTCCTTTCACACTCATCACCATTGCAGGGGTGACCGTTATGTCTCACCATTCACTGCAACTCACTAAGCCACTTCCAAAGTTGCACACAGATCTGTCCAAGAATGCAAAGTGTTGAAAATAAAGGTTTCAATGTTTGACACCACATTAACAGAAACTTTACATGAACATTGGCTAAAACACCCAAGTGCCTACCCTTGTGTGCTAGTTGGTATGACCGCACTAGGATGAGGGTGAGTGTGTGGGGTGTCTAGTGAGATGGGGAAGTGATAATGTAGATAGAGGAATGGATGGAGGTGCAGGCTAAGTTGGTGTGAGTAAGGATGTGCAGGAGTAGGGTAGGGAAGGCAGGGTGATGGGGATGTGATGAGAGGCACAGCAGGATGAGGTTGAGCGTGGCTTTGTACTAATGTTTCGTGATCTACTGAGATCATTGGAACATTTGCGGCACTGCACCCAGGTCCTCCTGATGACATCCCTGCTTGTGTCCTGCTCTGCAATGTGCGACCAGGCTGTGTTGATCTCCTGGGGAGGTGTCTTTCATCCATGGGAAGGGAAGAGGACCTCCCTGCGTGCTGTGACTCCCTCCATGAGCATGGGAGAGCCTGGGCGCAGCCCTGCACCTTTGTGCAGTGCTTGTCAGTGTTTGCAGTACTTCAATGCTGTAGAACACTGACATGGGACCCGCCATGATTCGTAAAATCGTGGCCATATGATTCTGGCACCAGAATAAGTATGTCGGATTTAGTCAGATTCTGCTCCCCTATAACCCGTGCTGAAAGAGTACCGGTGTGAAAATGGTTTTGACAAACATTTTGGACAACCCTGATTTAAATATTTTGTGTTTAGCAGATCACTGCACCGTGCAGTTGCTGAGATCAGTTTTGCGATCCACACAACCTGACCTGGGACACTAAGTGAAAATCCACTAGCCTTAAACAGGAAATTGAATTGGCCACTAAATTTCAGAAGGTTGTGTATTTGATTATCCAACTGAGAGATCCTAGTCCATATCTGTGCCAATCACAGCGAGATGGGAAGCTTTGAAGTTCATCCTGTGAAGAGCAGAGTAAGACTTGGGTACCTCAGGAATGTGGAGATGGGTATCAACTCCAGAGCGGCAGCCAATGAGCTCAGAGGGTGAGGAGATATCATCACTCACGTGGCATTAATAGCCAACTGTTTTATTTAATCCCTCAAGTGCTGAATGCCCCTTTTTGCACATTTTCAATTTATTCAATTAAGCAAATTGCTGGGTACAAATAGTGCAATCTCCTGCTATGTGCAAACCAGCATGAAACATCAAAAGCTCGGCATGCACTGAAAGTTCCTTTAACGGGTTCAGGAAAGCCAACAGGTTTTTACCAACCTGCTGAAATCTTCCACATATAAAATGAATGTCATTATACTTCCTGACTCAATGCCAAGAAGCTACAATCATCTTCAAGGGATCGTCACTGGTTAGATGTCATTTTTCTACTATCTCAAACTTTCTTTAATATTGGCTCCTCTTCAGTCAGTGGATGAATCATAGAATCATAGAATCATTGAATCTTATAGCACAGAAGGAGCCATTACCCCAGGTCCGATCCCTGGTCTGTGGTAAGTTATCGGTAAAGATATTAAAATTGACCCCAGTGGACATCAGTTAAGGTCAGGTTCAGGCGACACTCCGTTTCCCTCCATAGTTGAACACCTTGCCAACACTCAGTGCCAAGGTTCACCCATGAAGAATGGTCCTCAGGGTGAGGTACTGGAGGGAAACAAACACCTGTAGAACTGTACCCCAACAAGGGTCAAGACAGGAGGCAGGAAAATTGAGGATTAAAAACATAATTTTGAAAAATGACCTAACATGGTGAGACTGTTTTCCTGCAGCCTGTCAGAATCTCACAGCTCAGCAGGACGCCTGCAGAGATTCACACAGGCGGGATGCTCACTCTCATGCCCCTATTGCACCATTTAGCACATGGAAAATGTGACTCTCGGGCAAAAATCTTCCACAGGTACCACAGCGGAGCCCCAGCTGCTCCCAATTACCACAACATAGCTGGAACATTTGAGCACTTACTAATAAATTGCAAGTTGCATGTTCGCCTGAACTCCCTGAAGCGATGTCACAACCCAACACTTTTTCTGTTAAAAATGGGCCCTTTCCATATTAACGTTACCGTTTGCCCTCTTGAAGTGTGAGACTACTGTAAACAGAGGCATCACTAGGGTGGGGAACAGTAGAAGACGGAGAAGGATTGGGACAGTTACAAGGACTGCGCTGAAGAGCAATCCTTGGAAGAGGACGTCGACTGTGCATAGACTTCACCCTTACGCTCCCCCATCAGTCATGATCAGACTCTGCTGTCCATCTTATAATGTTTATTTCCTCAGCCCAAATGCATACCTCCTGCCTTCACCCCGTCTGTTCATCACTGTCTTTCTTGTCTGCTATGGTCAATGCTCCTCTCAACTTCCCTTTCTTGCTCATCCTGAGCTCCAAATACGCCATCCTGCAAATTCTTCCTACTCCTGCATTTTCACTGTGACTAAATCAGGACTCACAAATTGTCTCCTACTCTAAATTTCAGAGGGTTGTTCAACTGGCATTTTACTCTAACTCATACTGCTCAGTCACCTGAAAACTGTTGAATTCCTTATGTTGCTCAGTCTTCCCTTCCTTCTACAAACCCAAGCCTGGTGCCACCTAACAACACTTTCTGATTTGCCTTGTGTCCACTTCTATTCTTTTCAACATTGGAGCTGTGCTGTATTCTAGGCTTTGGCCTTCTAAGTTTCTCAGTGATTAAAAATAGGGTCAGCAGGAAGGCTGGGGTCATTCAGCATGATATCTAACCAAAGACTGTGATGCAATTTGCTGGGTTTTTTTAAAGCCTTTTGCAGACCTTTTCACTTAAAAGCACTTCAGATTCAGATTCAGATTCAGATTAAATTTATTTGCCATATGTAACAAGTACAATGGTATGCTTGTTCCCCGTAGGGACGCGTCAGCTATACATACAGCGCCGCGTTCAGAGTCAGTACAATGGCTTCCCGTGGCAGTGGGAGCACGATGTCCCTCAGCCGCTCCGTCCTCCTCTTCACCGCGGCCTCCTCCTCACTGTTGCCGGCTCCACGTGTGGTGGCCTGCTTCTCCCGCTCTGGCCACCATGCCCGGCTCCCCTCCTCCCATCCGGACTGCGAGTTACCCGCCATGGAGCTGCCGGCCGACGTGCTGCAGCGTGTCGTGAGTCTGCTGCTGCTGCTCGTTGCGCTGCGCTCCTCTGCCCGACTCGCCGAACACATCGTCGGGATGTGAATGCTCCAATTCAGCCTCCTCTTCACTGTCACCGGCTCCATGCTCTACGGCCCGGGGCCTGCTTCTCCCTCTTCGTGGGAGCAATACTTCCTCATGGAACAATCCTCGGATCAGTCAGGTGGAATGGGAAGGAGAATCCCTGTAACGTTGTATTTATTCATCTCATCCCAGAACTGAGGAATAACCTCAGCTTCCTGAAAATAATTTGACTTTCCCACTAAAAACAAAAGCAAAATACCTCGGTCTTCTGGAAATGTAAAATGAAAACAGAAAATGCTGGAGATATGCAGCAGGCTAAGCAGCATCTGTGGAGAGAAAGAGTGTTAATGGGGAGCATTTTCTGGGGGGTCAGCGGGTGTGATCGGCGGTGGGAAAGTGTTTTTTTTTGTCAGCGGGTCGGGACTCCACTGTCAACCCGCCACCACGCGCCTTTTCCAAATGTTGGGTCTGTCAGCGCTTAGCAGACCCGGCACGCAGCAGTGGGGGAGGCAATTCAGGTCATTATGACCTTGTTAACAGAGGATGAACAACAATTTTGAGCTTACCTTTAGAATTTACCAGCTCACCAATGGGGTCCACGCTGCTCGAGGATCACGCCTGTTAAGCTGGGTGGGAGTTGAATGGCCATGGAATCATCTCATTGCTTGACAGCTTGGAATGTGCTATAAAAGCTCCCATCTCACAGCTGTTTACTTTCCAAGCTCAGAAGCTGTTGCTTACTGCATTGGAAGACAAATTGAGCTTTATGCAGGTTGCAAGTGTTTGGAGCAAACTCTCTATCCAGTGTCACCTCATTGAAACAACATCTCTCACCATTGACAGATTGCTTCTGTCATCTCAAGTTCACCTGCCATCTATTCCATCAGCATGGGTATGGTTTATACTGTCTCACCTTGGTCCTCAGATTCTGACCACGATTAGCCCCAACACCAGCATCACCAGGCACACCAGCAGCACCAACAACAACACCAACCTTCTCCACAATTACCTGATGCTGCACAAGACACAGGGCATCAGCACCCGACCACATTGCTGCCCGGGACACCAGGGATGGCCTCACCATGGCCACAATTAATTCACTTGATGCTGTACACACTGGATGCCACATGATGCATCAGGTTGGCACCACCCCACACCAGCACCATAAAGCATCCCTACAATACCCAAGCCATTCCTTTCACACTCATCACCATTGCGGGGGTACTGTTATGTCTCACCATTCACTGCAACACACTAAGCCACCTCCAAAGGTGCACACAAATCTGTCCAAGAACGCAAAGTGTTGAAAATAGAGATTTCAATGTTTGACAGCACATTAACAGAAACTTCACATGAACATTGGCTAAAACACACAAGTGCCTACCCTTGTGTGTTGTTAGTTGGTATGATTGCACTCGGATGAGGGTGAGTGTGAGGGGTGGCTAGTGAGATGGGGAAGTGATAATGTAGATAGAGAGAGGGGGATGGGTGGAGGTGCAAGGTAAGTTGGTGTGAGTAAGGATGTGCAGGGCTAGGGTAGGGAAGGCAGAATGATGGGGATGTGATGACTGGCACAGCAGGGTGAGGTTGAGTGTGGCTTGACAGTAACATTTCGTGAAAGGTTTGCGCCACTGCAGCCAGGTCCTCCTGACAACATCCCAGCTTGTGTCCTCCTGTGCAATGTGCAACCAGGCTGCGTTGATCTCCTGGAGAGTTCTCTTCCACCCATTGGAAGTGAAGAGAACCTCCCTGTGTGCTGTGACTCCCTCCATAAGCATATGGCAGGAGTCATGGGAGAGCCTGGGTGCAGCCGTGCACTTCTGTGCAGTGCTTGTCAGTGTATGCAGCACCTCAATGCTGTAGAACACTGACAGCACAAATGTCAAAATCAATTTGCGCATGGTCCCTTTAAGGAAGCCAACTGATGACGCATCATCAAATGATGTCATCAGACCCGCTTCCTTCAATTGGACCGGGAAACTTGCTGGGCGGGCTTAACAAGCCCAATCAAGGGAATTCATTCTACACAGCGGGCTGCAGCCAGCAGCGGGGCTGGGGCCTGCCATTGACATCACCCGTCACGGACCCGCCGAGGTAGGGGGAAATCACAGACTGCGTTTCAGGTCAGTGACCTTTCATCAGAACTGGAGGATGTTAGAGATTAACAGCTTTTAAGCAAGGCAAAGGGGTGGAGGCAGGAAAAGAACGAAAGGGAGAGAGGTCTGTGATAGTGTGGCGTGCAGGAGTTATTAAATGACAAAAGGGGATGAAGGTGCAATGCGGTGATAATGAGACAAGTTTACAAACAAGAGATGTGTCCAGAGGAGGTGTAAATGGTTACAGCAGAATATCAGAGGAGAAGGAGGGAAGCATGGAAATCATGGCAAAGAAAAGGCTCCCGAGGCTTAGGAATGTGGTGGAAAAATGGCAGGTGGACCATAGGGGTGAGGACCACCCCGCCGGCCGTGTACCGATTACCATTATCTCAACCCCATGGTAAGGATCTACTTCAACATTTAAAACAAATGATTTAACATAGAAATCTTAATCAAAACAGAGCTCACAATGTCAGTACAAAAAATCTCAGAGTCAGCACTGAAATAAAACAGCCTCAAGGTAAGGGCATGCACAGAAGCAGGACTGATTTTTATATCAATAAATTTAAGGGGACATAGCCCATCAGGTACAACCAATGACTCTCCACCATCAACACCATTGACCAGAAACTTAATTGGACCAGACATATAAATACTGTGGCTACAAGAGCAAGTCAAAGGCTGGGTATTTAGCAGCGAGTGTCTCACCTCCTGACTCCCCAAAGCCTTTCCACCATCTACAAGGCACAAGTCAGGAGTGTGATAGAATACTCTCCACTTGCCTGGATGAGTGCAGCTCCAACAACACTCAAGAAGCACGACACCATCTGTTGTGTATGTACCTTTAAGAGAATAACTGGTCTCAGACTGCAGTACCGGCAGTGACCGCCCCTGTATAAAAGGCGCTAGTGAGCCTCTGTGTTTTTCAGTTTTCCCTATTGACTTCAATCAGTAAAGACTTGTTTTGTTCAACTCCTGCTGTCCATGTCTCAATCATTCACGGACATAATACTGGCGACGAGCAGATACGAACTTACCTACAGTCTGCACCACCTCCTGGGATCCATTCCTGCAGCGAAGTGAGCAGAGGTCGAGGCCAGAAGGAAGAAAGAAGCAGTAGAAACAGGCGTCGACCATGGGCATCCGCCCCTGTGTTAGTGGAGTTGAAGATTGCTGGAGAAGCTGTCGAAAGCAGGGCCTGATTCCTGTCGACGGTGCTTCAGCTAATCGGGCTGGTGGCAGGTAGTACACTGATCCTTCCTGGGCTGCGGCGTTCGCGAACTCGAGCGGGTGGCTTGCAACGGGGCCGAGCAGCGTTGTCGGGAAGAGGAGAGAGAGAGAGGGTGGAGCACACAGGGCGCGGCCGGTGCTACGAAGCCGGGCTGCGTATAGACCCGAGAAGAGGGAGGCAAGAGTCCCACAGGGTTGTTCCACGACGGGAAAATAATAAAAAAAGAAATATTAAACGCGCAAGAAACCGCGAGGAGCTGCAGGTTGCAACGGGAACCGCGGAAAGCAGCGCTAGCATCAGCGGGGAAGAAGGCAAAGCGCGGGAGGCGCCATTTTAGATTTTCAAGATGCCGAAGACTGGCTGTATCACTGCCTTTGATAATACAATAGAGGACTGGACCACGTATGTGGAAAGAGTCGAGGTATATTGCGAGGCAAACGAAATAGCCGATGAGAAAAAGGCATCAGTATTGCTAAACTTAATGGGCGCTAGAACGTACGGCCTATTACGGGACCTGATTACTCCAGCCAAACCGAAGGCGAAGAGTTTTAACGAAATTGTTGCTGTCCTACAGGAACACCGAAACCCTGCATCGCTGTTGATAGCAGAAAGATTTAAATTCCACAGGAGAACTCAGCATAAAGATGAGAGCAATGCTGAGTACCTTACGGAACTACACAAGCTATCAAAGCACTGCCAGTTCGGAGCAGGACTGGCAGATACCCTACGGGACAAATTTGTCTGTGGAACCCTAAGTGAAGGAACACAGAAGTTACTCTCAGAGAAAGAGCTGACGCTAGATAAGGCTTTCAGCGTGGCAGTATCGTACGAAGCAGCAGCCAGGGGAGCTGCGGAAATTCAACAAAAGCCACAGGAATACGGCACCCACGAAATGACACGGGGATTTGCAAAATGTTATCGCTGCGGCAGAACTAACCATGACCAGAAGGACTGCTGGTCCAAAGACAAAATATGCAGGCAATGCGGAAAGATGGGACACATTGCATGAGTTTGCAGGTCTGGGAAGAAGACCAGCGACAACAAAAAGGCTACTAAGGAACCGTACAAGAAAGTACAAAAGATGACAGACAGTAGTTCCGAAGACCAGATGAGCGATAGTGAATCCGGGAACAGGAGACTAAGCTGTCTCAAACTTCACAATGTAATCGCAAAAGAGGATCACCGAACCATTTGGGTCACTCTCACGATAGCAGGGTCCCAAGTTAAAATGGAATTGGATACAGGATCAGCGCTAACCGTCATGAATCGACGAGACTACGAGCGGCTATTCTCACACATACCCTTGAGAGAGACATCCATCGTCTTGACGACATATACGGGGCAAAAAGTATACCCCAGAGGAAAAATAAGGGTGCCTGTCGAATACAACAGCACGAAAATACGGAAATTGTATCTCTACATACTGCAAAATGGTGGACCACCGTTATTGGGACGTGAATGGATCAGGAAGATAAGCTTAGATTGGCACTCCATTCATGCAATGACGGTGGATGGTAAAAAAGATGACGACGTCACTCCTGGACGATTGTCAACAATCTTAGCTAACGCCAAAGAGGTATTTCAACAACAACTGGGCACTCTTAAAGGCGTAACCGCCTCGATAAAAATAGAAGAGAATGCAATTCCCAAGTTTTTCAAAGCAAGACCGGTACCATATGCAATTCGCCCAGCCATCGAGGCAGAGCTGGAGAATCTGGAGAAGGCAGGCGTGTTGTCTAAGGTCGACTGGAGCGAGTGGGCGACACCCATCGTTCCTGTCATGAAGAAAACGTTAAGCAATAAGTCTGAGGAGCCAAGGAAGGTTCGCATCTGTGGGGATTTCAAGGTGACGGTGAACCCAGTCCTTCACACAGTACAATATCCTCTTCCAAGGATAGAAGACATCTTCGCCTCACTGTCTAGAGGGAAGCGTTTTACAAAAATTGACCTAGCACAAGCATATTTGCAGATGGAGGTTGAAGAATCCTCTAGGAAGTATCTCACGATAAACACTCACAAAGGTCTTTACCAGTATCATCGATTGGTATTCGGAGTAGCATCGGCTCCGGCGATATGGCAAAGAGCGATGGAACAAGTCCTGCAAGGGATTCCGGGGACTCAGTGTTACTTGGACGACATCCTTGTGACAGGTGAAGATGACAGTGAACACCTTAACCTAGAACAGGTGCTCACTAGACTACGGGAACATGGGCTACGAGCCAACCGCCCCAAGTGCGAGTTTTTTAAGAAACAGATATCGTATTGTGGCCACGTGATTGATGAAGAGGGGTTACACAAGTCCCCTGACAAAATTGAAGCGGTTGTTAAGGCCCCAGCGCCTGAAAATGTGTCGCAACTGAGGTCATTCCTCGGATTGGTGAATTACTACCATAAGTTTTTGCCGAATTTGTCGACAATTCTGCACCCACTGAACGCCCTGCTACGAACGGGAGTAGCATGGAAATGGAGCAATGACTGTAAGCGGGCCTTTCAGAAGAGTAAGGACTTAATCACTTCAAGAGAAGTATTGGCTCACTACAACCCAGCACTGCCGATCAGACTGGCGTGTGATGCGTCTCCCTACAGCATTGGGGTGGTACTGTCACATAAATTCCTTGATGGTTTAGAGAGGCCGATAGCTTTTGCGTCACGCTCGTTAACTTCTGCCGAGCGTAACTACGCCCAGATTGACAGAGAGGCCCTCAGCCTAGTGTGGGGGGTGAAGAAGTTCAATCACTACCTGCACAGTCAAAAATTTACTCTACTAACTGATCATCAACCTCTTGTCTCCATTTTCAACCCTCAGAAGGGCGTACCGATAATGACAGCGCAACGGCTGCAGGGGTGGTCCCTTTTCCTAGGGGCACACCAATATGACATCGAGTACAAAGGAACTAAACAGCATGGGAATGCTGATGGATTGTCACACCTACCGTTGCCGACGGTGGAAGAAGAAGACCTTGCAGTGGATCCAATGGAGTTATTCCACTCGACCATAGTCGAATGTCTCCCTGTGACGAATGCAAACATAGAAAAGGAAACACGGAATGACCCGACACTATCACGGGTCTATGATTTAACGGTGAAGGGATGGCCAGCACATGGCGAACCACTGCTGCCAGCATTCTCGCCGAGAAGAGAACAGTTGTCAGTATGCAGAGGAACCTTGATGTGTGGATCCAGAGTAGTAATTCCACCTAAGTTGACGGATAGAGTGCTCAATGAGCTTCATGAGGGTCATCTGGGTGGGGTAAAAATGAAGAACTTAGCCAGAGCGTTTGTGTGGTGGCCGGGAATCGATAGAGAAATCGAAGAGATGACCAAGAGCTGTGCAGGATGCCAGAAGGTCCAAAACGCCCCACCACAAGCTCCTCTGCATCCATGGGAGTGGCCCTCATCTCCATGGCAAAGGGTGCACATTGATTTTGCTGGTCCCTTCATGGACTCGATGTTTTTAATTGCGGTGGATGCACATTCAAAGTGGCCAGAGGTAATAAAAATGTCCTCAACCACCACAGAAAAAACAATCACAGTCTTACGAACCATATTCACCAGGAATGGGCTGCCTGAACAGATTTGCTCTGACAATGGACCACAGTTTGTGTCTGAAGAGTTCCGGAGGTTCTTAAAGAACAATGGTGTTAAGCATTACACATCTGCCCCATATCATCCAGCCACTAATGGATTGTCCGAGAGGTTTGTTCAAACATTCAAGAAGGCTATCAAGGCAATGTGTAATGAAGATATACCCCTACAACACAAGGTGGACAACTTCTTGTTTGCCTACCGGAATGCAACACATGCGGTTACCAACCAAACTCCAGCCATGATGTTCTTCAATCGAAGACTACGATGCCGCTTGGATTTGGTTAAGCCAAACGTCCGAAGAGATGTGGAGAACAGGCAGTTTCAGAATATGAATGAAAGGCCGACCAGGAGTTTTAAGATAGGTCAACCAGTTTTGGCCCGGGACTACCGCACTGAGAAATGGCAGCCAGGAACGATTTGTACACGGCAAGGACCTCTCATGTATACCGTGGACATTGGAGAGAGCATTGTAAGACGCCATGCTGACCAGATTCTAGAGTCACTGGAAAACGTCAACTCCACACCACGATCTGATACACCTGGCAATGAAATCGACGTACCAATTGCAGCTACCGCAGAATCGGTGATATTGGAAGCAGATGAACCAAACAACGACATTGATCCCGACTCAACCTTGCCAGAAGAACCTGATACCCCAAAGAGGCGTTATCCAGACAGAATCAGGAAGCCTCCTCAAAGACTGAACTTATAATTGCTTAAACTTAACCAATGTATCTAGCAACCGTAATTGTGATTGTAATTAGTTATCATTTAGTTGTTAAATGAATGTTATGTACTGTTTATCTAAAAGGGGAGGAATTGTTGTGTATGTACCTTTAAGAGAATAACTGGTCTCAGACTGCAGTACCGGCAGTGACCACCCCTGTATAAAAGGCGCTAGTGAGCCTCTGTGTTTTTCAGTTTTCCGTATTGACTTCAATCAGTAAAGATTTGTTTTGTTCAACTCCTGCTGTCCGTGTCTCAATCATTCACGGACATAATACCATCCAGGACAAAGCAGCCCGCTTGATTGGCACTCCATTCACCACCTTAAACATTCACTCCCTCCACCACCGGTGTACCATGGCTGCAGTGTGTACCATCGTCAAGATGCACTTCAACAACTCGCCAAGGCTTCTTTGGTAGCACCTCCCAAACCCGCGACCTCTACCACCTAGAAGGACAAGGGCAGCAAGTGCATGGGAACACTATCAACTCCAAGTTCCCCTCCAAGTCACACACCATCCTGACTTGGAAATATATCGCCGTTCCTTCATCGTCGCTGGGTCAAAATCCTGGAACTCCCTCCCTAACAGCACTGTGGGAGAACCTTCACCACATGGACTGCTGCAGTTCAAGAAGGCGGCTCACCAACACCTTCTCAAGGGCAGTTAGGGATGGGCAATAAATGCTGGCCTTGCCAGGGATGCCCACAGCCCATGAATGAAGAAAAGAAAAGGAGACGATAACACATTATGAGCCAAAATATCTATGGTAATCTGCATGTATAGTGTCAGGGCTGTGGGAGAAGGAAAAGGTTCTGAATTGAAGCCAAAAGTCAGATCCATGGAAACCACAACACCTCTTTAAATTTAGCAGGCCCGAACCAGTTGATGAAAGGAAAATGGATGATGGGAGCTCTCGGAATTGACAATACATCTCCATTAATTAACCAATACCCCCTTGTGTTCACTTTAATGACACATAACTTTATTTTAATCATCGTAGGGCAGCCAAAGGACTTTGCTTGTTGCTTTACTAAATCTGCACAGATGTTCCCCAGCTACTGCAGCCTCCCAACAATCTGTTATCACTTGAGATATCAGGTCACAAATGAGTAATGGAGGCTGAAATTTCTGGCTTGCAAGACAGAAAACCTTGACCATGATATTCTTTAAAAAAAAGACTGTCTCACACACTTATAGTAATAATACACATTTAAAGGGAGAGTCTTACATACTCCTGGCAATAACAGCCATTTAAAAAAGCAATCTCACACTCGAGTAGCAGCAAAACACACTTACAGGAACAGTCGAAGGCATTCCTGATAATACCCAATTAAAGGAACCGTCTCACACTTTGGAGCCAATAATATTCATTTAAAGTGACTATCTCATATACTCCTGTTTCTAAACATTTCTACACTGTGACAACTAAGTGTTGCTAACATACTGAATAATTATAATTACAACAACAACAAATTGCATTTGCTTAGCACCTGCAACGTAGAAAAATATCCCCGGGCTCTTCACAATGGCGTAATCGGACAAAAATGGATGCCTAATTACAAAATGGACCTTAATTACAATGTGCAATAGCAACATCCACTGGCAGGAAATCACTGTGATGCCTCAACACGGAACACTCAACGGACAAGCAGGTTCTGAAGTATCTTATTAATATCTGCATTCCCCCATTCCTACATCCATTTTTGCATTGCTACATTGCCAATAAGGCAATAGCTGAATTACCCCACACTCTGCAGTGGTCTAAACTGACCCTGTGCCATTAAACAAACACTTTCCCCATGATACTGTTAATCCACAACAAGGTGATGTCATTTACATTGCGTTGGCAATGCACTAATGTTTCTGTAATGCGATGCTACCCTTGGCTCACGTTATGGGGGTGAATTGTTCACCAGGGCTTCACCCGTTCATCTATCATTACTTCAGCGGGAGAGCCATGGAAACCCCAGGAAAAACAGTGGGTCAACTCTTTCTGGGGTTTCTGCGGCTCTTCCACCCGAAGTTACGACAAACAGAAGTCATGCAGACAATTCGCCCCCATAACGTGAGCCAAGAGTATCATCACATTACAGGAACATTAGTGCACTGTTTCCACATGATATAATTGCGTGAAAAAATGTTTCATCCTCCTTCTGGGGTCTTCCCACGACCACCAAGCTCACCATCGCGCCCCAGACATAAGAATGGGAGGAAGCCATTCCCCCAATCCATTGAGTCTGCATTACCGTTTTGTTAGCCATGATAGCTCGACCTTTTTAATCCTGGCTCTGCACTCATTCCTCATATCGTTTAATGCCATTTCTAATCAAGTTAAGTACCTATCTCCCTTTTAAACTCCTCCGTTGATTCTGTATACATGGCTTCTGAACAGTGTATTTTGCATTCACACAACCCTTCATGTGAAGACATTTTTTCTGGATTTACTTTTAGCTGGTGTAGGCCTAATTTTAAGATTCTGTTCCCTTGTTTTGGATTCCCCTGCGAGTGGAAAGAGTTGTCTCCTATCTAGCCTGTCAGTTCTTTTCATTATTTTAAACACCACAATCAGATAATTCTTTAGCCTCCACAACGCTAGAAAATATAACCCAAGTTTACACAGTCTCTCATCACAGCTAAATCTATTCATCCCAGGTACAATGCAGTTAAATAATCATCCAAGGCCAATATATCCTTCCTAGGAACATAAGAACAGGAGTAGACTGTTTAGCCCATTGAGTCTGCTCCAGCGCTTTTATCAGCCTTGACAGTTCTATCTATTTAATCTCAATTCCCTGCCTTTTCTCCATATCCCCTAGTATCCTTACTTCTCTATCTCCTTTTTAAACAGTTCAATTGACTTTGCATTGATGGCTATCTGGGGAGTGTGTTCCAAATTCAGACAACCTTTTTTTGTGAAGAAGTTTTTCCTGGATTTGCTTTTAACTGTTGGGCTCAAATTCTAAGATTGTGTCCCCTTGTTTTGGATTGCTTTAGTAGTGCAGAGTCGGCTCCCTATCTAGCTCTTCAATTCTTAATCAGATCATGCCTTAACCTTCACATCTCCAGGTAATATAACCCAAGTTCATCCAGTCTCTCGTTATAACTCTCCCTTTATTCCATGTATCAATGGATTTACCCTTCTTGAGACGGCGGACCCAAAACCGAGCACAATATTCCAAACAATGTTGAAAGAATACTGTGTACAATTGTGGTAGAACGTCCTCGCTTTTATATCCTAAACCTTTTGTAATAAAGCACAAAATCCATTAAGGCTTGGCGGTTGCATTTTCCTCTCCAAGGTCGCTTTTAACGATTGATGAACCTGGACCCCTAAATTCCTTTGTTCACCTGCCCCGGCGCTCCCTGTGGTTCCCTATTTGGATTATACTCCCATCTGTTATTCTCACATCCAAGGTGTACTTTCTCACACTTAGTTATGTTAAACTGCATCGGCCATCATTCTGTCCACTTGCTTAACCTATCTACAGTATATCCTTTTTGAGGTTTTCTCCTCCCTTGTTCACAATCCACAATTTTGTCGGCCTTTGTATTACCTGGAAACACTTCTCCCAAATTCAGGTCATTTTACATAAAGCACCAATCCCTGGGGAGAAAACTTCTTCTCTTCTTAGGCAGCTCCTCGGGACCGAGGATGATTGCTTCCACATTAAAAATGAGTTCGCAGGTGACTGATGAGTCCAATGCGGGACCTACAGTCTCTGTCACAGGTGGGGCAGACGGTGGTTGAAGGGGCGGGTGGGTGGGGTGTTTGGGTTGACGTGCGCTCATTGCGCTGCCTGCGCTTGGCTTCTGCTTGCACCTGGCGAAGAGACCCGAGGTGTTCGGCACCTTCCCGGATGCTTCCCCTTCACTTTGTGCGGTCTTGGGCCAGGGATTCCCAGGTGTCGGTGGGGATGTGACACTTTTTTAAGGAGGCTTTGAGGGTGTCCTTGAAGCATTTCCTCTGCCCACCTGGGGCTCTCTTACCGTGTCGGAGCTCCGAGTAGAGCGCTTGTTTTGGGAGTCTCGTATCGGGCATGCGGACGATGTGACCCGTCTATCAGAGCTGATCGAGCGTGGTCAAAGCTTCGATGCTGGGGATGTTGGCTTGAGCGAGAACACTGATGTTGGTGCGCCTATCCTGCCAATGGATTTGCAGGATCTTGCGGAGAAACCACACTACTTGTCACTGCTTGCCAATCTGAAAATGTCTCATTTATCCCATTTCTCTGCCTCACACTTCCCTATCAGTTTCCTTTCAAGGTTATCTCCAATCCCATGCACCTCAATTTTAACTGGTAATATCGTGTACGGAAAGTTCATGGGTACGTCATCCACTGACCTTCCTGTATCCACCACCTTAGTGTTTCTCCCAAGAAGCCTCTCTTAGGTTAGTTAGACATAATCTACCTTTCACAGAGCCATGCTGACCCCCCCTAATCTGTTTATACCTTTCCAAGTGCTCACTTACTCTGTCTTTAATGATGGATTCTGGTAATATTCTCACTACCGATGTTAAGGTGGGATGCCCAAAGCTGAACACAATGCTCCAAATGAATCAGGCCAATGCTCTGTGTAACCTAAATAGTACTCCCTTCATCGCCGAAGGTTAAAATGACCCCTTGTGTGTTTTGGGAGTGGGGTAATTACCTTGTTGGCTGGAGTTTTGGCACAAGATAAAACCTACTTCTCATGTGTTAATCCCTTCAAATTACAGGCCCATTTTTTGATTTGTAAGAATTATTCTGGAATCTGGGATCAATTCCAGCCCAGGCTGCTGGAATGAAAGTCTCCTCTCCCAACTGGCTGTAAAGACCCTATGTGCAATGAGTTTGAGAAGTCTTATGCCAACTGGCCGTGGTCATGGCCCACTACCCCTAATTTGAGACTAATCAGCAATGGCACTCAGAGAAATCAGAAGATGGCTGGTGTCGGAAATGAAGGAGTAGCACAATGGCGCAATAGGGGGAGCTCTGACGGAGACACATTGTTGGGGTAGAGCAGAAGGACCTTTGCTTTGCACAAATGTGCTTTTCCTAACCTGGGAAAACTCGATGAGACAATGTAGGTAAAGTTTTACTCTGCATTTAACCTGCACTGTGCCTGACGTGAGGGCACTTGGTGCAGACACTGGGTGCTCCGAGTAAGAAAGTGCTCCACTCCCCAACACACAGATCTCTCACCTGACTGAACATAAATGTAACAAATAAAAAAGAGACAGTCACTGTTTTGGTTGCATCATTGAGATGGAAAAGGTGCTTGGCTGCTCCTGGAAGTAGAGATAATGGGTGGGACAACCGGGATCCACTTTCCTCTTAATAACGTCATATATATTTCAATATGTGTCATTGCTTCCTTCGAAAACAGATAATAATGTTTCCAAACACTTCTTCACAAAGCTACAGGGTCCCTTTAAAAAGGAACATACTCTAACTTCAGTGCTAAAACACTTGCAGGCAGAGTTTAAATGTAAGGCAGTCAGTCATACTGGCAGTGGCAATAATCCTTCCCAAGGCACACACTGAAGGTATGATTAAAATCCTAAAAGGAACTTTCTGCGTGAGTATACTAGAGGGTTTACAGAGCTGTGTGATAGCTAGTCCCAGGACAGAAATAAAAACAGAAAACACTGGTCCATCAACCTCTATAAAGACAAATTTCAGGTTAACATCTCGAGTGGAGACCATTCCTTAAAACCAGTCCGGAGACTGATTCCACAATCGTTTTTTTTTTGTTTCCAATTTTCTCATCTGCTGTCCTAATGGAGTTAACTCACACCGGGTTACAAGTCCACAGGCATTGGCTGCAGTCCTGCCCCTCAGCTTTAAAGGCCATTCTTCATGTGCGAACCAAGATAGTGCCCAGAATTTTCCAGCATCCGTGGGGGGCGGGATTGGAGGCGGGTCGGGAGGGAAACTTGGAGCAGGTCGGGAATCCACCGTCATCCCGCCCCCTGCACACCTTTCCCTCGGGCGCGTTTGCCAGTGTGACAGCGACCCGCACGGCAGAGGCGCCCGAGCTAATTTCGATGATTATTAGGTACTTGGTCTTAAGCGTCTTTTTAACCAGACCTTTCAAATTTCCCTGGATGACCACGGGAATCACGCAGCTCGGGAACCACGTCTGTCAGCCTGAGGTGGGAGTTGAGTGGCCATTGATCTAGCTCATTAGTGCACAGCATGGAAAGCACAATAAAACTCCCACCTGACACCTGGTTACTTTCCTAAGGCAGAGGCTGTTGCTGAGTGCATTGTCAGCATAGATTTAGATTTCTAGAGGTTGCAAGTGTTTTCAGCAAAGTTGGGATACACTGTCACCTCATTGGTACAACCTATCACACCATTGACAGATTGCTTCTCTCATCTCTACTTGACCTGCCATCTAGTACATAAGCATGGGTGCTGTTTATACTGTCTCACCTTGGTCCTCAGAATCGGACACAATGAGCCCCAACACCAGCAGCACCTGGCACACCAGCAGCATCAGGCACACCAGCAGCATCAGGCACGCCAGCAGCACCAACAACAACACCACCAACCTTCTCCTCAACCACCTGATGCTGCACAGGACAGTGGGCATGAGCGCAGGGCTGTACCGCGCCGGAGGCGATACACCCAACACAGGGTATACAGGCAGAGGATGAGCTTCCTCAACCTGACTGAGCAGCAGTGCCAAAGGAGGCTTATGCTATCGCGCCATTTGCAGACTGCTGGAGCAAGACCTGCAGCCCAGAGGAGCGGGTGGACACGCCTTACCAGTGGCTGTCAAAGTCACCAGCGCCCACAACTTCTTCGCCTCAGGCTCCTTCCAGGGATCTGCAGAAGACATTAGCAGCATCTCACAGTCAGCTGCCCACAGATGCATCACACAGGTCACTGATGCCCTGTTTGACAAATCAGCCCATTATATCAACTTTGCCACTGATGAAGCCAGTGTTACTGGTCAAACGCTCGGCTTTGCCACTCTGGCTGGCTTCCCACGGATGCAGGGTGTCATCGACTGCACACATGTGGTCATCAGGGTACCCCATCATCACCCAGGATATCTTTGTCAACTGCAAGGGCTTCCACTCCCTCAATGTGCAACTGGTCTCCAACCATAGATCATCATGCATGTGTGTGCCAAATTCCCTGGCAGCTGCCATGATAAAAAGGGAAAAAATAGAATATGAGAGAAAACTAGCAAGAAATATAAAAGCAGATTGTAAGGGTTTCTACAAGTATGTAAAAAGGAAAAGATTAGCAAAAGTAAACGTTGGTCCCTTAGCGGCTGAGACAGGAGAAATTATTATGGGGAATAACGGAATGGCAGAAACATCAAACAAATATTTTGTGACTTGTCTTCACAGTAGAAGACGCAAAAAGCAGGGACAGACTCGGCCATCGCGATCCCAGGAGTCTGACTGAGTGGGAGGCAACGGGGAGAAGTGTGGGTGCTTTGAGAGGAGCCCCCACTTCCATGTCCCCTCTCACCATCATCCCTCTCATGGGCCACTCGCTCTTCCGTGCTAGCAAGGAGCTGGAGAGCACATTGCTGCACAGCAGTGGGGCCATGAGGACCTAAGTCTATATTTACATCCCTCCTAGAGAAGAGATCTATGAGCATCTGCCATCTATTCTCCATAGAGAGCATGTGCCCCTGTGAGTGATGCATTAGTTGCTCCATGTAGGTGGCCATCCTATCCATGGAAGAACCTGCAGTCACCATCGCCTGCAACACAGTGGTGCTCATGTTGGAGATGGACTCCTCCATTCTCTGCACAATTACAGACATCACAGTCGCAAAACCTGTCAAAGCCCCTGCACGTCTTCTGGCACCTCCAGGATCGCCCTCTTTCTGGATGGCCCCCAAGGCTCAGCGTCTGCATGCAGCTGAGCAGAGCTTGGAGTGTCCTGCGCCCTCCGGCGAAGAGTCTCCACTGCTGTCCCTGTCTCCACCACCTCCTCTTGCTCACTGGTGACTTGTGACACACCAGGTGACAACACTACTCTATCTCGTGCGGGACCCACCGAGGTGTGTATATCTGCGCTGGTGCTGGATGCGCTTACGTCTGGTGATGGTGCACCCTCAGAGGCTGGAGGATCCTCTGAGGAGTCGTCTTCCTCTTCTTCCTGGACAGTGAGGGGGCTCTTGATGGACCTGTGGGAGAGTAAAGAGATGATTTAGAAATGTAATATCAAGAATGGGTAATGATTCATTGGCTGCTGACATCAGTCCCCATATGAGTGACTGCTGTGTGCCATGTGGTGGTACGAGATGTAATTCTGTCACCAGGTTGCTGAGATGTCCCTCTCTCTCCGTCTCCCACCTCCAGCTACTCTGCGACTCCTGAGACTTCCAGGGCGGCCTCCTCTGCTGCTGTTAAGGTGGACAATGATGGAGGGCAACCTCCGGTTCTCTTCCTCTCCCTCTTACTGTGGGCTTTTTTCTCCTGCAAGAAGGGAAAGAAGAGAAGTTTGAGTGAGAGTGATGGCATGAGTGTAAGGAATAGATGGGTGACTATGATGGACTGGGGTGGCAATGCCAAATGGCCTCTTTGTGTGTTGTTAGTTGGTATGATTGCATTAGGATGAGGGTGAGTGTGAGGGGTGGTTAGTCAGATGGGGATGTGATAATGTAGATAGAGAGAGAGGGATGGGTGGACATGCAAGGTATGTTGGTGGGAGCAATGATATGCAGGAGCAGGCTTGGGAAGGCAGAGTGATGGGGATGTGATGAGAGGCACAGCAGGATGAAGTTGAGTGTGGCTTTGCACTCACCTTCCTGATCTAACGAGATCATTGGAGCAGCACTGCACCCAGGTCCTCCTGACAATACCCCTGCTGTTGACCTCCTCTGTAATTTGGAGCCAGGCTCCCATTGGTCTGCTGCGGAGGTCTCTTCTGCCCATCCAAAGGATAGAGTGTTACGTCCGTGTATAATAAGGCACAGACTGCGGAGAACGGTACAACAGGTGTTTACTCAACGTGGCTCACACTGCAACTGATCTGTACAGATTGCTACTCAGTGTTATATACAGGTGTGGTCACTGCCGGTACTGCAGTATACATGAGCTGTAAAACATAGTCCCCTCCCTTAAAGGTATATACATTACAATTCCTCCCCTTTTAGATTAACAGTACCATAACACTCATTTAAAAATTAAATATCAAACTAATTACAATTAACACTTTTAACATGCAACATTAGCTGAAAATAGTCTATTTATATATTCAGTCTTTGGGGAGGCTTCCTGATCCTTTCTGGATAGCGCCTTTCCCGAGTGTCTTGCTCTTGGTGCGGAGGCGATTCTGGCCCCCTGTCGTCGGTTGGTTCATCAGCTTCCGATGCTACTGTTTCTGGGGTAGATGCGACCTGTACGTCGGGTTCATCACCAGGTACGTATGGGCGAGGCATGGGGTTGACTTGTTCCTGTGACTCGAGGATCTGGTCAGCATGGCGTCTCACAATGCTCTCCCCAACGTCCACTGTGTACATTCGTGGGCCCTGCCGTGTGCATATTGTTCCTGGCTGCCATTTTTCTGTTCGGCAGTCGCGGGCCAAGACTGGTTGCCCTACATTGAAGCTCCTTGTTGGCTTCTCATGGATGTGCTGGAATTGCTTACTCTCAACATCTCTTCGTATGTTTGGCCTGAGCAAATCCAGGTGAGATCTTAACCTTCGGTTAAAGAACATCATGGCTGGGGCCTGGTTGGTGACTGCATGTGTCGCATTCAGTAGGTGAACAGGAAATTGTCCACCTTGTGCTGCAGCGGAATGTTGTCATTGTACATAGCCTTTATTGCCTTCTTAAAGGTTTGTACGAACCTCTCAGCCAATCCATTTGTGGCTGGATGATATGGGGCGGATGTGTAATGCCTTACCCCATTCTTTTTCAAGAACCTCCGGAACTCTTCGGACACAAACTGTGGTCCGTTGTCGGAGCAAATCTGTTCTGGCAAGCCATTCCTGGCAAAAATGGTCCGTAGGACTGCAATAGTTTTCTCCATGGTGGTGGAGGACATTTTGATGACCTCAGACCATTTTGAGTGCGCATCCATGGCTATTAAAAACATTGAGTCCATGAATGGACCAGCAAAATCAATATGCACCCGTTGCCATGGAGATGAGGGTCACTCCCATGGGTGTAGAGGGGCCTGTGGTGGTGCATTTTGGACTTTCTGGCATCCTGAGCAGCTCTTGGTCAGGTCCTCGATTTGTTCATTGATTCCCGGCCACCACACATAAGCCCTGGCTAGGCTTTTCATTTTTACCCCTCCCAGATGACCCTCATGAAGCTCATTGAGCACTCTATCCCTTAACTTGGGTGGAATTACCACTCGGGATCCACACATCAAGGTCCCCCGGCACACTGACAGCTGTTCTCTCCTTGTCGAGAATGCTGGCAACAGTGAGTCGCCATGTGCTGGCCATCCCTTCACCGTCAAATCATATACCCGAGACAGTGTCGGGTCATTTCGGGTTTCCTTTTCGATACAAGCGTTAGTTACCGGTAGGTATTCAACTATAGTCGAGTGGAATATTTCGACAGGATCCACTGCTGGTGCTTCCTCCGCAGTAGGCAGTGGCAGGCGTGATAGCCCATCAGCATTTCCATGCTGTTTCGTGCCCTTATATTCAATCTCATAGTGGTGCGCCCCTAGAAAAAGTGACCATCTTTGTAGTCGTTGCGCAGTCATCACCGGAACGCCCTTCTTCGGATTAAAAATGGAGACAAGAGGCTGGTGATCAGTCAGCAAGGTGAATTTCTGCCCGTGCAGATAGTGATTGAACTTTTTCACTCCCCACACTAGGCTGAGGGCCTCCCTGTCAATCTGGGCGTAGTTACGCTCGGCTGAGGTTAGTGATCGTGACGCAAAGGCTATTGGCCTCTCTGAGCCGTCCGAGAATTTGTGCGACAACACCGCTCCAATGCCGTAGGGTGACGCATCACATGCCAACCGAATTGGTAATGCTGGGTTGTAATGGGCCAATACCTCTTTCGATGTGATTAGTGTTTTGCTCTTCTGGGAAGCTCGTCTACATTCGTCACTCCACTTCCATGGCACCCCAGTTTGCAGTAAGGTGTTCAGTGGGTGTAGTATTGTAGACAAATTTGGCAAGAACTTATGGTAGTAGTTTACCAGCCCGAGGAATGACCTCAGTTGTGACACATTTTCTGGTGCTGGAGCCTTGACTACTGCCTCAATCTTCTCTGGGGACTTATGCAACCCCTCTTTATCGATAACGTGGCCACAATATGATATCTGTTTTCTAAAAAAACTCCCATTTGGGGCGGTTAGCTCGGAGCCCATATTCCTGCAATCTAGTGAGCACCTGCTCCAGGTTGGCAAGGTGATCACTGTCATTTTCGCCCGTGACCAGGATGTCGTCCAAATAACACTGGGTCCCTGGGATCCCTTGCAGGACCTGTTCCATTGCCCTCTGCCAAATAGCTGGAGCTGATGCTACCCCGAAT